>NC_090446.1:636990716-637301966 GCF_031143425.1 Pleurodeles waltl | reverse complement strand
GCGGATGGGTGACATCAGGTCTGGCTCCAGCTGGGCACACAGTTCCTGTATAGTGGCACTGTTGAGTCTGTAGGTGAGTATGACATGTCGTTCTTCCATTGTCGACAGGTCCACCAGCGGTCTGTACACGGGAACATTCCTCCGTCTCCTCGCAAGTCCCAGCGGACGGTGCCTAGGAAGGACAACATGGAGCAGAGAGTCAATCAACCCACAGGTAAGTTCCCACAGCCTGCACAGTACACGAATCTCTCTGGATTGAATAGCTTGTATGAGTGTCGATGCAAGGCCTAGCCATGTGTGACGCAGTAGGAATTAAGCCATGTGGGCCCTTGAAATGGCGGCTGCCTGACCTGTGAAGTGTGACAATGTGAAGTGAGGTCATTGCGCTGGCGTGGCACGCCGTGGCGGTAGGCGGTCGAAGACCGCGGCACAAAGCAGCATTGGTTAACATTGAACCCTATGGGTTTCAGGAGCCAATGACGATGTGCGCCGGCGGTCGCGGTACGCACTGCCGTGGTACGCACCGCCGCGGGCGTGACCGCCATTTTCTCTCTGCTTAATCACACGAGACCTGAGCATCCACAGGAGAGGACCTATACTGCAAGTGCTGCTGTGACCTCGGTCTGGAAGTGACAATGGCTGCTGCGACTGGGGAAAGGGCCCCCGCCTTCAGTTCCGAAGAGTTGGAGAAGCTCGTGGACGGGGTCCTCCCCCAGTATGCGCTACTCTACGGTCCTCCAGACCAACAGGTGAGTACACGGGGACCAATGCATAGTGGGCAATGCCTGTGATGAGTGGGGTGGATGTACGATGGAGGGGAGGGGAGCGAATTACGAATGCATGGCACGACAGATGAGAGCATGTGCCACCTGGCAAGTTTGGGGAGGGGGGGGCCACTCACATCGAGCATGCAGAAAAGTGATGATGTTTCTTTTCCCCCCCTGTACATGTCACATAGGTCAGCGCCCATCAAAAGATCGATATTTGGCGTGCCATCGCCAAGGACGTCCGGGCCCTGGGGGTCCACAACAGACCCACTGCCGCAAGAGGTGGGAGGACATCCGCCGCGGGAGCAGGAAGACCGCCGAGGCTCTGCTGGGGATGGCCTCCCAACCTAGGAGGGGTGCCAGTCGTAGCTTGACCCCCTGATGTCCTGGATCCTGGCGGTGGCCTACCCCGATTTAGATGGGCGCTTGAGGGCATCACAGCAGACACAAGGGGGTGAGTACCAGCACATTCAGCTATATTTGCGCACAGTGGAGGTGCCTGGGTGGGGGAGGAGGGCTGTGGGTATCCCTAGGCCAGGGCGATTTCTGTAGGCTAGGCCCCTCCGTGAGGTATGGTCCTGTGCCCCCGCCCCCCACCTCTGTAGAGTGCCTAGTAACGCTATTCATGGACCTGTGTATTCTGTGTGGGCAGTTGTCGCCCATAGGCTTGTAGGGCATGTCCCAGGGAATGAGTAGTGTACCCCAAGTGCGCAGCGTAGTGCAGGGGGCTTCTGTGTCTGTCCTCTCCGCCAACGGTGTCCCCAATGCATGCACTCAACTTGTCTTTATTTCTCCATCCCCCCCCCCATTTTCTTTGTTTTTCGGTGAATGTGTGCATTAGCATCATCAGGCGGAGGAGAAGTGGCATCGGCGCAAGAGGGAGCTGCATCTCACATGGCCCCGGAGGGCCATGCAACGGACTCCGACATGACCAGTGAGACGGAGGGCGAGGGGGGCTCCACCACGGGGACCCGTGCAGATGTCAGTGACACCGACACGTCCTCGGATGGGAGCTCCCTTGCGGTGGCGTCAACATCCGTGCCCACCGATACTACAGGTACAGCCGCCACCCAGCGCACCAGCTCCGCCCTCCCAGCAGCCCCTCGGCCTTCGGCCCGTGCCCGCACGGCCAGGAAGGCGGCCATCTCCTTCGCCCCAGGCACCTCAGGCCCTGCCCCATCACCCCTGCTGCCCTCAGTGAGGAGGTCATTGACCTCCTGAGGACCATCATTGTTGGGCAGTCTACCCTTTTGAATGCCATCCAGGGTGTGGAGAGGGAGGTGCATCAAAGCAATGCATACCTGGAGGGCCTTCATTCGGGTCAGGCTGCCCATCAGCGATCGTTCAACGCTCTGGCCTCAGCACTGACGGCAGCGATTGTCCCTGTCTCCAGCCTCCCTCTTCTAACTCCCTCCACCCAGTCCCACTCCCCTGTTCCTCTGCCTATCCCATCCACACCTACAGACCAGCCTGCACACACCTCAACACCCAAGGGAAGCTCATCCAGACATAAGCACCACAGAACACACAAGCATTCACACAAGCAACATACAGATGCAGACATGCCAACAGCCACTACCTCCTCTGTGTCCCCCACCTCCTCGTCTCCCTCCTCCCTCCCTGTGACGTCTACACTCACACCTGCATGCACACCACCATCAGCCAGTACACCCATCACCAGCACACCCTCCACACCAGTCCGCACACGTGCAGTCACCACCCCCACTGCCATGTACACGTCCCCTGTGTCCTCTCCCAGTGTGTCTGTCACCCCCGCTTCCAAACCACACAAACGCAGGCAGGCACCCAACCAACAGCCATCCACCTCACGTCAGCCTCCAGCCCAAGCACCTGCACCCAAAGACACCAGACTTGACTCTCCTACAACCACATCCTCTTCCTCCACTCCCATACCCACTCCAGCTACCCTTCCCATGGCTCCTAAAAAACGAATCCTCTATAAACTGGACCTCTTTTCCTCACCTGACCCACCCCCTCCATCTCGTAAGAGTTCCAAAAACACCTCAGCCACCACCAGCCCAGCAACTCCCAAGAACGTCGTGGCTGGTTTTTGGAGTCCGCCCTTTCCTTGTGCAGGGACATCGGCCAGCAGCAAAGGCACAGCCAGCCCCCCCCCCCTGGGAAGAGGAGCAAAAAACTGAACGGCAGGCGCGACAGGCCTGATACGCCTACCCCCAAGGAGGGTAGCCTTGCACCGTCACCTGCCACATCGGGTAAGGGAGCCAAGGGCCACGGAGAGTCTGCCAAGGAGGGCAAGGGCAGCAAAGCGCAAAA
Source organism: Pleurodeles waltl (assembly GCF_031143425.1). NCBI lineage: Eukaryota > Metazoa > Chordata > Amphibia > Caudata > Salamandridae > Pleurodeles > Pleurodeles waltl. The sequence goes on along the minus strand of NC_090446.1, from coordinate 637,298,904 downwards.
GGCAGGGAGCAGCCGACCTGGCCATGAGGGCCCCACCAGCCCCATTCCGGGGGTATCGGAGGAGACCCAGGGCCCCAGGACTCCATCACAGGAGGGCCCCGCAACGGAAAGGTCCGATGCTGACTGAGCAGGAAGTATTGGCCAGGTGTGGTTCACTCGAAACACAAGACAGGCACCGCTGAACAGGGCCCCGCCAAGACAGGCACCGCTGAACAGGTCCCCGCCGTGAGAAGCACCGCTGAACAGGGCCCTGCCGTGAGAAGCACTGCTGAACAGGGCCCCGCCAAGACAGGCACCACTGAACAGGGCCCCGCCGTGAGAAGCACCGCTGAACAGGTCCCCGCCGTGAGAAGCACCGCTGAACAGGTCCCCGCCGTGAGGAGCACCGCTGAACAGGTCCCCGCCGTGAGGAGCACCGCTGAACAGGTCCCCGCCGTGAGAAGAACCGCTGAACAGGGCCCCGCCGTGAGAAGCACTGCTGAACAGGGCCCCGCCAAGACAGGCACCGCTGAACAGGGCCCCGCCAAGACAGGCACCGCTGAACAGGGCCCCGCCGTGAGGAGCACCGCTGAACAGGGCCCCGCCGTGAGAAGCACCGCTGAACAGGTCCCCGCCGTGAGAAGCACCGCTGAACAGGGCCCCGCCAAGACAGGCACCGCTGAACAGGGCCCCGCCGTGAGGAGCACCGCTGAACAGGGCCCCGCCGTGAGAAGCACCGCTGAACAGGTCCCCGCCAAGACAGGCACCGCTGAACAGGGCCCTCCTGTCAAGCACCGCTCTGCTGGGCCCTCCTGTCAAGCACCGCTCCGCTGGGGCCTCCTGTCAAGCACCGCTCCGCTGGGCCCTCATCTCAAGCACCGCTCCGCTGGGCCCTCCTGTCAAGCACCGCTCCGCTGGGCACTCATCTCAAGCACCGCTCCGCTGGGCCCTCCTGTCAAGCACCGCTCCGCTGGGGCCTCCTGTCAAGCACCGCTCCGCTGGGCCCTCCTGTCAAGCACCGCTCCGCTGGGCCCTCCTGTCAAGCACCACTCCGCTGGGGTCTCCTGTCAAGCACCGCTCCGCTGGGCCCTCATCTCAAGCACCGCTCTGCTGGGCCCTCCTGTCAAACACCGCTCCGCTGGGGCCTCCTGTCAAGCACCGCTCCGCTGGGCCCTCCTGTCAAGCACCGCTCCGCTGGGGCCTCCTGTAAAGCACCGCTCCGCTGGGCCCTCATCTCAAGCACCGCTCCGCTGGGCCCTCCTGTCAAGCACCGCTCCGCTGGGGCCTCCTGTCAAGCACCGCTCCGCTGGGCCCTCCTGTCAAGCACCGCTCCGCTGGGGCCTCCTGTCAAGCACCGCTCCGCTGGGCCCTCCTGTCAAGCACCACTCCGCTGGGCCCTCCTGTCAAGCACCGCTCCGCTGGGGCCTCCTGTCAAGCACCGCTCCGCTGGGCCCTCCTGTCAAGCACCGCTGGCCCATTGGCAGGCCCGGTTCTGTGTCGGGCAGGGCTTCACGAGGCACTCTGCCCACCATTCCTCCTCCATGACCAGTGGACTCTGTAATCCACCTGATGGACTGTGGCTTTGCACCCCCCAGGATAGCACAGTGGGCAATCCACCCACTGTAGAGACTTGAGAGACTGTGGCTTTGCACTCCCCAGGATGGCACAGTGGGCATGGAGGCCCTTCGTGGATCTGGCGTCGTGGACTCATGTGGCTGAGGTGCCCCCCCTTCCCTTCCCCCTGAGGTGCCAGTATTTTATTTTTGTGATGCCCCAGCAGTGTTCTCTCCAATGGACTCGATCTCGTGTGTGGGCTTTGCCCATGTGTTGCTGCACATTGGCCCACGGACATTTGGACTTTGCAAAACTGTGCCAGACTTTTGCTACTTGTATATATATAGTTCTAGATGTGTAATAATTCTTTATATATTGCTAAGTTCGCTATACTTAATTATTGATATAATATAGTTCTATTTTTACAATCATTGCCTTTTGTATTTGCATTTTTGTTTTGGGGGTTTGGGGCTGTCACTCTGACTTTTCAATCTGCATTGGTGTGTAGGTATTTCGGTGGAGGTGAGGGTGGGGGTGGGTGTGTGGCGTATGTGTGTGCCCGTAACCTTTCCTCCTCGCCCCTCCCCTGTGTCGTAGGTGCAGTACTCACCGTTGTTGTCTGCGGCGACGTTCGTGATCCTGGAAGAAGAGCAGGAAGGCAAAGGCTAGGAGGATGTGGAGTTCCGGTTCCATGCTGTCCCGATTCCGCGTGGAGTGTGTCGAGGTGAGCGTTTCCCATTGGAAATGTCTGTTTCCGCCGTGTTTTTATCGGCGGGGCTCCCACCCCGGAAAAGGTGGCGGATTGGTGAGTCGTGATAGGGTGGGCGGTACATTGTCTGCCGCCTGGCTGTTGGCGGTGACCGCCGCGCTGTTTGTTTGTGCCGCCGTGGCGGTCGGAGTGTTAAAGCGGCGGCCTGTGTTGGCGGTTCCCGCCAGGGTCAGAATTCCATTTTTTGGACCGCCAGCCTGTTGGCGGGTTGGCCGCCGCTTTAACACTGACCGCCAGGGTCAGAATGACCCCGTAGTGTCTATAGTCATGTTTACTCAATCTGGCATCGGCCTCTCTGTGACTGGCCCTCAGAGAGCATAGCTCTTCCACTGACATCTCATTTCCAGCCACTGCAATCTCTGCCTCCCGCAACCCAGACTCCAGCTCCGCTATCTCTCTAACCAGGACCTGTCAAACCCTAACTGAAGCAGCCATGCAATGTCCCCGTACTAGCACCTTATGGGCATCTCACTCAGTCGCGCGATGTGACGTAGAATTATCATTTTGAGAGAAATAAGTGGACAAGCACTGGGCGAGTTCAGCACAAAAGGGGGGGGGGTCAGACAGTACCTCTACCTGCAGGCGCCACGTAGGGATCCGTGCGCCTGGGCGGCCCCAGCTCAAAACCGCATGCAGCGGGCTGTGATCCGACACGGTGCGAGCCAAGTAATCAGATGCATGTATCTTGTGTACTACTGCTGGCGAGGTAAGAAGCATGTCTATCCTGGTGTGCAATCTGTGTACAGAGGAGTAGAAGGAGTATTCGCGTTTCGTCGGGTGCCCCAATCGCCAGATGTCGCACAAGCCGTTTTTAGACTTCCATGCCTCCAGCTCACGCGAGATCCGACTGCTCGGGGCGGACGGCAGTGGGGGAAGGATCTATCCATGTGGATATCCAGGACACAGTTAAAATCACCACCCCAAATGCTATCCCCAGATGGATCCCAGTGCAGCCCTGCTGACATTGTGTGCAGGAAGCCTTTTTGATTAGTGTTAGGAGTATACAGTACCACGAGAGACAGTGGTGTACCATCGAGGCTGCCCTCAGACACCACGTATCGGCCATCAGGATCTAACTGCGTGTGGGCGACCACATAGGGCACCCCGGGGGCGATCCAGATCGCCACCCCTCAGGCAAAGGATGAAGATACAGTGCCAAACATTTGCCCCCTCCAGTTTGTGCGTGTTCTTTCTAGAGTGGCTTCTGAGTGTGTTTCCTGGAGCATGGTGAAATGCACCAGGTGGCGTTTCAGATAGGCTTGTCTGCGCCATCGCCTATGCGGTGTAACCATACCCCTTCCATTCCATGTGAGCACGTTATACCGTGGAGTGTGTACCTGTACTTGTCTAGTCATGGAAATGCAGTATTGTTAGCTGTCGGGGCAGCTCAAGGGACCTAGTCCATGGCACCCCTGAGGAATTCCAGACGTATCCCACCCTCAGGCATAGTCGCCCCACAGAGTCTGGAGCGCACCCCCTGCCTCCCGTATTGGTTGTGATGTGTGGCAGCAACAGAGTAAACCCATGGTGGAACAATGGGAGAACCCTAAGTGTAAGTAACGAGAACACAACAATATAGAACAATAATACTGAATATGAAAGAAAATAACAGAGCCTGCTAGCAGACATGAGGGTGAACTGGTCCATATAGAATAGGGCATGGATGATGTAGGCCAGATCTGGAAGTCCAAGCTCCCAGCCCATATGGATGGCCTCATTCGCCAGGTTGCCCTCTACACCAGCAGAGGAGCCCCGGGAGTGTGCCATTGATCCAACTCCGCCCATCCACCGGCACCATAAGGGCACCTACGTCCAGCCACGTGGGAAACAGAGGGCACTGACACATCTGGGTCCACATAGATACCAATGTGAATAGCTTGGTTCAAATGTCGTCTGTGGAACGCGGAGTGAGCAGCGGGCCCAGTGTTGAGTCCACAGAATCAGAGCTGGTCTCCTGTTCAGCTTCAGTGTCAGTGTCTGCCTGATCTGACAACATTGTGGGGGGGGGGGTCAGCCACTAACCGCATGGTCTCACACAGCAAACGAGAGCGCTCCTCCACTACCTGCGCCAGAGTGGGCTTGATCCCCAAGCACATCCGGCGTTTGCGCTTCACCTTAGGGGACGACCATCCCTCCACTGCATTCTCCGGTTGCACGGACCGGGCGAGACCCTTGGCATGGAGCCAGGTCCAAGCATCTTCTGGAGAGGCAAAGATATGCACTTTAGGACCATCCTGTACATGGAGTTTGGCAGGAAACAGGAGAGCGTATTTAATATTATGTTCACAAAGGTGCTTCTTTACCTGGTAGAAGGAGCAAAGTTTCTTCTGAACCTCCGCAGTGAAGTCCGGGTAGGCCGTTATCAATGTATTTTCAAATTTCAGGGGGCCTTCTTTGCGAAACAGCTGTAGTATTAGGTCCCTGTCCCAATAATTAAGTAATCTGGCTATCATGGGGCGGGGTGAGCTCCTGGTGGCGGGGGTCTTCCCGGGACTCAGGATTCTGTCCCGCAAGACGGTGTCTGTGAGCCACTTTTCTATGAACAATTCGGCATTGGTACCTTCAACCCTCTCCGGGAACCCCACCAAACGGATGTTGTTCTGCCTTGATCTCCCCTCCACATCTTCTGCCCAGCTCCTTAGTCCATCCACCTCTGTTGACAGTGTCAGGATACTTCAATTCGATTTCCTCAGAAGCAGAAGATAACTCCTCAGTCCCGACCCGAGCTACTCACAACAAATTTTAATCCTTCGTGCTGAGTACCCCGGAGGGGGAAAGGGGAATGGGATTGTAGAGAGACTGCCACAGAGATGATGAACGTCAGTACTCAGTCTGCCTCTTCACGTCTAAGATTGGATGCAGCACCTGCAAGAGTCACAGTCGAAATTACTAGGGACATACAACATCAGTTTTACACTTTCTACTCGTAACACTTAATTCTCTTTAATTCTATTATTTCTTCACTTACCCTGAGTTCTCTGTAGCCTTGCTTCTCTCTATGAATGATAAGCTCTTCTTAAAAATGCTTATTACTGAGTCTGGAAGAACTTCTCAACCTTTGTTAGAGATTGGTTTTATGTTGCTATATATATATATATATATATATATATATATATATATATATATATATATATATATATATATATAGTTGGTGATAATGCGTTCTCCAAATCAGCTGATGTTAGTTGGTTTCTACTTTACATTAGAGAGTTCAATTACGTTTATTGCATTGGTAATTCTTGCTTGTGAAAGTTTGTTTCTCCTGTCTTATTTTGACTTCTGTCAATACTTGTATTTGTAAATGCTTGTTTATTAAAGTTCACTTCTTCTTTCTTACTTCGACATGTGTTGATAACTTGTATTTGTAAATGCTTGTTTATTAAAGTTTGTTTCTCTTTTAAACTCTACTTTGGTTTATTACCGTTGCATTTGTAAATGCTTACTTGTTAACATTCATTTCTCCGTTAAACTCGGCCTTTGTTTATAACCTTGGTATTTGTAAATACTTGCTTGTTAAAGTTCGTTTTTCTTTTGACTTTGGTATCTTAAACAGGAACCTTGTAAACATAAGATTTATTCATACATTAAACTCTGTAGCCTTGCCAAACCTCCACTGGAACAGTCTACTATCAAACTCCTCAAATAAACCTTGACAATATTTATCACGTTTTCTGTAAAATAGTCTTCAAGTGTAATTTTACCTCACAGGAGTTTCTGCTCTGAAGCGTGCTCTCTCTCTCCACACAGCTGATTCCTGTCAGACCTCAGTTGAAGTGCCAAGCTTCCAGCTGGTGAGCTCGTAACCTAGCAACCAACCGATTGCAAGACTAGAACTGTAACTAACCTTCAGGACTCACAACGGCCATCTTGAATCTTCTCTTCTTGATTCTTCCTTTGAAATAAGCGCAAGATTACTCTGCAAACCTTCTTCCAGTTTGGTCTTTGCTGTCTCCACTGAGGATATCTCTTTGCTTTTCTCAATGATTTCTTTGATTTGATTTGGCAAGTTTGTGTGGTCATGACAGTACTCCCCCTCAAGGAACAGTTCTCCAATTTAGGTTTGCTTGGGTAGGTTCTATGAAAGTTTCTCACTAATCTTGAAGCATGTACATACTTGTGTGGCTCCCAGGATCGTTCCTCTGGACCATAACCTTTCCAATCAATTAGATAATAAAGCTTGCCATTACAGATTTTGGAATCTAAGATTTGATTGACCTCATACTCTTCTGCAGAGCTAATCTGGATAGGACTTGGAGGGGAGTTTTGACGTAAATTTGGAGGACTGTTCTTTAACAAGGAGACATGGAAAACAGGATGTATCTTTAGATGAGCTGGCAACTGCAATTTAACTGCCACTGGATTGATCATCTTGTCAACTTTAAATGGGCCTATAAATCGTGGCTGAAATTTGCGATTTCCTTTGAGACGTAAATGACGAGTGGATAACCAAACTTTGTCTCCTTTCGAATAAATGGGGCTCTCTCTTCTTTTTCTATCCGCCTGAGTCTTATATGAATCTTTTGCTTGAATGATATTTTTTCTAGCCCTAACTAACGTGGACGGCAAATCCTTCACCATCTCTTCTACTGCAGGCACTGAATCATCTTCTTTACCCAACATTACATTAGGATGTCTACCGTGGTTCAGATAAAAGGGGGTGAACCCAGTGGTGGAATGAACAGCATTATTGTAAGCAAATTCAGCTGCCCACATCAACTCGGGCCATTCCTTCTCTTGATCAAATAAATTGAGTCTTAAATACTGTTCTAACTCTTGATTCACTCTCTCTGTTTGCCCATTGGTTTCAGGATGGTAACTTGTAGAGTAACGAGAATCAATTCCTAATCTTTTACTAAAAGCCTTCCAAAAGTGAGAAACAAATTGGGACCCCCTGTCTGAAACTAGAATTTTTGGGATACCATGGGCGCATACTATGTGTTGTGTAAACAGCTGTGCAACCTGTGGGGCTCGAGGGATTTCTTTCAAAGGAATGAAATGTGCCATTTTAGTGAAAGTGTCTACAAAAACTAGGATAGTGTTAAAACCTTGGGTACTAGGGAGGTCCACTATAAGATCCATAGTAACAGCATGCCAAGCATGGGGTGCAGTGGGCAAATGGCTTAACAGACCTTGTGAAGCTTTTCTATTTGATTTCCCTCTTTGACATTTGTCACAAGTTGACACATATTGTCTTATCTGAGTTTTCATTTTTGGCTACCAAAATTCTCGTTGTATCAGATTTTAAGTTTTTTTAATTCCTTTGTGTCCAGCCAATTGATCATCATGATAAGCCTGAAGAATTTTTTCTTGCAGCTCCACAGTCGGAACATACAGTGCACCTTTAAAATATGGCAAACCATTTTTTATTTCTCTTCCTTGGCCTTCTTTGGACCACTTCAGCATTCCTTCGAATGTTAAGTTTTCTTGAATTTCTTTGGTTAAATCTTCATACAATATGGCAGATATGAACTTCCCTTGTGGAATAATCAATTCTTTTTCTGGAGGCTCTTTAACTGCACCGGTATCAATTCGAGATAGAGCATCTGCCTTCCCATTTACTTTTCCTGGTCTGAAAGTGATAACAAAATCAAAGTCTGCAAAATATAGGGACCAACGCAGTTGCCTAGCTGTTAGAGTTCGAGCTGATTTTAAAAACTGTAAATTTCGGTGGTCCGTGTAAAAGGTCACTTTATGCTTAGCTCTCAAAATGTAATGCCTCCACTCATGAAAAGTTTCTTTGACTGCCAATAGCTCCTTATCCGCAATTGAATAATTGATCTCTGGTGGTGTTAATTTTCGAGAGAAATAGGCCACTGGATGTAATTGACCTGTATCTTTATGACGCTGGGAAAGGATACCTCCTATGGCAACATCTGAAGCATCTGCCTCCACATAATATGGCTCATCCAGATTGGGGTGGAGCAAGATTGGAGCTGAGACGAAGGAATTCTTCAAAAAATTAAAAGCATTTTCAGCTTCTTTTGTCCACTCAAACTTCACTCCTTTCTTCAACAATCGAGTAATGGGTGTAACTGTTTGAGAAAAATTGGATATGAATCTTCGATAAAAATTTGTGAACCCCAAGAAACTCTGGATCTCTTTGACATTGCAAGGAGAAGGCCAATGTTGCACTGTCTTTATCTTGGTAGGATCCATACTAACTCCTTCTGGTGACAAAATGAATCCTAAGAACTCAACTTGTTTCACATGAAATGCACACTTCTCCAATTTTACATAGAGATGGTTTTCTTGCAACCTTGTGAGGATGGATCGAACATGGGAAATGTGCTCCTGTAGATTGTCGGAAAAGATTAAAATGTCATCTATATAAACCACAGCAATCCGGTCGAGGAATTCTGGTAATATATCATTAACGAAATGCTGGAAAGCAGCGGGAGCATTGCATAACCCATAAGGCATCACTTGATATTCAAATAATCCGTATCGAGTCCGAAAAGCGGTTTACCATTTATCCCCTGAAGCCACTCGTATCAAATGTAATGCTCCTCGCAGGTCCAATTTGGTGTAGATTCTAGCATTCTTTACTTGATCTAATAAAACTGACACTAAAGGCAGTGGGTATCGATTCTTGATGGTAACCTGATTGAGGGCTCGATAATCAATGCAAGTTCGAAGACCCCATCCTTCTTTAGTATGAAAAATAGTGGGGATGATACTGGGGATTCAGAAGGACGAATAAAACCATTAGCAAGATATTGATCCAAATACTCCTTTAAATGTTGGTTCTCTGCTTCGGTCAATGCGTATATTCTGCTACATGGCAATATCGCACCTGGATACAGCTCAATTTTGCAGTCGTAGGGTCGATGTGGTGGCAATTTCTCAGCCTCCTTTTTTATCAAAAACGGCGACTAAATCCTCATATTCTTTTGGGATTTCTGTTGTTTTTAGTGCACAGATCATTGAAGAGTGTGATGATAAACAGGCCGCTTGGGACTTGGTGGACACTTCCACTCCATCATGCAAGCAAGTCTCTTTGCAGTAAGAGGAATTCATCTTGATCGTTCTCTTGCTCCAATTAATTTGTGGATTATGTCCTGTAAGCCAGGGCAGACCCAAAATGAGTTGAAATTGTGGAGCATCTATCAAATTAAAGATTATCTGCTCCTGATGCCCACCAAAACCTTGCATCTGAATTGGTTCGGTCTCATGGGAAATGGGTCCTGAAGAAAGATTGGTTCCGTCCACAGCTCTTGCTACTTCCAAAGTAGATTTCTTGATAAATCGAATACCCTTTTTTACGAGCTTATTTGATATCACAGAAGTTGCCCGTAGCTCCAGAGTCTATCATAACTGAGATCCCTTGAATTTCCTTCTCAAGGGTCTTAACTGATACTGTTTGTACCAAATGTGGCGCTGCGGTTTGTAAGGTATTTGCCACTCGTTGATCTAAAGGAGTTGTCTTGGGTTCCTCTTTCATCAGGGCAACTCCCTCTACTGATGAAGCTGGCCTTTTCCCGACTGAAGAGCTTTGGGTTTCTTAGGACAGTTTTTAACAAAATGCCCAGATGCACCACAATATAAACATAGTTGATTCACTCTTCTTTTCTCTTTTACTTCCTTAGATAAAGGACCTCGGATGGAACCAATTTGCATTGGTTCTTCTATCGTTATCCCTTCTCCGGCTCTCGTATTATCATTTCTTACACGATCAATTCTCAGGGGAAATGGTCGATATTCTCTTCTCTTTTCTGCTCTTCGTTCGGTTAACCGGTGGTCAATCTGTAACACAAGATCAATTAACTCCGAAATTTCGGTGGGTCTATTTGGAACTTGTGCTAAGGCATCTTTCAATTCATCTCTCAGTCCACGGTAAAAAATGGCGGCTCTTTTTGACTCCGGCCAGGCAGTCTCTACAATGAGTTTATTGAAATGAGCCAGATAGGCTACTAGATCTTTATTACCTTGCCTGATTTCCAATAGTTCATTGTCAGTGGCTTGAGCTGCAGTTCGCCGATAAAATATTCTTAAGAACTCTTCCTTGAAATTTTGGAAATTATATAAAACAGGATCATTTGTGGAAATTATTGGCATGGACCATGCGGCCGCATCACCTGTCAGATAAGACAATATAAATGCCACTTTGGACTGGTCTTCGGAAAAAAATTACTGGTCTACATAAAAAATGCAATGAGCATTGGGTCAGAAAAATCTGTGCCTTATTTGGATCCCCACCGAAGCGCTCGGGTTGAGCCAAAGGAATAATAGGGGAAACCGCATGAATTACTTGAGTGGATATACCTGCAGACTGTAAAGGGCTAGGGACTTGTGAAAACACAGATTCATTTGATTTAGCGGTGTTCCCTAACTCATTTATTTGCTGTTTTATTTGGACTGTTTCTTCTATGGTGTTATTTAATTGTTTCTGTAACCCTTCCAAAATGGTGGCTAATGCTTTTATATCAATTCCTTCTGCCATTCTGCTCAGGAGGAAATCTGTTTTTTCCCTAAAATTAGGGTGATGGCACTTCAATCTGTCAGGATACTTCAATTCGATTTCCTCAGAAGCAGAAGATAACTCCTCAGTCCCGACCCGAGCTTCTCACAGCGAATTTTAATCCTTCGTGCTGAGTACCCCGGAGGGGGAAAGGGGAATGGGATTGTAGAGAGACTGCCACAGAGATGATGAACGTCAGTACTCAGTCTGCCTCTTCACGTCTAAGATTGGATGCAGCACCTGCAAGAGTCACAGTCGCAATTACTAGGGACATACAACATCAGTTTTACACTTTCTACTCTCAACACTTAATTCTCTTTAATTCTATTATTTCTTCACTCACCCTGAGTTTTCTGTAGCCTTGCTTCTCTCTATGAATGATAAGCTCTTCTTAATAATGCTTATTACTGATTCTGGAAGAACTTCTCAATCTTTGTTAGAGATTGGTTTTATGTTGCTATATATATTTATATAGTTGGTGATAATGCGTTCTCCAAATCAGCTGATGTTAGTTGGTTTCTACTTTACATTAGAGAGTTCAATTACGTTTATTGCATTGGTAATTCTTGCTTGTGAAAGTTTGTTTCTCCTGTCTTATTTTGACTTCTGTCAATACTTGTATTTCTAAATGCTTGTTTATTAAAGTTAGCTTCTTCTTTCTTACTTCGACATGTGTCGATAACTTGTATTTGTAAATGCTTGTTTATTAAAGTTTGTTTCTCTTTTAAACTCTCCTTTGGTTTATTACAGTTGCATTTGTAAATGCTTACTTGTTAACATTCATTTCTCCGTTAAACTCGGCCTTTGTTTATAACCTTGGTATTTGTAAATTCTTGCTTGTTAAAGTTTGTTTTTCTTTTGACTTTGGTATCTTAAACAGGAACCTTGTAAACATAAGGTTTATTCATACATTAAACTCTGTAGCCTTGCCAAACCTCCACTGGAACAGTCTACTATCAAACTCCTCAAATAAACCTTGACAATATTTATCACGTTTTCTGTAAAATAGTCTTCAAGTGTAATTTTACCTCACAGGAGTTTCTGCTCTGAAGCGCGCTCTCTCTCCACACAGCTGATTCCTGTCAGACCTCAGTTGAAGTGCCAAGCTTCCAGCTGGTGAGCTCGTAGCCTAGCAACCAACCGTTTGCAAGACTAGAACTGTAACTAACCTTCAGGACTCACGACGGCCATCTTGAATCTTCTCTTCTTGATTCTTCCTTTGAAATAAGCGCAAGATTACTCTGCAAACCTTCTTCCAGTTTGGGCTTTGCTGTCTCCCCTGAGGATATCTCTTTGCTTTTCTCAAGCATTTCTTTGATTTGATTAGGCAAGTTTGTGTGGTCATGACAGACAGGTGGAGCATCTTCTCCTGAAGAGCTCTTACAGTGGGAGTCAATTCAACCAGATCTTTTTCCACATCTCTGACCCGATCAGCCAGCGCGTGATGGTCAGTTCAGAGTAAGTTGACATCTATTATTACTTCACCAATTTTCGATTCAAGGGTGGTTTTGGTGTCCATTATAGCCTGCTGCACCCTTTCAAATTGTGAGATGTGGTTGTGTAAAGTACCTTCCGTCTGTCGCCGTGCCTGGAAGGTCATGTCCTGCTCCTTAGGTGGGGCACAGGCGCGTCCATCGTCCCTGCAGACGTTCTAGTTGTCTTTTGCTTGCCCATTTGTCCTCTGTGAGTTTGGGAAAGGCCCCTGGGGGGGCCGCCCACCCGGATCCACGCCTAGCACTCTGGCACAGGGGAAAGATGCAGAGGGGAGGACAGCAGACGCTCTGTCTAGTGTCTCTCTGGGGCACTGGGAGGGTCCCGTCACCATGCGGTGTGGGCCCCGTCTCACTGGGCCCCCACCATGTGAGTAACGTTCGAGATAGAACCGGTGATGTGTTCCACGTTAACAGATGTGGTGCCGTGCAAATGATTCCTGTCTTTTCCTCCCTGGAACACCACTTGTATAGGGGGCCAACACGGCCGAGCCCCAAGCCTGGGAGAATACTATGCCCCACTGGTCAGGGCCGGGTGGGCCAGGAGCACCGATCAGTCCGCCCCTACAACAGGGCACAGGCAATGGAGCAACAGCCCACGAGGCCGGCTCCCGGTGTCGCGTTGCTGCGGCGTGGCTCCACCGCACAGTGCCAGCCACCTCCGCCTCCGGCACACGTCGGGACTAAAAAGGGAAACACTCGGCCCCAGGCCGCAGGCTGACCGGGTCCAACAGAGCGAGGCCCGACATGCGCCACCGATACATTGCACCCAGCTCGTGGTGATCTCACGCAGCCACGCACAGCACTGCGCAGTCTAATCCGCCTCAGTCCACGGAGCATGACCCCCTATGATGATGGGGCGGCGCAAGCCAGCGGAACACTGCTCGTGCCTCCGCGGCGATGCCGGTTCCACTCACCGGTGGCGGCGCTCGATGGCACCGCGGGCCCTGCTGCCTCAGCCCACGAGTCCGTACCGGCACGCCGCCTTCACGATTTCTGGCTCCACTCCCATCCGACAGGGGCCCGAGTTCCACAGGGTGATCGGGTCAACAAGGCACTTGCCGATCTGCCAGAGAGGTCCGGGGATCGCCTTTTATCAGGAGATTTTAGCTGGCTGGGATCGGAGCTGCAGATTATGCTGCCGCTCCAGTCGGCATCTTTGCCTGGCTTGTTCTAAATGTTAAGGGAACATTCTATGGGGGTGATGGTGAGAGAGCCACTACATGGAGGTTGGTGGTGTGTTACTGAATCTAAATAAATGACTTAGAAGGAAGCTGACAGTGTGTGATCATTTATAACAGAAACATAACACTGGGAAATGTTGACCAGAACGAAAGATGGTAATTAAGTCACCCTAGTGGGAAAGGAAACCAAGTTAAAGACAACACTGAGGTAACATCACCAGATGTGGGCCAACATCGAACATTAACTGTGCATCAAGGTGGTGACCACAGAAAACCAACTAGTACTTGGAGATGTGCAATGCCATAGTTACAACACATTATTTTTGTCTCTGTAGCTCATACTACCACTGCTTTGCTGTTTCAGAGGTCTGTAAATAAATGTATAACCATTAAACATATAAGTGGTACCAGATCAGTGGCACTGAAAGCATTATTCCCTGAATGTGTTAAATAATGTGATGGCCCCAGCAGGATTTTCAAAGTGTCCATTACGGATTTGGCCTATTTAAAATAAGAGGCTAAATCTAATCCCATTGGTCTCTTAGTCCGGAACAAATCCACGATAGTTTCCTAAGGAGATACTGCGGTACCCTAGAGGGTAGATTTTTGATATGATAATATTTAGTATGTTTAGTTCTAGGATGCATGTTTTCATGAACCATGGAAGGATAACGCCAAACAAGTGGGCATGTTCGGTGATGTGTGAATTTATCGATATGAGTACAATTAAATTTAATGGGACACATATGAAAAAACTGTATCTAAGAATTGTTGGTTATACCCCTTTAATAGAGGTTTGTGTGGTTGACATACTGTACATTGCGTAAACACTGTAATCAGTAGGGCATATTATGGAATTGACTTTAGGTTATGTCCATATAGGCTCTCCTTCTTACATAATAGTACCTTCGTTTGAAATTGATTTGAATCTCTCTTTATAAGTGATCACTATATATTAATTAGTGAATATGTGATTTGACATTGTAATGTTATTTGCTATCATATGTAATTTCAGTCCATTGGGTGTGATGTGGCACTTAGTAAAAAGTTATGTATATGTAGGGGTCATGGATATTGGAAACATGCTTTAATTGTTTTTTAAATGTAAATACTGTATGTGTACATCTTTTCATAGTCCTGGTGAAGTCCTGTTGTAAGGACGAAATGCGTTGGCTGGGCTGAGTGATTGCTTTGAAGACTGAAGAATAAAATGGAACACACAAGGAACTGGTGTCCTAAAATGTACCAATGGACCGAAAGTGGAAAGAGCTTCTACTTGACTCTAGAAACTTGATACCGTTGTGTTTACATTGAAACTGTGAATTGGCCTTAACATTTGGGCTCATATTTATACTTTTTAGCGCCGCATTTGCGTCATTTTTTTGACGCAAAAGTGGCGCAAACTTGCAAAATGCAATTGTATTTTGTACGTTTGCGCTGTGTTTGCGTCAAAAAGCGGCGCAAATGCAGCACTAAAAAATTATAAATATGGGTCTTGCTGTTTTACTGAGTGCTGCTCGCTTTGTAGTATTTGTAGCTTGTACACTGGAACTCCTAGAGTTGTACCTACTCCAGCCCTCTATACCGCATTTGAGCTCCCATACTAGCTAAACCCATCCATAGATAACGACACTGATACCACCATGGTGTATATCATGGAAGAGTCAAGGACAAAAGCAGCTAACAAGGGTTCCCACTAGGAAATTCCCATATTAAGTCCAAAACCCACCTCTGTTGGGGAATAGCGCTTGCAGGAAAAGAAGAGGTGCTATGTTGCCTTGGAAGTTAACTTGATAAATCTTCCCAATTTCTTTAAAGGACAATTGTGACCAACAAAGCCAGTGCTAGGAAAACACACATCTCAGAGAGATGCCTACACACAAAGCATAAATACCTACAGAAAACTGACCTTGCCTAAGGTCAATACAAAAAGGACACAGTGGGCGATAAAGTAAACAGAATTTATATGCTCGTCCTTGATATTTATCTACTAATAAAAAGAGAGGTGTTTTAAAAAATACTGGTTTGGAATTTAAAAATGAAGAGACCTGCAAAGAAAGAAAAAAAGGCAAAGCAAGCTAAAAGTACTCAAAAGGAAACAGCACAAGAAGAAGTCAATAAAACATTATCTTTGAACTTTAAAAAGGGTCCTCCAATACATGATCTTGACATTTTCTTTTGCGTGTTTTAAAAATCACAGAATTTCAATAGCACTCACGAAAGGTTTACAGGAAGACGGGATACATTATTTTATGCACACCTAGCAGATAGGCACTTTCAGATATGCATTTGCAAATTATATAAGGAATGCTTGCATTTTTGCATACAGCTCATTTGCTGAGCGCAAATTTTGACTAATTTCTCAGTTAGCCAATATATGTGCTCCTTAGATCACCCACTTCAGCCTGTCTGCACTCATGACACTATAAATGCATCTGTATTAAGCCAGCCACCCTATAACTCTCTTTATTATGGTCTAATTACTTAAGAAATTGGATGATGATGAAAAGTTTTATTGACTCAGGGGTCACCACACATAGAAAACAATTTAAGTATTCAGTTCTAAATGAAAAAATACTTAGAACATGACATTGACAGTTTGGGGTTTTGCACAGGAGAATGTTTGCTTACACAACAAGCACAGAGTAGAGTACAGTGGCACAGAGTAGAGTGGCAGAGAGTAGAGTGGAGTAGATTAGAGAGGAGCAGCGCAGCATACATTGCAGTGGCATAGAGCGCAATGGCCTAGAGTGGAGTGGCGCCCGGTGGAGTGGAGTGGCACAGGGTGCAGTGGCATAGAGTAAATTGTTTCAGTGAAGAGTGAAGTGGTGCAGGGTGAAATGGAGTGGTGCAGGACAGAGTGCAGAGGTGTAGATTAGAGTGTCATAGAATTCAGTGGTGTAGAGAGCAGCGGTGCAGAGTAGATTAGAGTGGTGTGATGTGCAGTGAGTTACATTGCATTGGCATAGAGATGAGTGGTGCAGAGAAGAGTCCGGTGGCATAGAGGGTAGTGGTGCTGTGTAGCAAGAGAGTTCAGTGGCTGAGAGTGCAGACTTGCAGACTAGAGTGCCTTGGAGTGCATTTGTAACGCCGCGCTCAGACGCGGCGTCTCTTTCTGTCCTCGCGGATGGAACGCGCTACTGATACTCGGAGCGCCGTTCCCCGCGTTTTTTGACTACACATTCTGGGAAGCATATATTTCTTTCCCGGTCGTGCTACACTTACCTGTAGCCTTTTTTTTTCTTCTTTTTGTTGTTGGTGGGTTTGTCTGGTCTTTTTACCTGTCTCTGCCCATGTTGTGTCCATCTTGTCTTCTTCGTATTTTTGTCCCAGCATGCTCTGTTTTTCTTTTATACTAATTTCTTTTTCCTATACTGGTCTATGGGCTCTTCCCAATTCAAGATGGTGTTCTTTCCTTTTCCTGTGATGTCACTTCCCTTTTCTCAGTATATAAGTCAGTCAGTCTTGTTCCACCTTGCGTTGCAAACACTTCCTTCTGGTTGTGCTGTTCGCTCCTGTTCTTTGTTCCTGCTTTTTGCCTTGGGAGATTTTTGCCTGTTCTTTGTTCCTGCTTTTGCCTTGGGAGATTTTTGCCTATTTTTGTTTCCTGTTGTTTAGTCCTGTTTTTTCTTGTTTTACTTCAGGAGTTCCTGTTTGAGGTTTTTTCCCCAGTGTTGGGGTTTTTTCCCTCTGGGACTCCTTCTGGAGGGTACGGTCTGCTTTGGCGTAGCCTGTCAAGCGGCACAGTGGCTACTAGAAGGGGTCGCCCTTATCGGGGAGTATCCAGAACCTGTAGAAGACTTGGTGTATTCGACAACCCAGTATCCAGAGGTGAGAAGTCCAGCGCAGTACGTAACAGCATTGGCATACAATACAGTGGTGCAGGGTAGAGTACTGTAGAGAACAGTGATGCACAGTACAGTGGTGCACAGTAGAATGGAGTGCAGTGAAGTAGTGTGCAATAGTGTACAGTAGAGTGGTGTAACTTGCAGTGGCATAGAGTGCGGCAGAGTAGTTCGCATAGAGTACATTGGTTTTGATTAAAGTGGTGTAGAGTACATTGGGTAGAGTGCAATAGTTTATAGTAGAATGTCATAGAGTGCAGTAGCATAGAGTAGAGTGGTGCAGAGTAGAATGGTGTAGAGTGGCACAGCATAGCATGTCACATAGTGCAGTGGCATAGAGTGGATATTAACAGCTATGGTATAGAGTAGTGGCTCAAAGTGTAGCGTAGTGGCCTAAACTGGAGTGGTGTAGAGTGCAGTGACAAAGATTGCAGTGGTACATAGTAAAGTGGAGTGCATAAACATAGAGTAAAGTGGTGCAGATTTTTAAAGTGAAGTGGCGTAGAGTGCAGTGGTACACAGTAGATTAGAGTAACATAGAGTGCAGTGGTGTAGAGTGGTGTAAAGTAGAGTGGCATAGAGTTCAGTGGCAGAGAGTACTGTGTTGCAGAGTAGAGTGTTGTAGAGTGCAGAGGTGTAGAGTAGAGTGCCATTGATCGCATTGATGTAGAGTGCAGTGGCGTAGAATGGTACAGAGTAAAGTGGTGTAAAGTAGAATAGAGTGGCATAGAGTGCAGGGGCATAGAGTGCAAAGGCATAGAGTGCATTGGCGTACAGTAGAGTGACATACAGTGCAGTGGCTTGGAGTTTATTGTTTTGAATAAAGTGGTTTAGAGTGCATTGGAGTAGAGTACAGTGGCACAGAGTGGAATAGTGCAGAGTGGAATGCAGTGGCTTAGAGTGCAGTGCTATAGAGTAGATTGTTTCAGAGCAGAGTGACGCGGCATAGAATGCAGTGGTGTAGAGTGCACTGCTCTGAGTAAAGTGGTGTAGAGTGCATTGGCATAAAGTGAGTGGCTGGAGCAGAGTGCAGTGTCATAGAGTACAGTGGTACAGAGTTCAATAGAGTGACGCAGAGTGGAGTAGTGCAGCATAGGTTGCAGTGGTGTAGAGTAGAGTGTAGTGGCACAGAGTAGATTGTTTCAGAGTAGAGTGAAGTGGCATAGGGTTGAATGATGCACAGTAGAGTGGAGTTGTGCAGGGTAGAGTGCAGCAGCACAGAATGTAGTAGTGCAGAGTAGATTAGAATGGCGCAGAGTGGATGGCAGAATGCACTGTCATAGAGTGGAGTGGTGTAGAGTTGAGTGCATTGGTGTAGAGTGTAGATGCATAGAGTGGGATCATTCGCAGTAGAGTGGAGTGGTGCAGGATAGAGTGCAGTGGCACAGAGTGCAGTGGTGCAGGGTAGACTAGAATGGTGTATAGTGGGTGCACTCCACTGGTGTGGAGTGGAGTGGTACAGGGTAGACTGCTCTGGAATAGAGTGCAGTGGCATACAGAGCAGGGTTGCAGAGTAGATTGGAGTAGAGTGCAATGGCATGGACTGCAGTGGCAGAGTGCAGTTGTGCATAGTAAAGTAGAGTGCATTGGTAAGGAGTGATGTGGAGTAGAGAGGAGTAGAGTGAAATGGTGTAGAATGGAATGGTGAGGAATAGAGTGCAGTGATGCATTGTGTAGTGCTATAGTGTGGAGTGGTGCATAGCAGAGTGCAGTGGTGTGGAGTGGAGTGGTGCAGAGAAGAGTGAAGTGGGGTAAAGTGGGGTATTCACAATGAGATGTGTAGTGTTTTGCAAAGACAATTGTGGTTCCCAATCATTGAAAAGTTACAGACTCCTCAAATAAGGTGGTAAACGATTAGCAAAGGGAAAGATGTCCCCTCTGGACGGCTTCACATTTGGGCATTGAGTGGGTCATCAACAGGGGGACCAGACAGTGGTCACAGGACCACTTCTTTCTCCCTGGTGTTTTCCCAAGTGGCATTTGTTTTTTAAAGCAGCACTAGATTTCTAAAGAAATACATGCTCCTTTGAAAACAAGTTTCCCATTTCGGAATGCAGACACTGCGATGGCAGCCTGCTGCTCATTGCAAGCCACCATCCCTGTGTTTATAGCCAGTCAATGAGGGTTACAAACAGTGACTTAATTCATATTCATTAGGCAGGCCAGTATTCAACCTCCTGTGACTGGAGACTTTGTTATGCGACCTAATAGTACAGTTTGGAAACACGTTTTGCGACCAAACATTTTGTACATAAGATGTCTATTGCAGAGGGTAAGTTACAGTGCCTTCCATAGCAGCTTGAGGCCAGTAATTACTTACACAATCTAGCAAGGGGTCAAGGGTATGCATATGGAGGTAATATATGTATACATTTCAGTTGACTTCCTCTTTCGTTGAAAATAAAACGTGCAAAGTTCAAACAACCGTAGGTTTTAGCTGAGCTAACAAATGGCAAAAACACTTAATGTAAGTTACGATAGGAAAAAGGGAATCAAAGTGCAGAGGGAAGTCGGAACACGAGAGATAAATATTAAAAGCAGTCAAGAACCACCTGTTGGGACAGAAAGGTCCCTTGCATGGTAGAGTGGTGCAGTGGCACAGAGTGCAGTGGTGCAGAGTAGAGTGGCATAGAGGTCAGTGGCGGGGAGAGCAGTGTTGAGTGGAATGTTGTGTGTGTAGAGTGGCATACAGTGCATTGATATGGAGGGTACTGGCGTAGAGAGGAGCAGATTAAAGCAGCGTATAGAGCATCAGTGTAGAGTACAGTGGTGCAAAGTAGAATAGAGTGGCGTAGAGTGCAGTGGCATAAAGTGCAATGGCATGTGTGAACCGCTACCCTGAGTGCCTCAACTGCCGTAACATGGTAGTGGTACAGCACATTCAGGGCTACAGACATGTTTGCGTGCAGTGCTACGGATGCACTGGTGACTGTGAGGAGTACAGTTCATGAAGGCCTATGGTTTCTCTGTTTGGAGCTCCAGAGCCTGATGGAGGAATTTGTGGAGGTAGAGAAGCCACCCTTAACGATTTGTGGATTGCTGCATTCTTGTGACCTCAGCGGGACACACACTGGAAAAGGGAAGAACCAGAATCTTTAGTACACTTCAGTTGGGATCCTTGATGCTGAAAGAGGACACTGGTGAAAGAGGCCTGGACACATCTCAGGTAGGAGTTGGAGTTGATATGATAGTCATAAAGAGTAGCACCGAAGGCCTTTTAGCCTATTTATGCAGAAATCAGTGAGTCTGACATCCTGATGTGATCCTTTAGTCAGTCTCATGACCTGTGTCCGTGTCTTTTAAGAATGGAGACACTCATGCTGTAATAGATGGCTTTCTGAAGGAATAGCACAACAGATGAGATGGCACTTTAAAGTGGGCAAACCCAGAACACAAACTTCAAAGACAGAGACACTAAATCATGTTTGTGTCTGGAAATGGATTATGAAAAGGGGAGGTTGAGATTCCTAAATTGTCAAACTGAAGCTGTACCTCAATGTGGAGAAGCTCAGCAGGAAGGTCTGGACTGACGACTGAAGGTCTGACAGTCTCCCATGTTGGTTGAGTGGACATCACCCTGGAGAATCACAAACACTTGCCAGGAGCCTGGTGCACCAGCTTCTCCCTAACCTGAGACCTAACTCTCTTAGGAGATGGAGATTGCCTGTAAGAAGTGAGGTTCACAGGGGATCCTGCCGAGTGATTCCCAGAAGACTTGTTAGAGATTCTGGTGCATCACGACTGGCACACTGATTAGGTTGCCCACCTGTGTGCATGTAACGTGACCATCATCTGCCAGGTGAGGGCCACAGTGAAACTTGAGGGCTGGCACCCTTTTCCAGTGCTGTGGTGAAAAAAGGGCCAAAACAACAAGTTATGGACGGAATGCTGAACATTGTCAGACACTCACCCCCAGTCACAGATCTGGGTTTAATCCATCGTTTTTTTGCTCACCATGCCACCCCAGTTTGGACCCAGCCATATGCAAATCAGTCTTCACCCTGTTCCTCATGGGAACAGTCCAGCCCGAACTGCCAAGCCACGTCCTCACTGGACCGGAAACAAGCATCCTGGGACCGGTTTCGGGGTTCCACCCCTCATCAGCCAGGCTAGCTTGAATCCAGTGGCATGGGAAGCACGGGACCCACGTCTGGGTATACCCTTCCCACTTAGGGCGACAAAGCAAAAACAACAAGTGATGGACGGAATGCTGAACATTGTCAGACACTCACCCCCAGTCACAGATCTGGGTTTAATCCATCGTTTTTTTGCTCACCATGCCACCCCAGTTTGGACCCAGCCATATGCAAATCAGTCTTGACCCTGTTCCTCATGGGAACAGTCCAGCCCGAACTGCCAAGCCACGTCCTCACTGGACCGGAAACAAGCATCCTGGGACCGGTTTCGGGGTTCCACCCCTCATCAGCCAGGCTAGCTTGAATCCAGTGGCATGGGAAGCACGGGACCCACGTCTGGGTATACCCTTCCCACTTAGGGCGACAAAGCAAAAACAAGGCCACCATCTTGTGCAGTGTTGTGACCTGAAAAGGATTGCCACCTCAAGTGTGGAGAACATGACCCCAGTATGCAAGATGGGTGGCTGCGGAGGAAGCCAAGAGTGGATGCACATGAATGGTGTACAGCACTAGTCACAAGTCCCATACTTGCTGTGCCTTAGGACTCACGCTGTAGTCTATCATTGATGCCCAGTATTGCTTTTGGTTTGAGTTTAGATGGGATCTGTTCTGCAAGTACGGGCTACGGTGTGTTTATCCGATGAGAACAAAGTCGAATTTGCATATGGGGGTCACTGTCTGGAGTGGCAAGGTGGGCAAAAGAATAAAGGGCTGGATTACAGCCAAAGTCAGTACCAGTATCTTGGTGCACTGCTTTGTATTTAGATAGGTCTCAGTCGGGCCTACACTCAATATTGAGTAAAGTGTTTCTTCTAGGCATCCAAATGTACTAGGAGGTTAATTTATAGTCCCACAAAAAACATACAGAATCTGCTGAGAAATGCCTGTCTCGTTATATGTCCAACCTCAGTCTGCCTAAGCCGAGTTTTTGCTCTTTTTTCATTAAATCCAAATGAGACAGATACTATAGTGAATGTTTGTGTACATTAACTATCCAAGGTCATTCTGTAGATATAAACTGTAATGGGCAAGTGCTGTCCCATTATCATTATAAATGACATTGAACACGCCAGTTCATCAGTGCATGGAAAGCGTAACCAGTGTTTGACAACATAACTTATTCTTGCCTCAGATGTAGAGACATAATTATCTTCAAGACAAAAAAGTTTCATAATTAGTAAGCCAGATGTCCTGATTTCGCCAATGGCTGCGTGTGAACTAATTGCAGAATATTGATTTAGTCCATTAAACTAACTGACATGCCATCTCTAGGTGCTACATTTCCGTGGGGTGGACATCAGCTTCTCTACAACCGGTGGATAGATATCCCTCAAGTGATGCCGTACACTTTGAACTTGAGGTCTGACTCTCAAGAGACACCTTTTAGAGACTTGCATTTCTTATTGCGCCGCAGGACAAACGTTGCTCTGGAAAATGGAGATTTCACATTTCGAGGTTCTACAGAAGAGCGCTGTGGAGACCTGCAGTGAAGAGGCCCACCACCGTCAGTGGAGAGACACAGTGCACTGAACAGAGGCTGGCCTGTGGTGGCTTGATGGCCTATCTACTCAGAACATCTAGTGAAAATGAGGAGAGCTGAGCTAGTCTTTTTATGCCTTATCCTGTTCAAGACCTGGAGCAATGTTTAAATAATCAATGAAAATGTTGTCAATGTTTGCAGGCCTGTGACTGGTTTGTTTTTGTACCCGATTAAGATCTCGTAGTTAGTATTCAGAATAACCTGGGAAAACATTTTGCACGCATTTTAACACATCATTTCCCTTTGGTAAAAGAACATAATTTTGGTCTCAAAAAGCACATACTTATTAATCACTGTCACTTAGGGGAACTACTCTGCGTGTGGATGTGCTCCTTGTGAAAGGAAAGATTTCTGCATTACAGCCAGGATTAATTTTGTGCAGGAAACAATTGCACAAAAACAATTATCTGAGGTTCATTGCAGCACATGTAGAAAAGGGAAATACCAAGAATTTACGCCTCACTTGGTAATGCGTACCTATTTTATGCATTTTATGTGATACAAGGGCAACACAAGCACTTGATAAATCTGGCCCTAGATGAGGTTCAATTTGCACTCAATTGATAATAGAAGCAAGTGCTAAAATTAATTCCTATTAGCACTTACCAATGGATTTCCCTGAGGCAGGGAAGCATAGTATTAGGCCTGCACAGAATGAGGAGGAAGACAGCACTGGTAATTCCACACTCAGAAATACATATGCCATTAAATCAAAAGTTGTGGGTTGTGGAAAATTCTTCCTAAATTTTTTTTACCAACTGGAAAAAAACACGTCTTAGCCCATTCCTACAATTCATATTAAAATAAGGATCACTGAACCAACCTGCCATTGGGTAATTTGACCAATGGTGTCTCCTCCGTTATGGCAGAGGAGCGTCACCCCGCTGCCCCCCCCCCCCCCCGCCAACAGTGACAGCTGCAAATCCTTGGACAACAAAGGGATAATAAACTAGGTTTATTATCCTTTCATTGTTAAAGGGGCGTGGCATTGGGGATAACAGCGGAAAGGGGAGTGCAGGGCCGGCGCAGTAGTCTCTCTCCACTGTGACACAACAAGGAGGAATACTTTTATTCCTTCTCCTTTTTGTTTTTTGATGTTTGCTGCATTCTGCAGCACACATAGAAAGAGCAAAAGGCCATGAATGATTGTTTATGTGCAGGAAGAGACACCTTTCTGCACACAAACAATCATTCAAAAATGATGATTTGGTACTTCTTTCTGTACTTCATTCTGCAGCACACATAGAAGTACCAAATTGCCATTGTAAATTGTTTATGTGCAGGAAGGGGCACCTTTCTGCACATAAACAATCAATCCCCTCAACGCAGACATCCTTACACTATGATGCAAGGATGCCTGCGGTGGCAGCTAAATTTGGCGTCGGCGCTCGGGGTAACACAGGGGTGTGCCTTATTTTAGTAAATATGGCCCATCTCTGCATTTATAAAGTTATGCCACACAGCGCTGCATATTTTGGTGCAGCACTGTGCTGCACCACATTTTAGTAAATCTGGCCCTAAGTGTTAAAAGTGCCTCATTTTTAAGTGAAGTAACAAGAGTGCCTTGGGGTAAAAAAGGAAAATGTGTTCCTACGATCCTGTTTTGGTAGTAAAAAAAACCTGCTTTCATTGACGTATATTTGGCCACTCAAACCTATGAGGCCAGTGCCTCAGCACATGCTGTACTATCGATAGCTACGAGTCTGTCCTAATCTTTGAAGTGATTCATAACGTGACTTCACTAATACATAAAAGGAGCTATTTAGTAACCATTGAATTGCTGGGTCTTTTTTTGTGATCAGTACAACTTCTCATACTAATTGGGCGCCCTAGTTAATATTGTGCCCCTTATAAATAATTATTATATATGCTTTTAGTGTTTATCTTTAGAACAAACATGTGTAGATGTCTACAAATGTGTAAATCTGAAAATATTGGTTGTGGTCTAACCATTTAATTAGGCCTTTTTGCACAGTTAAAGCTTTACCCCTGAAAATGATAACAGAGAAAAGTGTGGGACGGTCCTCGTATCCCTCAGACTCTACAGGCGCAATGCCAGCGCCACCGCAGTCAGTTCCATCATTATTTACAACTTCGCCACGCACTGACCCCATATGTTGCCTCACTGACTAACCTGCCAAGTTTAATCCATTAGAGGGTAGGCTTTTCTGGGAGTTCTGGGAAATCTCAAGATAGCGAAGAGATACCAGATGCTCGTCTCTAATCAACCCGACGCCTTCCCCGCACTCCGAAGACACGGCAGACTGATCTGGGAGACCTGGGGAATGATGCCTGGGCTGAGGCCATAGGGGCTCCTAGGGTAGCGGCTATCGCGGCCAGACTGCGGTAGATGCAACGAAGTACCTCCACAGAGTCTGTCTCACACGTCATCTATTGAGAATGGGGGTGATTACCTCCCCAACATTACTCCGAATGAGTGCAGCAGACAGGACATTCATGCATATGGTGTGCGGCTGACCTGCACTGGACCTGTTCTGGTGCAGGGTGACTCACTGCCTGGGCAGGGTACTGGGCTGGTCTATCTCGAATGACCCCAAACTCATCCTCCTCCATATTAATGATACACTGGGCGGTAACTGATACAAGGTGGCACTGCTGTTTCTGGGTCTGACCTTGCCCAAACAAGATATAACGAAGGAGTGGAAGGCTGAGGCCCCCCCCCCCGTGGAAAAACGAGATGGCTCACTGTATGGGCTTGGACATGACCATGTACAAGGCTTGAGGCTACCCACAAAACACACCAAGGTGTGGCAGCTATGGGTTGATTACAGGGGCATAGTGTTAGAACCTGTCCACTCTCTGCGAAACATATTCAACAGTGAAATTCAGATGTTATGGGGATGTGCCAGGATTGAGGGGAGGCAGGCGCTTGATATGGTTCTTAGAATTACTGTGTTCCATAATGCTCATTTGTGGGTAGGGGTGAGACAGGGGTGAGTGCGGAGGGACATGCGTATGTTTATGTTGTTTGTATATTTGCCTTCAGAGGCTATACTCATATAGCAAAATCAATAAAATCTGTTTTTAGAAACATAACATGGAAAAGCATGGGCTGAGGCAGAAAAATAACATACACTTACATATGGAGATTTACATCTCTGCCTCAAAGTACTTTTACCATTATTTTCAAATCGCAAACAATCTTAGTGGCATGCTTGTAAAACTGCGTCAGGTTCATATTTCCATGAATGCTCCTAGGAATGCCATATGACATATATGACTACACAAATGCAGTTTTTTCTCCACGGGGAAACAATTTTCCTCATTTATATATCCCTTTCCTGACACCCCTAGCAAATCTATGTGTGGCTCGTCCCGCTCCCCATTCTGAAAAGATAATTATTCCTGCCAACCATTTCCAGGATGGTAAGGGGCTTGGTCGCATTTTGTGAATGCCCACAAATATACATGATTGTGGTGTGAGGAAATGTGGTTTATTATAAGGTGTGATTTTGCAACCTCATTGTGTAATAAACTCACAAACCCGTCTTAGGTCCAGTCCAGTGGCGCATTGAAGCTTTCACTCTCAGTTGGAGCGGGGACTTGGGATCTGGTGCTGGAGTCCTGCTGGTCTGATGATATCCCCAGTCAGTGCAGGACACGGTGAAACAAAGGCGCCCAGAGTGATCAGCACTTGTTATCACGAGTAGGCCAGCCTAAGGTCACAGTGGCAGGCCAACGGTGTGCAACAGGAGCTCACTCTTTTTTTTAAAAGACAATTTTATTGTGGTTTTCCATTTTCACCCAATGTGCAGTAGAACTGAACACATTACAGACAAAAGAAGAACACATGCTTATATCACATCACAGAACTTATGCAGTATAATCATAGTCACTATACATGTCAATGGTATTAATGCGAGACATCACAATAAAAAATGTTTCCAACTCGATAAAGTGTTTCACTCTGATATACAGGATGGCAAATGAATATTTTACAGAAATAGCACGTAGGCATGCAATAACAGTGGCTGACATGCTGGCGGGCAGGTGGGGCACCAAATCATCTGGAGCCATCTCCAGACAGTCGCCCGACTCTGCCAGCTGACCGTCCAGGTGTGCCCGACGTCCCTCAGCAGTTGGGAGGTCTAAATCTTCATTTGAAGGATCTGCTGTGTGTTCTGCCAGGTAGATGTGAAGGGGACCCGAATGCCTTTGAGACGAGGTATTGGTAGCTATAGATCTGCATATAATTTGCATTTATTGTTGCAGGAGGACAGATCGACTAACCAACCCTACGTGCGGGCCCATTATATGGCGATTCTTCTACGAACTAACAATAACATGAGACCCGCAGACGGCGCACTCACAGTGACAATTCCTTAACATAATTGAGGAGTACTGAGGCCCTGATGTATACTTTTTGCTGCAAACCTGCGTTAGCGCAGATTTGTGTCAAAAAGTATACCGCCGGCTAGCGCCATTCCTGGACGCCAGCCGGGTGTCATATTTAAGCTATGACGCTAGCCGGCGGTAACAACCAGTTAGCGTCAAAAGTATTGACGCTAACCGGGTGGGGGAGGCGTAGGGGAAACTGGAGGTTGTGCGTGAAAGAATGGTGCTTGTCAGGTTAGAGTAAATAAAATGACCCTAACCTGATTAGAGTAATTATTTCCACGCACAAGCCCCATAGACATGACTCCTGTCTAAGTGAAGACAGAAGTCATGCCACGCAGCCTAATGGCCATGTGCAGGGGACTTAAGTCCCCTGCGCATGGCCATTGGGCACAGTGCCATGTAGGAGGGCCCAAGTTAGCCCCCACCCAAAAAAATACTTACCTGGACTTATCTGGGATGGGTCCAAACATCCTCAGCAAGCTTAGCGCCATTGTTTAAGGCCCTCCTCCTCCCGTGCGTGATTTTTGCACAGGAGGATAAATAAGGTGCTAGGGCCTTTGAGTCATTTTTTGCTCGGGAACACCTACCTTGCATCTCATTGACGCAAGGTAGTTTTCCGCAGGCAAAAAAAAAAAAAGATTTTAACTCCAATATTTTGGTGCTAGACATGTCTAGCGTCAAAATATAAATATGAAGTTAAGTTTGCGCTGGATTGCGTAAAACAAATGACGCCACTCCGGCGCAAACAGAGTATAAGCCCCTACGATTCCACTCACTAGCTCAACATGTCTGACAGGCTATTTGTCACCTCCCCCCAGTACATCTGTATGGTGGAGCACCCCAGGCTATAGATGTAAGAAGTCTGATTATTCCTCACCAAATCTAAGGCATTTGTAAGATCTAGTATTTTTCTATACCAACATAGTACCAAGTGTACCAGCATTAAACGGTGGTTCAAGAAGACTAATTTAGTCTGCATGCAACAGAAGCACCACTGGGCCGGTGTGACGGTGTCTCCTATATCCCGTTCCCAAGCCCTCCCCACACTGTCTGTGCACTGCGGTTGAAGCATCAGGCATAGTGAACAGAGTCTAGAGACCGAATGCGTGGTGTCCCAGTGCGTGGTGAGGGTGGTTAGTGGGGAGGGAAGTCTGCTGGTTCCTCCGGGAGTCCTGGGATTCTTTCACAGGCCATGCGTCTCAGTCTGGCATAAACAACCAGGTCAAGTGGAGTCATTTTATGGATTGATCTCAAGGGTTAGAAGGATATGAACATCCCCTAATCTTACAAGGCTCCGAAGTCTCATCTTCTTCAATTCTGTAAGGTGTAACACACCAGCTTCTCTGCAGTTAAGTGCAGGAGCAGATTCTGTAATAGTGATTTTGCCGTGGAGTAAAGAGGCGAATTGTCCAGTCGCCGGGCCAATTTCCTCCAAGCCCACCAAGTCATTGCCAGTGTCTTGATTTCCCTTTAGTTGGCAGGCATGCCCTGAGGCAGAAGTGCCTGGGGGAAGATGATGTTCGTTTGGGCATGCTCAGGCCTGAGGTATGGTATTCTAGCATTTGAATGATAACAATAGAGTGCATATTGCGCTTGAACGACCAAACATATATAGTTGAAGGTCAGAGACTTCTATACCCCCCATAGGGCAGCTTGAATGTCTCCCAGAAGACTCTGTGCTGTCTACTGGCCCATATCAATTTTGAAAGGCCACTCTGGAGAGTTCTGAAGAAATTTTTGTCAGAAGGATCAGGATGTTTATGAAGAGGTATTAAAAAACAAAGAAGCATCACAATTTCATAACGTTAATTTGGCCCCCCAGAAATAACAGCAGTCACATCCAGGAATCTATCTACGACATAAGTTGGTCCATGCCTCATCTGTAGTTAAGGCGAGTGACCATTTTCCTGTTTCTATGGAGCTCAATTTCCAGATATATCACTAGGTCACACTAGCAGTGAATGTAAAATTCTAGGTCCGCTTGTGGAGCGTTTTCCATGAGAGTGAATAGCTCGGACTGTGACCAGTTAATTGACAAACCAGAGGATAATGATATTGCAGATTATGGGAGCAAAGTTATCTTTCCAGTTTCTCACAGAAAGAAATATATTGTCCGCATACATGGACAGTAGGAGGCAGCCAGAGGGGAACACAAGTCTGCTGTGGAGGTGATTCTCCGCTAGGAGCCTTGCCAACGGGTCCAGTGAAAGTGTGAATAGTAGGAGGGAGAGCAGGCACCTTTGTGGAGTGCCTTCATGTATAGGGATGGGATCAGATGTAAGGCCACTAAGTTGCATCCTAGCTACACGCTGTGTATACAGCAGCTGGACTAGGTTAATAAATCCCTGTGGCACACCAATTTTAAGAAATTCCATAAGAATCAAATGCCTTTTTGGCATCTAGTAGTAATACCCCTGTGACTATTTCAAGGTTCAACTGATTCCGTATGGCAAAGACTGCGGGGTTGACAGGCGTCAATCTGTGGGGGACAAAGACAGACAGAACAGGGAAGATCAGTTGTTCCCTCAGCACAGAAAGTCTAGATGCCAACACCTTGGCCAGTTTTGTATTATCAACATCCAGCAATGACAGGGGTCTGTATGAGGAACACATTTCGGATGCTTTGCCTGGCTTGGGCAATAACATGATCACTGCTTCTCACAGTGAGTGCGACAGGATCCCTCTTTCCAGGACCTCTGCATACACCTCTAGGAGGTGCGGGCCAGCACATATCTTGCCAGTTATGTCATCACTGCCTGGCCTGGCCGCATCTTGATGGCAGTTAGGATCTACTCCTTAGTATTCAGGCAGGCTAGTAGCTGTTGGGGAGCATTATCCGACAAGACCATAGCTATGTTGTTGAGATAAGTGTGGGCAGAGGCTACGGGCACTATCAAACCTGAGGTGTACAGGTGTCTATAGTACATTGCAAATTTGAGAATAATCTATTTTTCTCTTCTTTAGTGGCACTCTCAGTTGGGTAACATTCTTACAATGCCTTTCTCCCCTCGAAAGCAACACCTGTGTCCTCCCTAGCCTTTCACAACACCTTATTTTCTGGCCTGTGCATACTTGCCGAGGTGCTTTATTTCCAGTCTGCCAAATCTTGATAGGACAGAATTAGATGATATCTGTCTAAAAGGCAGGAAGCTTGTGGTGCATGGGCAGATGAGTCATTGAGGCATTTAATATCATACTCGATTTTCATCAGCTGCGTGCATATGTTCTTCAGTACCCCAGCAGGTTTGGCTGTAGCAATACCACAAATATATGCCTTGAAAACGTCCCACAAAACTGCCTGGGTCGACACCGAGCCCTCATTGAGGCACAAATATTCCAGAATTGCCACATTGTCATAGAATGCATCACCTGGGCAATGGCAGGGGGTTGGTAGAATCTGGAATTACGCATGTTCAGGACTAGTTTACCTGGGGAATGTTTGGATACCGTGCGTGATAAATGTGTTATTTTGGAAACCCAGGAAGCTGTGACTTTTGAGATCAGACAATAATCCATTTGGAATTGTGTTGCAGGAGGGGCTGAGTAAAAAGAATATTCTGGTGAGTCTGCATGCTGGGCACGCCAGATATCAACAAGACCATGCCTGTCCAAAATGTTTGACAGCTCCTCAAGGGAGTGCGGTGTCACTTCTTGGGCCTGATCAGTCTTGCTGTGTGTCTAATAGCATATTTAGCCCCCAGCCCACAAGATGTTGTTCAACTGTGTTTGGGTACAGATCATCTGTAGGTCCTGAAATAAGACCACTGTATCTACGTTGAGTGCATAGATGTTAGCCATAGCAATGCTATTGTCTTCAAGGACCCCATGCGGAACAATGTATCTCACCTGCCTGCCCGTCTGGTGATGTGTGAGCTTGAAATGTACCCTCTTTTGAATCAGTATACAGACACCCCAGGCATCTGAGCTATAGAATGCAAAATATCTGTGGTTGCCCCATCTGGCAGCAGAAGTCATGGGCTCAGATGGTGGGAAATTGGTTTCCTGTAAATAGGCTACGGCTGCTTTATGACAGTCTACGTAAGTGATGATTTATTTCCCATTGTCAGAGATTTTTATGCCTCCCACATCCCTTGTCATGACATTCAGTGTCTTAGCAGTGTTAGATGCCATATATATTGTAGATTTCATGTGCATAACCCTGTGTCCCATGATGCTATTGAAATCAAAAGCATTTCTCCCACCACCAGTGCTGAAGACCCCAACTTTCAATGGTCCCACCAATACCCCAACCAAGGAACCTTAGACTGTCAATGACAACATAATTATAAGTAATAAAGGGCACCAATGAAGTAAGTCCAAGCAACAGTGGCTGGGACCAGGTAAAGGAGGCAGCTTGAACCACAGGTGAGAACCCCCAACAGGTGTCTGCAGTCCGTCAGCCCTATGGTGTGGCAGCTACTCTGCACCGTCTCACTGGGGATGATATGCCCAACCAGGGGGGGATGTCTTCGACTGAATGTGTCTTGTACCAAAGGAGCAGGCCTTGGCAGGACTGGTTAACACTGAGCATGCCCTGTTAATGTCACTTTTTAACCACGTAGAGTAAGACATGCCATTTTGGATACCTTTCTCCCAGAGTAGTTTATTGACATTTGCAGACTACTTCTGGACATTCTGCACTGCCTGAGTGTGGTCAGAAAAAATGGAGAGTATGGATCCGTGTTGTTGAAGAGGTCCTCGTTCTTGGGCCAGGCACAAGGCTATATCACGCTTCTGATCATTCAGCAGGTGAGCCATCAGTGGACGTGGTGGGATGTCGGGTGGGGAGGCAGCTGTGGCCCCAAGGATCTGTGCGCTCTTCCGAATAGAAATACCTCTGAAAAAATAGATCTTGCAAAGAAATCTAACAGCAAGTCTTTGACAAATGTTTCTGGTTGCCCTATGTTTGTGGAATTGTCTGTTCCAGCTATGCGGATGTTATTGCGCCAAAATCTGGCTTCCAGGTCATCATTTTTGGCCATTTCCACAGCCTAGTGTCTCTGCATTTGGGAAACTTTACCAATAATCATGGTAGCTCTGTCCTCTAAGTACAATATACGCCTTTCCATGCCGTCCAGCATGTTATTATGCTTAACAAGAATTCTGTTAGTCTATCCAGTCTAGTGGCAATGGAGTCAATTTTTGTGTCAATGGTTAGTGGCTTTGAGCTCCAACAGTATGGGATACGTCCCTGGAGGTGTTGTGCCACATGCTCTCTAGGACACACCTGCCTCTGCCGCTGGCTCTGTGGCCTCTTGCTGGCTAGCTCTGCGAGAATCAAAGGCCAGCTTACTCTGAAAATGGTTGCTTTTCCTCATGTCAGGTGACTGTGACAGGGGAAGCTGCTAAGGATATCCGACAGCAAGGGGCATGCAAGCCAGTACCAGTGCTCTCCTGTCTCAGGAGTCAGGCATGGGAGCAAGCAGCAGTAAAATACGGAGGGCGAAGGGCCCAAGGATAGAGCCATGCAACACCAGAAGACTTTTACAACCCCATGCAGATTGATTACCTACGCGTACCTAGGGACGGTTACTTATTTTTCAATGTAGGTTGAATAGTTAGGAAAAAATAATTAATATAACTTTTTAAACCTATTTTGAAACAAAAGCAACATTTTAATTCTTTGGGTTGCATTTTTATCAAGGGTATCTATTTTAAGAAGTCAAAGGAAATGGCCTATGAGGAGAAGACTCAGGTTCCTCCATGATTTGGAGGACATTTTTAATGTAAGTAAAGAGTTAAGTTTAGCAATTGAATTATCATCTGAAATTCAAAGTCAATATTATTTTCCTAGGACTTTTGCTAGCAGTTTTGGAATTTATGTCTGATAAAAATTCGGTTTAAGTTGAGGATTGCTTTTCACTGAGTAAACTGTATACTAAGAAGATGGCAGTGATGTTAATATTGCAGTGAATAGTGTAAAGTTGGGTGAGTGGATGGGGTGTTGACTTGCTCCATCCATCATCCCTATTTCAGTATTCTTAAGGGTTACCAAATGATGCATTGCACTGAAGATTATGAGTTCAGGATGGATGTTAATATCAGAGCAGGGTTGTGGAGTTATTCTTTGTGGATTACTTGCCTGTTTTGTTCTCTAGACTGTTCTCCTCAAATTAGGTATTGAGGGCCTACTACCAGCCATGTGCATCTACATGTTTTGTTCTACCTCCCTCAAAACTGAGTCACAGGGTTCATTGGAGGGGGCTGCTAGTAATATTATCTGTTGTATATTTTCTCTTACTTCAAACACCATTGCAGAGGCAGAGTGGTTATGCTCTTTGGTCCTTTACAAAGTGTCACCCAAAGTAACCACTCTGCCATTGCAATGGGATGAGAAAAACACTACACACATCCAATGACTCATGGGATCAGTTCACCTTTCCTTACAGTAAATATAGCCACCATACTTTAGGAGCCTATTGCCCCAACGGGACGGATGTAACTTGCATTTTGAGCTGAATCTATTATTTTTGGTTCTGAAAAAAATAAACAGAAAAGAGTATGAGTGTATTTATACTGTACTGTTTTAATTTTGTCCTTTGTTATTTTACCTGGTAAGAGAAACAAAACAATTGTTGTTATTTTTTGGCAGTCTGTAGAGAAAGAAAAATGTTTAGATGCCCTGTTGAAATGAGGAGTTTCAGTGTTTGTTATCTTTTTATTCTTAAAAATAATGTTGGTAGGTATGTCAGGAAAAATGAATTGTTAAGATTTTTTCACCTAGTGGTTGGTTGGTTGTGCCTTTTCAATTTAAGGTGTTGTCTGTGGAACTTCTTTCTTTGAGACTGTCTTTGCAGTTGTTGGAGATTTATTTTGGTTTGTTATCTGATTAAAGATAGAAAGAAAACGTTTGAGGATTGTTTTTATTCTTTTGATTTTATTGTGATTTATTTGTTCTTACTAAGTTCTTTCACTTTACGTACGCCCAAAATGCTGATTTACTTCTCAAAATTGTACAATTTGTAGTATGTTTTTTGCAAAATGTATTCAATTTTCACACTGATGTGGTTTTGTTGGTAGTTGTATCTGTTTAAATGGGAAAAACAGGTAAATATTATTTCAGTTTTTGTGAGTAATTTTGCCCACTAGTCAGTGTCCAGAACCTCCCCTAAGGTAAGGATCCAGTGGATTTGGAATCATAATTTTGCTCCTTTAGACAGTGTCTGGCACCTTCCCTAAGGTAAGTATCTAGCAGAGTTAGAATAGTATTTTCTACCCTCCCCCAGTGTCCAGAACCTTCCATGAGGTAGGCCACTGGTGGAGTTAGCATAGTAATTTTGCCCCCCAGTCAGTATCCATGCCCTACCTTGAGGTAAGTACTTGGTGGAGTAAGAATAGTAATTTTCCTCTTCAGTCAGTGTCCCGCAACTTCCCTGAGGTAAGTAATTGGTGGAGTTAGAACAGTAATTTTGCCAGCAGTCAGTATCTAGCACCTCCCCTGAAGTAAGTACTTGGCGGAGTGAGAATAGTCATTTGGCCCCTAGTCACTGTCCAGCACCTTCCCTGAAGTAACTACCTTGGCAGAGTAAGAACAGTTGCCCACCATCAGTATCCAGCACCTTCCCTGAGTTAAGTCCTGGTGGAGTAAGAATAGAAATGTTGCTACCCAGTCGGTGTCCAGTACCTTCCCTAATTACTTGGAGAAGTAAGAACAGTAATTTGACCACTTAATCACAGTCCAGCTTCTCCCTAAGGTAAGTACTTGGCAGAGTTAGAATAGTAATTTTGCCATCCAGTCAGTACTCAGCACCTTCCTTGAGGTAAGTACTTGGAGGAATAAGAATAGTAATTCTGGCCCCCTGTCAGTGTCCAGCACCTTCCCTAAGTACTTGGAGAAGTAAGAACACTAATTTGGCCCCCTAATCACTGTCCAGCTCCTCCCTAAGGTAAGTACTTGGCAGAGTTAGAATAGTAATTTTGTCATGCAGTCAGTACTCAACACCGTCCTTGAGGTAAGTACTTAGAGGAATAAGAATAGTAATTCTGGCCCCCAGTAAGTGTCCAGTACTGAATCTGAGTAGTTGACATGTTTTTTTTTTTAATAACTAAATTTTCCATATTTGTTTACAAATAGGGGGGTTGTTACCTTCTACTGGAGTAAAACTAGAAAATCAACTGAAAATGAGGGCTGCTTTTAAATGTAGTTAGAGTGTAAAAGATAATTTTACTACAAAATATGTGTTGAAAAGTGTATTTTACCATGAATTCAACCACGACTATATGTAAAATTATTTTGTTTAATGAAAAAAAAAGGTTTTGACCTTCTTCACAGTTTGTGATGGCTATCTTAATTAGGTTCAAGGGAGATTGCATTAGTTGAAATTAAAGAAAGACAAATGTGTATATTCTGAATGTTTTAATACAATACGTACAGTGTTTGTTCTATGTTAAGATGTGTTTTTTTGTTTTGTTTTTAAATGTAGAAAATGTGGTTTGCATTGTAGTGGTTCGCTATTTTTCTGATTTGTGTACTTATATTAAATGTATTTAAAATATTTAACTATAGGGAATACAAATATGTGGTACATGCTGACGTGGTAACAATAAGCATGTTAAGTGTATGAGTTGTAATGGTACTTATATTATACCTCTATGTAAGTTTGTGGAAATGACATGCGCGGTAAAGACGTTCATGGCAGTGGTTGATGAATGTGTTGTGAAGGCATGCGTTGTTCGGGCATACAACCCTGAGTAACATATTGGCATACTTAAATATGCAGAATTCTCTCCCTCTGCAGAGGGTCAAAATAATTGTTATATATACTGAAATAAATCAGGTCAAGATGAATGAAAACTTCTAGGGGAAGAGAGAGGAGGGAGGATGAGAATGAACCTTTAAAGAAGAAAAGTAAACCGTTTTTGAGGGATTTGGACCTAAGTGCTGAACTTAAAACTCCTATGCAAACCTCTGCTAATCAACTAATACCTAGGTTAGGTAACTAAATGCTAGTATAACTCTGGGGCTCTATAAATAACTTTGCCAATCCACCACTATTCTTCCACTGAATGACACATACATGCCAACATTTCATAAACTAAAGGAAGTATGTTTTTTCTCGTTACAAAAATCTTAATTAACAAAACTATGAAATCCGCTCTCCAGAAATGATTTTCAATTATTTTGCCTGATGGTAACAAAAAAACTGCAACTAAAGCTGCTTCTTTACTTTAGGCCAGGACTGTCCAATGTAGGTCCAGGAGCACGAGATCTATGTCACATTTTCAGGATATCCACAATACATCTACATTTAACTCATTTGTCTATTCAGTGGTTATCTTGAAGATTTGGTGTTCATGGTCTTACGATGGACGCCCTTGCCCTAGACATATGTAGGTTTCATCAATGTTGCTTCAGAATGGGATTTGTTCTTGCACATCAGATCCTCAATCTAATTATTTTTAAAAAAAAGGCTAAAAACATATAAATTAGGTTTACCAGCATTGATGCGTGTATCAACATGTCTTTCACTGTGGGGGCACACCTCAAATGTGATGTACTTTTAGAGAGATGTGAAAAATATTATGCAGGCACAATAAAAAGTATTTCTCACTGGAATTCTGGAATTAGGCAATGCTGCAGTTCTTTGTCGAGTATATTTTTATTTTTGTTCAGCTTGAGAGAAATTAGTTAATTTCATTAAATGCGATATAAAATCATGTTGTCCCAACATCACATGATATTTGGAGTCTGATAAGTTGATGCTTTTCAACAGATGCCACAAGATAGCTTAGTGGGGTCCGTTTAAGCAGAGACAGGCACTTTTTCATAAGACAATTTGGGATACGTGTATAGGCCTCAGAAGAGGGGGCACTGGTGACACTAGGGTAGGGGGTGATTGGCACCTGCTACCCAGGGTGTCACAACCAACAAAGAGAAATTAGATGGATGGACGAGTGCATACAACTTTCACCAAAGACAACAAGTATGAATCATATATGAAGCTCAAGGAGTTAGTGTATTTGCTGCATGGCTCTCTGCACAGTTCTATGTATCATTTGCAATACGCATATGAGAAGGAATGCTTAGTGGAATGACAATTTGGCCCCATTTTAAAAGAAAAATCTTAAGGAAGAGCCAGACAACCCCCCAACCACCTATAAAGCTCCGGTCTTGCTTGCTTTGCTCGCTTAAAGCTTTTAGGGATGTACTTCAAGTGGGGGGTATTTTTTTCTGGCTACTTTCCAGGTCCAGTCAGTCTTCTTTGTAAAACCTTAGCTCATCCCTGGGTAGCTGTGGCTTCAAGCCATCAGGCTTTCACAAAGGAACAGGGGCAAGGAATATGGAAGTACAAAAACAATTGAATAAGAAAAAAAAGAGCTACAAAGGAAATCCAACACCAATTTATAAAAATAGATCTTAAGTTTATAAACTTTTAGACATCAAAATGAAGAAAATCCACCAGATGGGTTCAGGAGATATAAATTATTAAGCAAATTGTAAATCACTGCTTTTTAATCGAATTGCAAACAAGCATTGGCAATTACCAAGGTTAGCAGTTACTTTAAAACGTTTTATAAAATTGTACTTAGGTACTCTGGCCCACTGTGGGTGACCATCTCCATCAGTGAGCATGTCATAGGGGCCAGTAAGGCTTAGAAAGACAATTACTTTGCAGTCAAAGCAGTCTACAGTCCAGTTCCATGCTCTATAGGCAACCCGACATAGACATCAAAGGAGTGGTCCTGATGCTAGGGATTTAGAATGCTGAAGATCCTGAGGATGCTGATCCATCGGCGGGGATCTTCAAGGGTGCCCCCCTTGGTCGTCAAAAACAGTGGAGTTACTTTGGTCACAGAGGTCAATGTAAACCGATGTCTAGGTGAAGTTCAACCACAAACAAGCTGCCACTGGCCTACAGTCAGAGAGAAACCAGCAGTTTCCTTTACCGGAGGCTAATGTCCATATTGGGCAACCAAGCTGTACTTTGATGACTCTCCTGGGTCGAGCAGGCTTTGGTGCAACCTTTGAGAGATGGAGCTAAGTCTTATGGGCTTCTCTTCAGCAATCAGCTGCGGCTAAGGGATCATGGGTACCAAGTTGGCAAGGCGGCTTCTACATCTTTTGTGGCCCTGGAGCCGGAAGCCAGACAACTGATTCTCTACCAACTGATTCTTCACCTCCTCCCTTTTGAACTTGGAGGATGACTTTGTGTTGCAGGTGCAGTTCATTCTTTGGTGCAGCTATTTTTGCCAGGTCCAGGGAACAGCAGGGCATTCTCTCTTCTGTCCTTTCTCCAGGACAGATGTGATGTGAGGTCTGGGTGCAAGGGGTGTCACAATTTGCCCTCAGGAGATGCGGTGCTATTAGCCAATGAGTTACCTGGTCCTCTCCTGCCTGATGACGACATCCTGCAACGTGTGGCATCTAGCTATCCCAGAGTGGAATATTATGC
Organism: Pleurodeles waltl; assembly: GCF_031143425.1. Classification (NCBI taxonomy): domain Eukaryota; kingdom Metazoa; phylum Chordata; class Amphibia; order Caudata; family Salamandridae; genus Pleurodeles; species Pleurodeles waltl. The sequence continues at coordinate 637,260,197 of NC_090446.1, read as the reverse complement.
TCACTCCCCAAGGTCCCCAACACCAACCAGTCTACCACAGCAAAAGAGCAGCCCCTCTTTTGTATGTCCACCATTTGCCCTTCAAAGTTGGCTTCCCCCTTGAAGCTTGCCTTTTGGGCTTACACCCTCTCAGGCTTCCTGCCCTGGACAGGTAACACCTCTTACAATGGCAGGCCTCTATTATGTCCTTTCCTGGGCGATGTTTACACCTCTTCCCAGGAAGGCAGAAGGCTGTCTCATGGCCAGACACTGTAAATAACCACTGCAAGGCTTGGGCGACAAAAGTGCAACTTTCTAATGGCTTACAGTCAAAGTTTACATTAAATTCAACTTTGGCATCTAGTCGGGTTTAATGTAACTATTCTTTTGATACCTTGAAGTACCAACTTTAATAGTACTATTCAGAAGTTAGCACAGCTGAGTTGTCACCATGGAACCATGTACTTGCCAATAGTGCAACTAGCTTTTCTACAATTTGGGGTTTTTCCTGTTAGGACATATAAAAATTCATGTCCTGCCTTTCATTACACAGCACCCTGCCTTAGGGCTAGCAAGGCCTTTCTTAGGGATGACATATATGTTAAAAGTAAAGGTATGCTCTTTGCCAGTAGTTGAAATAGTAAAGTTGAGTTAGCAGTTTAAAACTGCTCTACCTGTCTGCAGTGTCAGTCTGGGAGACATGCTTTACTTTGTCACACTCACGGTGGCGCAACCCATGAAGGTCACTTTAACTTACAGGCCCTGGGTATCCCATGTATCATATCCTAGGGTAATTTAAACATACTGTTTTCAGGGTCAGAGCACAGGCACTGAGGTCTGGTTAGCAGGCCTCAGTGCACTCTCAAAGTTAAAAAAACAGCAGTATCAGTCTACAACTTTGGAGGGTGATCATGCAAAAGGAGGCATTCCCTTACAGTGGGGTTTCATAAACTTACACAGCAAATCACGGTTTGTATCACCCACTTCCCATGGGATTTACTACTGCAGATTTGTCTGCACTCTGCACATAGAAACCCATGGTAGAAAATCCATTTATGCCTACTATGAATGCTTTTATGAATTACGAACAGGTGGAAATGGATGTATTTTTCCCATAAATGTTTGTCTACAACTGAAAATAACTGTCAATCGGGATCCATATAGTTATGTTTCAAAAGTGAAAGTACATTACATTCTAAAAGGGCCTTTTCATAACAAAATGTCACTAATTAAGGTTTCCCTGCAGCCAGGTGTTATTTTAATTCCCTATGGGCAGATGCCTGGTTCTACTTATAGATGGCTTGACCATAATATTTAATGAATCCTGTGTAGATGAACAATTCAGTTGCACAGTTTAAATGACTGCTAGCAGAAGCAGGGTGAAAGTGGTAAAACTGACAACACAGCGCAATCTGATTTGTGTAGGTGTCTGTCTTCGACTACAGACTTGAGGAATAAGTGAAGTGGCTAATATGGATCTGCATTGAAAGAGATCTCTGCCAGTCTCCTTGGACCTCCAGTCCCTTTGCTAAAAGGTGAGTGTTGAACCTACCCCTCTCGGCATGTCAGTCCCAAACATTTTTGTCTTCTTCCTCCTATTTTTTCTGCTGAATTTGTTTTGCTGACCTTAGGACCTCAGACCTGTCATTGCAGTCTGTGTGTGTATCCACTTTTAAGTTTTACATGTCTTGGTGATGAAAAACACCTAAATGTGTTTTTCACTACTGCAACGCCTATCTCTCCAATAGCATATTATTGAAGTTACCTTATTACATTTTATACGTGTAATTTCCAAATCGGAACAGGTAAACCCTTCATATTTAGTTTTTCTGGAATCACAATTTAAAAGCCTAACTCATGGTGAAGTCGGATTTTAAATTGTTATTCTGAAAATGCCACTTTAGAAAGTTGGCATTTTCTTGCTTAGCCATTTGATGCCTACAGCCTGTCTCTGGATCACATGATCAGATAGACGCGGTTGCCCCCCTGTGTTTTTAGGCACTATTTCATAATTTCTAATTTAAAAAAATCATAACTCTGCTTTTAATACTTAGATTTTTGTTGTTTTTATCTTATTGTATTTATTACATTCAGCTCTATTTTCTAACCTGGTGAGGATTCTTTTTGTGTGGTGTTTTCAGTGTTACTGTTTGAAGTGTTGCACAAATACTTTATACATTGCCTCTAAGTTAAGCTTTACTGCTCTGTGCCACACTATTCTTGTCTATTCATCTGAATTTGTATAGCGCAAGGCTACCCGACAGTCATCCCAGCATTGGCAGTACTAGTTAGACTAAGGAAAGCAAGATCAAATAGCAGATAACTTAGAGAAAGAGGTACATTTTGAATGTTTTCTAAAGCTCATGTAGTTATTGTCTCTTCTCAGCTCAGTAGACAAAGCATTTCAGAGTTTGGGCCCAAGATATGAGAATGATCAACCTCCACTTCCAGATCTTTTAACTCTTGGTACAACTAGGAGATCAAGGCTGTTGGACCTAAGATCCCTAATGATCTGATTACAAGTGATCAGGTGGCGAAGAATCAATGGACCTACATTATGTTTTGACTGATGTACAATACAGAGAGGGGGCAAAGAATGGGCGGACCTGCATTATGTTTTGCCGGATGTATAATACAGAGAGCCTTAAATTGTATTATTTTTATCTGTAGCCAGTGCAAAGCTTTAAGCGCTGGACATGCTGATTGTGATTTTGGGGCATCCAGCAGAAATCACGCAGCTGCATTCTGGATGATTTGTAGCCTCAACATCACTGCCTGCGGACTGCCCAAGTACAATGAGTTGCCATAATCAAGATGTGTTCTACGAGCCTTCTCTGGTATCCATTTCAATGTCTTTCGTGAGTCTCCTAAATGGCCAAAACAACTGGCAGACACCTTCTTTACTTGGGAAGACATAGAAATCTGCTTATCCACCATGATCCCTAGACTCAACTTCAGGTTCAGGTGATGGGCGTTCTCCCAAGGAAGGGGATCAGCTGATTTGGTTCCAAAGTAAAGGATTATTGCAACTATCATAACCTCTGGTTTTTCTCCATTTAGTTTTAAGCAGCTGGCTATTATCCAACTGGGGACCTTCTCTAGGCAGCTGTTAAGTCTCATAGATGTAAAATCTGTATCAGGGGCTAGTGAAACAATCAGCTGAGTATCATCTGCGTATAATACCATTTTAAAACCAAAAGAACAAATTACATTAGAAAGAGGGCGGACATAAAGATTAAAGAGTGTAAGGCTCAGGGATGAACTTTGAGGAACCCCACTTATCAACTGGTGTCTACTGGAGAGGAACTGTCCCTCACTGACTTGGAAGCCATGCTTCCCTCAAATGATGCAAGCCATCCTAGGACCTCCCTCTAATTCCAGCTTCTTCCAGACAATGGAGAAGAATAGGGCCGGAGACCTTGTTGAACGTTGCACTTAAATCTAGAAGGATCAGCGCTGCTGAGCCACCTTGATCTAGGATTAATTTAGAAACTTTGGTGGCTCGTAGTAGGGCTGTTTCTGTGCTTCAACCCAAACTGTATCTTGTTTGGGTCAGGTGGAGAATATTGCTGGTTTCCAAGTGGTCAACAACTCATCTACTGTATTTATTATCTTCTCCAAGATCTAACTCTTGGAAGAAGCAATATCGGTCTGTAATGTCCTGTGACCTCTAGGACCAAAGAAGCGTCTTGAGTACTGGCCCGACAGTTGCGTGTTTCCATTCCTACGGAACACTGCAGTTATTCAGAGACAGATTCTATACGTATGTCAAAGCAGTAAGCATCACGTTTCCCCCTTTCAGCAGGATTTCTATTGGAGCAGCATCAAGTGGTGAGCCAGATTTAAGAGCTTGCTGCTGCACTGATGTCCTTTTAGCAAGTTGAGGGAATGTGGAAAGCTCTGTATTTATGTCACTGATTGTGAGACTTCCTTCTATATTCTCATCCTGAGCTGCTGAATCTGTTAGAGCATTGTTGATGCTCCTTACTTTCTAAAGGAAATAGTGCGCCAATGCTTCACAGTACTCTTCCGATGGGGAGGGAGGGGAGGTGACGATTAGGCCGATCAGGTTTAAAGAAAGAGTACATTTCTTTAATAGAATTGGAAGGCTATTCTATACCTTTTCCAAAGTCGTTTACTTGAGCTCTGCAAATGGCATACTGATATTTTTTCAAAGATGCTTTAAGAGATATGCTTGCAGGTATTGTCATAATTAGATCTCAATTTCCATTCACACTTTTTACATTCCTTTTCAGTTGTGCAAGTTTCTGTGAGAACCATGTGATTTTACCCTTCGATTGCAATTTTTATTTACAGATTTTTCTGGAATTAATCCATCTAGAGCCTCATTAATACAATTTTAAAAATCTAAATAGTAAGTAGAACGAGTGAGATTAGGGATTGACTTAAGTAGGGCCAGCTTCCAGCTGGCTAAACCCAGTTTGGGCCATTAGACCATTGGCAAACTTCTCTGGGAACACACATTTTGATGTTAGTTCCCCTTCTGTTGGAATGGAGAATGAAATAAGATAATGGTCCATCCATGTAAAAGTTAAAGGGGGCTCCACAGTGATATTACGTATGCTTGTAAAAATAGGATCCAAAATATGGTCCTTCATATGCGTTGGGGAGCTAACCAGTTGAGATAGATTGATCACTGACAGCTCCTGTAGCACATTGGCAGCCTGTAAGCATTCAGGTTTATCAAAGTGATTGTTTAAATCACCCAATAGCGAATAAAGAGCTGTCTGGAGGATATGGGCAGTCAGCATATCTAGCAGAGTCCTTGCAAACTCTATAGCTGATCCTGGTGGCCGGTTCAGTCAAAAGCCCTGACAGTGTATAAGTATGAGATTGTTTTAATGGGTTTAATAGGTTTCCACAGCATGGGATTGCAACTGGTGAGAAATTACACTCTAAACTGATTTTCACAATAATGGCAACCCCTCCCCAACCTTGTCCGCTGGTCGGACCTAACAAATGTATACTTGGTGGCAGGGCTGCTGCTACTTCAGGCCCACTATGTCCTTTCAACCAGGTTTTTGTAAGAAAAAGTGCTTCTGGTTGAAGATCCTCTAAGAATGAAAACAGGTCTATTTGGTGCTTGGGGAGGGATCTGCCGTTAACTACATACCTCTGCCAGTGCTTGGTTGGATGACCTTATACCTTCTGGTTTCCATCTTTTGACAACTTCCTTAGAAATGGGGTCCTTTTTTACCTTAGTTGCATTTGGAACAAGATTACTCATTTAATGAATTGTCTAGGGCAATGGAAAAGTGATAGCCTACCTCAGGTACTTTGTTGAGGCTCTTCAATTCTGCTGATGAACAGGTAATCCTCTCTATCTCGGAAAGACCAGGGGGTCTAACCCCTGGCCGGCCCCGCCTTTGGTGCGTATTCAGTACACCCGATGTGTGCGTCGGCTGTGCGTTTGTGTACCAGCCGCCATTATATAGTGTGGGCCCAAAAAGATTAGAACGCTGACTCCAGCATCTAGTAGCTACTGAAAACAGACTACCGGCACTGCACATGGCCAAGAGTTCAAGTAGCCAGAACAAGAGCTGTTGAAATGCAACTTTTCCCCCAACAGAGTGGATATAAAAAGCGAAAGCGAGATGAAATTACATGAAGTTGGACACAATAAAAATAATTAAAGTATAAACGAGACTGCAGCAACTAAAGTAATAAAAAAAAGGAGTACCAATTTGGAAAGACACTAAGAAGGTGGTTTCTTAATTCACAAGCGGGGTTTGAGCACAGGTTAATTTGGGGTTTGCTTGTGCATTACTCTGACAAAGATTGTGGTTGCTGTTCGACCAGGGCTCATAACCCAGTCTGCTAGTAACCCAGTTTCTCACAGTGAGGAACCAAGGAGGAACCAAAGAGGCCTGAAAGGAGACCAGAAAGCAGCACCTTTCATCGTATCTGTCAAATCTGTCAAAGCTCTGGGTGACAGCCCATTTCTTCACCTGTGGCACCGCTGGCAGTACCCTTCCAACTCCTAGTCTCAGGAAACTAGGAGGGAACAGAAGGAAGATAAAGTAAACGGGGCTCCTGAAACATCTCCTAATCTCTTACCATTCAAATTTTAGGGATGAGACACTTGCCAACAATTTGATATAGTAGTTGCCAAATAATGTTTGCATCACCACAATTGTTCCTTTCCTTAATTCTGTGTAGATTGCTATTGTAAGCTAACTAAAAAGTGTGAGTTAATGACCACACTCAGAGGTCCTATCCCAGTGATGGCCATAGAAACAAGAAAGAGTTGAAACACGTCTACATATTATAACAAGAAATAGAACATTCACTGACAGCCTTTGCCAAGCAAAATATGTATTGAGAGCAGAGTTAGCAATAGGCAAAATGGTATCTGAACTGAATTTGAATTTGACATGTGGCAATCATGTAAAACACTACAAAAACCTGTCACGTAACACATGATAAATTTGTTTTTGTTGTTTCCATAAATTGTTATACATTATTTTTACTTAATTTTTTCTTGAATGCATATAATTCACCCAAAACATTTTTGCCACTTTATGCATGCCTTGGTTTTGAATTTAAAAAAACCCTGCATGCATTTTATATACAAAATTAACAGAAATAAAGAAAACGACTGACAGTCATGGTGTTTATTTCTCGAAAAAAGAGAATGACTAAGGAATTCAATGATTTCACATATCCACTACCTCTCAAGGTCAATTTTATTTGCCATACTGGGGCGATTTAAAATTAAATCATTAGTGTGAGGGACCATTAAAGTTGGGTCATTAAAACTCTTTTGGGACGAAATTATAGTATCCTGCCTGTGTTTCGGAGAGCAGGTCGAGTGAGCAGACGTACTGGTGTGCACATTGAGCAGATACAACAGCCCCATCTCCTTTAACCCCCTGAGTCTGACAAGGTGACTCGCAGCCAGTGCTTGAAACAGAAATATAGAAGTATTGGTACTCACGATCACAGAGAAGGAGCCTCTAGGAAGCACTGGTACCAGTGCTTAATTTGTGCTTGTTGTTTCACTTAATTTTGAGGGCCGGCACTTATTCTTCTGCCCCAACCATTTGCTGTGAGCAAAAGACACACATGGGCAAGACGGGGGAAGAGAAAAACGAAAAAGCGTCACAACGGGAGGCAGCAGAAAACTGCAAAAGTGAGCTGAAGGAACAGGGAGTGGCTTTAAATGGATTGAAGCGGGCGGAGATGGCTTCATGATTACGCTGCCTGTGTATTCCATGTTCGCACATTTAATTTCAGCAACCACGTGTTTAAGAGAAGGGCTTAGAGCACCGGCACGTTTTAATTTACAAATTAAGCACTGACTGGTACCCTCCTATAAAAAGTGTTGCTATGCTGCTGAGAAGCGCAGGTACTTTCTCGTTCAAATTAAAGGGGTGTCTGGTGAATGATGTCACAATAAATGTTATAACCCCAGCAGACGTCATCAAACAAAGCAACATTAAGGGGCATAGCTTTGGAGGGGAGGGTGTTTGGGGTGTTACATCTCCTTCATTTAGGCACTATCTAGTAGTTAGTTGGGCACAGGTGCTTCCAGGCGGGTATGGTGTGGTGTCTGTTGGATTTCACTCGGGATTCGTACATACACACATAGGCAAAACATACACACATGCAGGTTTGTCTTTCTCTCATTTCCGTTTTGAAGGTCTTAGAAATATTGCTTACTTAGCAAAATATTATGGCCAATATTTAAGAAAAAGTGGTGCATCAGCTCTAATGGGCCACTTTTCTTGTGCCCCCCCCCCCCAACTGCACTTAACGACAACATGGTTTTGTCATATTTATAGTACGCACACCATGGCAGTCGTTAGAACAATAGCGCCAACATTTTTGACGCTATTGTGACACTTTGCTACACTAGCGTCTGAAATGTTTACACTAGTGCAGCAAATTTCTAGGGGGCTCATAGGTTACTATGGGAGCGTGATTTTAACGCTCCTATCCTGCTCCCCTGCCTCTTAAGCCCATCTCATGCCCTGCTTCTTATATAACTTATTTTAATATGGTATGCCAGCTTGAATGTTGAGAAATCTGAAGCTCACAATGCAAACTTACTGACTAAGCTACATTCTTAGCAATATTCTAGAATGCCAATTGTCAGTGACTGATAGTGAGACAGCCCTGGGTGAAGAGAATTTAGTTTTTATCTATTGACAGGTTGAAACTTTTAAAAAAGCACAGGTACTCAGTACCTGACGGTACTTGCTCATTCAAAGCACTGCTCAGACAGTAAGGCCCATATTTAAGAAAAAGTGGCGGATCAGCTGTGATGCACCACTTCTCTTGCGCCCCCTTACCAGCACCTCACAAACACCATGTTTGCCCCTTAATTTTAATATGGCGCACCATAGCGGTCATTAGCACAATCTTTTGGTGCTACACTTGCGTCAAAAATATTGACGCTAGTGCAGCAAAGTGCAAGGAGGCCTATAGGTTGCTATGGGAGCGTCAATTTAACCCTCCTGGGTGCCCTGGACGAGCTGGTCTCTCCCTCGGCCACGGTCGCCATGTGCCGAAGACGAGACCAGCTCGTCCTGCACCCGGCACACAGGGGGACCGCTAGCCTCCCACCCACACCCCCCATCAGGGATGGAAGAGGAATCGCTTCCCCTTCCACCTTCGAACTCCTCTGCCCCCGTGATGTCTGATGCAAAGTATTTCTCTTCCGACCGGGAGGTGGGGGCAGGCTGAGGCATGAAAGAAAAGACCTTTCCTTTCATGACTCTGTGAGCATTTTTGCAGCCCGATCGTAAAACGATCGGGCTGAAGAAATGCCCACTAACCACCGGCGATGTTTTAAAAAAATACATTTATGAATAAGGTGAGCGACTCCTTGGACAAGGGTCGCTCCCTGGGGGCAATTTTTTTAAGGCCTTTTGCCCTACTGTAATTAGGCCGATATGCCCCCAGGGGGGAAGAAACCATTAGATGCCAGGGATTGTTTACTTTTCTTTTTTTTGTAGGAGGGGAGCGAACCCTTAGGTAAGGGTCCCTCCACTGGGGTGAAACTTTGTTTTTAGGCCATAACCACTAGACACCAGGGATTTTGTTTTTGACAATTTTACTAAAGGGAAGTGACCCCTTAGGCAAGGGTCGCTCCCCTGGGGGGGGGGACTTATTTTAGGCTATTTCTTCCCCCGATCGGCCTATTTTAATTAGGCCGATCTGCCTCCAAGGGGGGCAAAAACCACTGGGCACCAGGATTTTTTTTTTCCTTTTTACTGATGGGGAGCGGCATCTTAGGCAAGGGTCGCTCCCCTGAAGCTGCAATTTTATTTTAGGCCATTTCTACCCCCCTTGCGGGTAGATTAGCCTATTTTTCTTTGGCCAATCTGCCCCCAAGGGGGGCAGAAACCACTAGACCCCTTAGGCAAGAAACGTTCCCCTTGGGGGCAAATTTATTTTAGGCCATTTCTGCCCCCATGGGGCAGATTGGCCTATTTTAATTAGGCTGATCTGCCCCCAAGGGAGGCAGAATCCACTAGGCACCAAGGATTTTAAAAAACATTTTTTTACAGATAGGGAGCGACCCCTTAGGCAAGGGTGGCTCCCCTGGGGAGAAAATTTATTTTAGGTCATTTCTGCCCCCCTTTGGGCAGATTGGCCTATTTCTATTAGGCCGATCTGAAACCACTTAGGCACCAGGGATTGGTGTGTGTGTGTGCTGTTTGGGGGCTAGTCCCTTGGGCAAGGGTCGCTCCCCATGGGGGCACATTACTGTTGGTCATTTCTGCCCCCCTAGGCAGATCAGCCTATTTCATCTATTAATCAACACATTTTGACCTACCCACAAATAGGCTTTAGAAGAGCTCCTAACCTTAAGGACAAACTTTGTTCATCATTTTATTTTGACAAACCTCTTAATCAAAGTGTGATACAACGACCAAAAGAAGACTATCGCAATGTACAAAAAAATGATACTAAATTGCTCTTGGTGGATCATTTTGTGGAACATCATCTGAAAGCTCAGACTTTCACTTTCTGTGGCCTTTTACAACTAAAACCACACCCAAGAGGGGGTAATTTGGAATTACAGCTTCGTCAAAATGAAAGTCAAATTATTATTCGTTATGCCACCGTAAGACGAGGACATTTGCTTGACTTATCTTTTAACCCGACAAATTAGTTCATTTAAATTCTTATGATTAGTCTCTTCTCATATACAACAGCTTAAGATTCTTTAATGACAAACGTACCTTCTTTTACATTTCTAGTGCACGTGATTCTGGTATATAATGTCATTCTCAACCAACGTAAGTAGACTCAGAGTAGACAGTATTAAGCTCACCGGTTCATAGCTCCATTTTTCCTTTTCCTTACCTTTCGATGTAATTATGGGGAGTATGTGAAGTTATATTTTAATTATTTAAACATTAAGAACATTTATCTTTGAAACTACTATAATACATTAAGAAACTCAATAATGAAGGAATGAAAATTAACGTATTTGCCTATTCACCTTCTTATTGAGATATTCGGAAGTATTCACTTTTCTTTCCGAACCTAAATTGATGCCTCAAAATTTATCTACTTCGTCTCTTTAAGACACTCAATATATTAGCAGGACTAAGCCAAAACATTTTTTATGTTTCATAATTTTAAAGTTAATACCGTATTTATAGTTTTTCTATCCAGGCAAACTCTGCCTGATTAATTTCCTTACATTCAAATACATATATATCTCCTTCCAATATGGTGCCCCGTAAAACCTTTCATTTCGGTTTAAAAAACTGAAGAAGGACTAAGTATCAAATGATGAATAAAAGCGTGGGCACACCTCGTTTCACCTTTCCAAGATGGCGTCAATCTATCGATATCGGCACACGGTTGCTGCCGGTTTTGAATTTCTGACTCAACTCATGGTATTAATGTAAGTGTCCACGTTTTTGGCCCCCGGATTGTTTTTTACAATATAATTTAGATTGAAAACTGCTATTTACAGTGAAAATACAATGCCTGATTTTGAATTAAATATTTTTACGTAGGACGGGAACTAACATAATTTAACAACACGTATGCTCTTAGACAATATCTTCCATGCACTATTTGTAGTTATTTAAGTTTAGACGAATGACGACATTGACGGTATTCTATACCTACTGTAATTTTCTTTAATTGTCTACATATGGATAATTATTTCACCGCTATCACTTCCATGCACATTACAAACGTCGTATTTTAAGATGCATGATCTTTCTTTCTTCTTGTTTCTTCTTCTCTTTTCTAGACCACATACTACATGATGCACTTCTCAATATAAATTCTTGTAATGATTAGAGATCGCCATATCATTTGATATACATGATTAATTGAAATGGTATGTTAGTCTTGCTGCATTTTTTATTAATGATTTCTTTTGAATCACAAATTACATTTAATGAGTATCTTCCACAAATTACTAGTTATTTTACCACAAAACTTTTGGTGGATGGGCCAGCACCTTTTTATGTATTTTGTAAACGCTTTTATTTTACAAGTTCTCTCTTCTCCGGAATTATTCTGTCAAGTTTCTTAACTCACCAACGAGATTTGTATGACGGAACCTTCCGATCCCTTTGGTGTTTCTTTTGTTTTTTCGCTCCACTGAATTTAACTACGCTAAATTAGTTCTTTATGGTGGTGTTTTCCTTTTTTCACCATTTTCACCATTTTCACGTTTGATTATGATTCCTTACACTGTATGCCCCATCACTTGCCCTTCACCTACCGATGGTGTTCTTCTTCTTAACGCCAATCATTCATAATTGATTGCTTTATGTTTGATTACTTACAGCCTTGAGAAAGCCCTAGGTGGACTCACCATAGAGGGTGAAACACGTGTCGGCTGTGTCCGATCTGGAACATATAAATAAATGATTGAATACTAAGCACAGTTTGCAAGCTTATTTCATGAAAATTGGATATAATTGAACTGAACTACAAGTGGGTTCTCACTCTCTACTTGTTCAGATATTTCTGGAAGGCCCTTCTGCCCCCAAGGGGGGCAGAAAGCCCAGCAGAGACCAGGGAAGATAAAAAAAAAATGAGGGTGGGGGTATGGCCATACTCCCTCCCCACATAAATGGGGACAATGTTGTTCTGCCCACCAGTGGGCAGATGGGGCAATTACCCCCGATCCATACCCGGGAGGGCAGAAATCCTATTAGATGCCGGGGAATAAAAAAAAACTAGAGGGGTGGGAGCTGCCAACCAGCATGGGCATGGTTATTCCCCCCACCCCAACTGAAAGAGGTAACAGTCTTTCAGCCCCCCGCAAACTAAAGGATCTTATCCCAACGGCAAGCAAGATGACATTTGATCATTTTGGGTTTTGATTTTACATTTGGGCCAAGGGAGCATGACTAACTCTCAATATCGTCTTGGAATGGTGAGCAGCTGCACTTTTTGGACTTTGGGAAGCTGCCACATAGAAAAATCAACCAGATCGACGCACATCTGCAATCTAAACATCTGGTTGAGTCCAGGGTGGTGTGCTTCACATGCACCCCACACCATTTTCCTACCCAGAAGGCCCTACAAACCTCCTACTTTGCTTGAAATCATGCATTTTCCCTACATTTTTGTGATGGAACCTTTCGGAATCCGCAGGAATCCACAAAATTCCTACCACCCACCATAGTCACATCTATACCGATAACAATTCTGCCCCACTTGTCAGCTGAAAAACGTTTTTTTTTCAAACTGCCTTTTTGGACCCGCTTTGGTTCCCTCTCAAATTTGACATATTTTTGGCCCTTCCCTGTTACAGGCACTTGGTCCTCCTACACCAGTGAGGTATCATTTTTATCATTAGACTTAGGGGAACGTTGGGTGGTAGTACATTCATGCCTGTGCAGTGAACACACATAGAAATGTAAGGAAAATTTGTTTATTTTTTGTTGCTAAATTTGAGGTTTGCTGAGGATTCTGGGAAAGAAAATACAGGGGGATCCACACAAGTCACACATCCCTGGACTCCCTTTGGTGTCTAGTTTTTCAGAAATGTCTGGGTTTGGTAGGATTCCCTAGATGGCTGCTGACCCCAGGACCAAAAACACAGGTGCCCCCTTGCAAAAACAGGTAGTTTTGACATAGATAATTTTGATGTGTCCATGTTGTGTTTTGGCCCATTTCCTGTTGCGGGCACTAGGCCTACCCACACAAGTGAGGTACCATTTTTATCATGAGACTTGTCAGAATGCTGGGTGGAATGACATTTGTGGCTCCTCTCACATTCCAGAACTTTCTATCACCGAAATGTGAGGAAAAGGTGTTTTTTTGCCAAATTTGAGGTTTGCAAAGGATTCTGGGTATCAGAACTTGGTGAGAGCTCCACAAGTTACCCCATCCTGAGTTTCCTCTAGGTGTCTAGTTTTCAGAAATGCACAGGTTGGCTAGGTTTTCCTAGGTGCCAGGTGAGCTAGAGGCCAAATTCCACAGCTAGGCACTTTCCAAAAAACAGGTCAGTTTTCAATTTAAAAATTTGATGTGTCCATGTTGCGTTTTAGGGGCGTTTCGAGGGCACTAGTCTTACTAACACAAGTGAGGTACCATTTTTATCGGGAGACATGGGAAAATGCTGGGTGGATGGAAGTTTTTGGCTCCTCTCAGATTCCAGAACTTTGCAGTACCGAAATGTGAGGGAAAATGTTTTTTTAGATTCTGGGTGCCACAACCCTGGTGAGAGCCACACAGTCACCCCTTCAGAATTCCCCTAGATGTCTAGGTTTAAAAATGTACAGGTTTGCTAGGTTTCCCTAGGTGCTGGCTTGCGCTACAGGCCAAAATCCACAGCTGGCACTTTGGAAAAAACTGGTCAGTTTTCTTTGGGAAAATGTGATGTGCCCATGTTGTGTTTTGGGCATTTCCTGTTGCGGGCACTAGGCCTACCCACACAAGTGAGGGTACCATTTTTATTGGGAGACTTAGGGGAAAGGGCTGGGTGGAAGGACGTTTGTGGGCTCCCCCTCAGATTTCAGAACTTTCCTTAACCAAAATGTGAGGTAAAAGTGTTTCTTGCCACATTTTGAGGTTTGCAAAGGATTCTGGGTAACAGAACCTGGTGGGAGCCCCACAAGTCACCCCATCCTGGATTCCCTTAAGTGTCTAGTTTCAAAAATGCATATGTTTGCTAGGTTTCCATAAGGTGCCCAGCTGAGCTAGAGGCCCAAAATCCACAGCTAGGCACTTTCCAAAAAACAGGTCAAATTTCAATGTAAAAATGTGATTGTGTTCATGTTGCGTTTCCTGCCGCGGGCACTAGGCCTATCCACACAAGTCAGGTACCAATTTTTTGGGAGACTTGGGGGAACACAGAATAGAAGAACAAGTATTATTTCCCCCTTGTCTTTCTCTACATTTTTTCCATCCAAATGTAAAAGACTGTGTAAAAAAGAAGTCTATTTGAGAAATGCCTGTAATTCACATGCTAGTATGAGGACCCTGGAATTCAGATATGTGCAAATAACCACTGCTTCTCAACAACTTATCTTGTGCCCATATTGGAAATACAAGGGTTTTCTTAATACCTGTTATTTAATAACTTTATATTTCACCAAATTAATTGACGTATACCCGGTATACAATGAAAACCCATTGCAAGGTGCAGCTCATTTATTGGCTCTGGATACCTAGGGTTCTTGATGAACCTACAAGCCCTATATATCCCCGGACCCAGAAGGGTAGAGCAGATGTAATGGTATATTGTTTTCAAAATCTGCCATAGGTGGAAAAAGTTGCAGAAGAAAACGTGGACAGAAATGGCTGTTTTTCCAATTCAATTTCAATATTTCTTTATGTCAGCTGTTACTTTCTGTAGGAAAAACTTGAAGGATCTACACAAATGACCCATGATAAATTCAGAATTTTGCCTACTTTTCAGAAATGTGTATCTGTCTGGGATCTACCATTGGTTTCACACCCATTTCTGTCACTAGCTGAAAGGAGGCCGAAAGCACAAAAAATAGTAAAAATGGGGTATGTCCCAGTACAACGCCAAAATTGTGTTGAAAAATGTAGTTTTCTGATTCAAGTCTGCCTTTTCCTGAAAGCTGGGAAGGTGGTGATTTTTAGCACCATAAACCCTTTGTTGATGCCATTTTGTGGGGAAAAACACATGCTTTCTTCTGCTGCACTTTTTCCCTATTTTTGTGGAAAAAAAACCTACATTTTAGCTGTAGTTTGGCTAATTTCTTGGTCTCCTCCAAGGGAACCCACAAACTCTGGATACATTTAGAATCCCATGGATGTTGGGAAAAAAGGACTCAAATTTAGCTTAGGTAGCTTATGTGGACAAAAAATAATGAGGGCCTAAGCGCGAACTACCCCAAATAGCCAAAAAAAAGGTTCGTACCTGAGGGGGAAAAGGCCTGGCAGCGAAGTGGTTAACAGAACTTAAATAAACTACAGAAAATAGGAGGGCCATTATTTGCCCTGAATTGAGTACAGTCTTCAACTACCCACAGTTGGGTCAAATTTCAGACTGTATGGTGGCCCAGTGGACGATCTGCAGCTCCCCTGTGCCAAAAGACATAGGAGAAAGAAATGAGCACCCGAGCAAAAGCATCCCGAATCAGCTGTGTGCCTCTGTCGGAGAATGCTGTATGAGAACAGAAAACTATCAAGTTTCATAACCAGGACGGAGAACTAAGGAATTTGAGCACTGAAATGTGAGGGAAAAGTGTTTTTTAGACACATTTTGAGGTTTGAAAGGATTCTGGGTGCCAGAACCTGGTGAGAGCCACACAGTCACCCCATTCTGAATTCCCCTAGATGTCTAGTTTTAAAAAATGTACAGGTTTGCTAGGTTTCCTAGGTGCTGGCTGCGCTAGAGGCCAAAATCCGCAGCTGGCACTTTGCAAAAAACAGGTCAGTTTTCTTTGGGACAATGTGATGTGCCCACGTTGTGTTTTGGGGCATTTCCTGTTGCGGACACTAGGCCTACCCACACAAGTGAGGTACAATTTTTATCGGAGACTTAGGGAAATGCTGGGTGGAAGGAAGTCTGTGGCTCCCCTCAGATTTCAGAACTTTCCATCACCAAAATGTGAGGAGAAGTGTTTTTTTGCCAAATGTTTAGGTTTGCAAAGGATTCTGGGTAACAGAACCTGGTGGGAGCCCCACAAGTCACCCCATCCTGGATTCCCTTAGGTGTCTAGTTTTAAAAAATGCACAGGTTTGCTAGGTTTCCATAGGTGCCAGCTGAGCTAGAGGCCAAAATCCACAGCTAGGTACTTTCCAAAAGACAGGTCAGATTTCAATGTAAAAATGTGATCTGTCCATGTTGCGTTACCTGTTGCGGGCACTAGGCCTACCCACACACGTCAGGTACTATTTTGTTGGGAGACTTGGGGGAACACAGAATAGAAGAACAAGTATTATTGCCCCTTGCTTTCTCTACATTTTTTCCATCCAAATGTAAGATACTGTGTAAAAAAGAAGTCTATTTGAGAAATGCCCTGCAATTCACATGCTAGCATGAGGACCCTGGAATTCAGAGATGTGCAAATAACCACTGCTTCTCAACACCTTATATTGTGCCCATATTGGAAATACCAGGGTTTCCTTGATATCTATTTTTCAAACTTTATTTTTCACCAAATGAATTGACGAATACCCGGTATACAATGAAAAGGTAAACATCCTTTATGCCGAATTTTTTATAACAAAGTCCTGGTTAACGAAAGCGGAACAACGCTTTCTTTAACCACGACTTCGTTATTTTGTGCCTTAACCACGCATGTCCTGAACAACAAACATGCATGGTTAAGGTACAAACAAGGGAGTCGGCTGAGGAGGACGACGCAGATGACAAGGTGACAACTCAGGTAAGTGGAGGGTTTTAGGTTTTGGGGAGGGGGTGGGGGGTCAGGGGGTTTTAGGTTTTGGGGTGGGGTTGGGGGGGTGGGGCGTTTTTGGTTTTGGGGAGGGGGTGGGGGGGGTTGGGGGTTTTAGGTTTTGGGGTGGGGTTGGGGGGGTGGGGCGTTTTTGGTTTTGGGGAGGGGGTGGGGGGTCGGGGGTTTTAGGTTTTAGGGTGGGGTTGGGGGGGGTGGGGCGTTTTGGTTTTGGGGAGTGGGTGGGGGGTCAGGGGGTTTTAGGTTTTAGGGTGGGGTTGGGGGGGTGGGGCGTTTTTGGTTTTGGGGAGTGGGTGGGGGGGGTCAGGGGGTTTTAGGTTTTGGGGTGGGGTTGGGGGGTGGGGCGTTTTTGGTTTGGGGGAGTGGGTGGGGGGTCAGGGGGTTTTAGGTTTTTAGGGTGGGGTTGGGGGAGTGGGGCGTTTTTGGTTTTGGGAGTGGGTGGGGGGGCAGGGGGTTTTAGGTTTTGGGGTGGGGGTTGGGGTGAGGGATGTAGGGGTGAATGGTGCCTATTGCTAATGATTTTATCAGGAATGCCTTTACAACGAAATATCGTTGTTAAGGCATTCGTGGTAAAATCATTAGTAGTAAAGACGAGGTCGGTGTTCCGACCTCGTTGTTAAGGTTAGTAGTAGTTTAAGATTCGGTGTTCCGTCATATAACCCAATGAAAACCCATTGCAAGGTGCAGCTCATTTATTGGCTCTGGGTACCTAGGGTTCTTGATGAACCTACAAGCCCTATATATCCCGGACCCAGAAGAGTGGAACAGGTGTAATGGTATATTGCTTTAAAAAAATCTGTCATAGCTGGAAAAAGTTACAGAAGGAAACATGAACAGAAATGGCAGATTTTCCAACTCGATTTCAATATTTTTTTATGTCAGCTGTTATTTTCTGGAGGAAAAACTTGACGGATCTACACAAATGACCCTTTGATCAATTCAGAATTTCGTCTACTTTTCAGAAATGTTTAGCTGTTTAGGATCTACCATTGGTTTCACACCCATTTCTGTCACTAGCTGGAAGGAGGCTGAAAGCACAAAAATAGTAAAAATGGGGTATGTCCCAGTAAAATGCCAAAATTGTGTTAAAAAATGTGGTTTTCTAATTCAAGCCTGCCTTTTCCTGAAGCTGGGAAGGTGGTGAATTTTAGCACCACAAACCCTTTGTTGATGCCATTCTCAGGGAAAAACCACATATTTTCTTCTGCTGCACACTTTCCCCATTTTTAAACAAACTTTTAGCTGTAGTTTTGCTAATTTCTTGGTCTCCTCCAAGGGAACCCACAAACTCTGGATACCTTTAGAATCCCTAGAATGTTGGGAAAAGAGGACTCAAATTTGGCTTAGGTAGCTTATGTGGACAAAAAGTAATCAGGGCCTAAGCGTGAACTACCCCAAATAGCCAAATAAAGGCTCAGCACCTGAGAGGGGAAAGGCCTGGGAGCAAAAGTGGTTAACAGAACTTAAACAAACTACAGAAAATAGGAGGGTCATTCTTTCCCCTGAATTGAGTACAGTCTTCAAGCACCCACAGGGGTGTCAAATTTCAGTCTGTATGGTGGCCCAGTGGATGATCTGCAGCTCCCCTGCACCAAGAGACACAGGAGAAAGAAATGAGCACCCCAGCAAAAGCATCCAGAATCAGCTGGGGGCCTCTGTCGGAGAATCCTGTAGGAGAACAGAAAACAATCAAGTTCATAACCGGAAATGGAGAACTAAGAGAATTTGAGCAAAGGACAATTGCTTGACCTCAGCTCAAACAGAAGAGAAAAGGAAGAAAAGGCAAAAATGCCATCACTGAGTATTTTCAGTTGACCTTCGTAAGATCCCAATCCAGCCGGTAGCCACAGAGGATACCAACCTATCCATTTACAGCAAGCTGGCAGAAGCAGAGGATAGGTCAAAGATAACCATTCTCCACACGGAGGAAGGACCTGCCTGACTTTTAAGGAAGGCTGCAGCGGTGCCAGAACAGGCCCCCCCACAAGAATCAGCGCCACCTGCCGCAGCACCAGAACAAGGAATCCCACAAGTTAAGGCTACAATCTGGTCTTGGGAAGGAGAGGCTTTACGGCTGGGGAGCCACAACTTGTCTGCAGAAGTAGCTACAGGGAGGGTCATGGAAGCAACCCGACTGACAGAGCCAGCACCTCACATGTTAAACCCACCACCTCCTGATTACAGAGAAAGGGAACCCACCTCACGTGAGGGTGAAGTTGCTTACCAAGAACATCATGCTATTGCACCCCTAAAAGAGGCTTCCCCGGCCACTAACATCCTGCTCTTTCTTCCAGAACACAAATCGCAAGGAAATTATAACGTCTTGAATGCAGGGAACATTCTACGTCTTTTATCACGACCAAGGATTAGAATAATTTGAAATCATCGGACCTGCTTGGCAATAGAATTCATACAAACCATAAGCCCCTTAGGAAATGATGGCAACAAAAGCTACATGGCCCACTGCCGAAATAGCTGGGTAGATCTTGGAAGAACAGGATCAGTTCACAAATTGGGGCATAACAGTAATTCAATATCATGCCCCAGGCTATCCAAGCCCCTTACTTGCCTCAAAACAGCCCAGTCACAACTCACACATTCAGAAAACCACTTACCCAGTCCTTAAGGAAGCACAGAGCCACTTGACAGCACAAGGTACAACTCTCAATCTGATAGCAAGCTAACAAGTAGGCCCACAGAAGTTTGGAGTTGGACTTCACGCACAATGAATGGCCCAACGAGCACTGTATGACAAGTCCTAACTATCGCTATGAGCCTCCACCCTAAAGAAAGCTCTATGACAAGTCCTTTTTTTCTTAAAAACATTTGACATTACCCTATTCAGGAAACATGGCTGGAGCAGCCGTCCTACAAGGAGAGCTTTAAGGAACATCATGTCCAGGCCTGCAAAGTCACCACATTTGGCCGCTCGAAGCGGGGTTTGTCAATCTACACCTCCAAAACAAGAATCAGCAAAGTCGAGGATCTAAGAGAAAAGTTGGTAGAACTCATTCAGATAAGGGCAGTCAGAGTAGCGATCCGGAGCCAAGAGGGAGAGATAAGGGCGGTGATTGTCAATGTGTACCTGCGCCCGAAAGGCAGAACAAAGGCCTCCAAGACGCTAATCGGCAAAACCAAACGGCTGATGGACAAAGAACAAGGCCCAAAACTTTATTGTCTCAGGGAATTTGAAACGTATTCCTCCTGGAATCTACTGAAGACAAATTCATAGCGATTCAGTCATCACAATGGGAAATCCCACAGCAAGGAAGGAACTCAACGGGCAATCTGACTAAAACAGGCAAACATCTGCTGAGGGAATTGGAGTGTCTTGGCCTCAGGGCCTTAAAAGGCGCTTTCAGAACAACGATCCACCAAAAGCAACGCTCCACTCCTCAAGAACTATGTCAACCCTAAGCTACACCTTTACAAGTTTACCATTCTGCCATAAAATCCGTATGTATCAACTGGTGGTCGAGGAATCTAGTGACCATCTTCCACAGGTGCTTACGCTTAGTTGTGACAAGTTATGGCAGAAGCTGGCAGCACGTAAAATATCGCAGACTCTCCTGAGGCTTCGAATTACATTACGTACGGACACCTGGGTGCAAGTTAAACTAGCAATGGGGACGCATCTCTCAAGTCGAATTCCAGCTGAAAAAGGCTTGAAGCAGGGCTGGTCCTCACCCCTATGCTTTTCAATCTCTTTCTCGCTAATCTAACAGAAACTCTAGATCCATGTGATTCCTTCACACCCAAGCTGGGCAGCCACGCTCTTTCAGTCCTCCTTCATGCAGACATCCTGGTACTAACAAGATGGACGCTGGTTGGGCTGCAACACCTTCTTAATGCTACCCATGCCTACTCAACTGCAAGCGGCCTAAAAATCAACTTTGAAAAAACAAAAGTAATGCCGGTAAACAGCCAGAGAAGGAAGTTCTCCAACTGGAGCATTGCCGCCAGTCCGCCTGAGAAGGTGCCCTCTTATAAATCTCTGGGTGTTATGCTCAACAACAAAGGAACTGTTAAAACGTAGTGTAATGCTCTGGAAAGAAAGGGCAAGGAAAGTGTCTGGTCCTAACTTAACTCTGCTACTGCGAGTAATACAGGCAAAATTGATTTTGTTATTAACTTACAACAGCAAGGGGCTATGAGAGAGACGCACGAATGCTGGGCCGGGTGATTGCCAAAGCCTGCAGAACGATTTTCAACCTTCTCCAGCTCAAATAAGGTTGGAGTTTGGCCTCCAGAGATAGTCTCTAGCTAGAAGAGGTGCGTACATTAACTTCTGGTTCAAAATGAAGAATGCCTGCCCTAATTCACTAAACTCTGTCCTGTGGGGGGATCTGGCAACTAGAAATAGCTCCCCCACTCAAAGGTATCTCAATGAGTCCTTAACACAACTTGGACTTCAAGAGCTATGGGCAATTCTGGTCACACTCAACAGCTTTAAAACTGCAGTAAAGAAATCTATTAATCAGATATCACTGTTAAACGACAATGAGGCAGTTGCCAAAAGATCCCCTGGGTAGGCTGTATTGCAAGGCTACTGCAATGTGGAGCCACAACCGTATCTTTGCATAGGCTTCTTAAGCTTGCTCAAGGAAAAATTCATCTTACCTTCACACTTACGTCTATCCTCTTGGGAGTGCAAACCATCTGCAACAGTCTGCCCGTTGTGCGGAAAATGGAAGGAAGACCTTGCCCACCTTGAATGCTTCTGCAAAGAGCTAGTTAGTAGAAAAGCAATGTTGTGTGACTCTTCTTACAAAGAGGCCTTCGATCTTGCAGACCCGTGGTTCTATCTTGCTTTTCGCCCACAAATGTACAACTGTTCTGCCGCTTTCCTAAATATTTTCTGGTAGTTGAAAAGAAACTGCAGGCGGTTCAAGGAAGCAATCAACAGGGGGCTGAATCATATGGTTGTATTTCAGATCATTCTAGTGAGTAGAGGGGTCATCTCTCCTAGCCCCACAAAGAGGTTACCTCAGTTTTAAAATAAATGTAGTTTTTAAGATTACTAGGGCCAGATGTAGCAAAGGTTTTTCCCCATTCTGTGTCTATGGGAAAACGTGTTTGTACATAAGGCCCCTAGTTCTTACAAGTTTTTTAACAAATTAGGCCTACCATATCAACAATTGGAACTGTCTCAGGGAATACCGATTGTCCCTTAGGTGTGCCAGCTTTGAGTGGTAGCCCTTAGGCAGCTGCTACTTAACATCGGTCTGCTCAAAGCCGTTCTATGCACTTTATTTTGACAAGACTGTCTGCCCAGACGGATTGTGCATTTCGCTACTAAGCTATATCTAGTTCAATCCATTGTAAAGCAGTGTTAATTTATTGTTTTATTGCTGTTTGTTAATAGTGGCATGAAATAAATTCTTCTTCTTCTACTGCCAGGTAGCCCCAGGCCAGGCTCTCACCCACTGTAGCTAATTGCCATTTTCTAGAAGCCAGTGAACATAGATCATGGAGCTCACCCTAAGTTGGATAAATGTCTTATATGTGGTAGGACAACTAAGCCTTGCTGACAGCACAATATTTTCTAAGGATCAAATCACCACACTACTGTGCTATCCAGTCACCGGGCCAGACTGTTTTATGGCTTCCCCCAAGACTGCATCATCTATCTGCCATTTTTCAAGGGCCATCACATGTCCTGATTTGAGCAACCAGCACCTGGTCCATACGCAGCCGATGCAAAGATATATTTCACAAAATTATACCAGATTTGTATGCCCCTGTTAATCCTTATGCACACATGCTGAGTTGTACCTTTTTAAATGAACTTACTTAAGAGAGGAAGAGGGAACGGCCTGTGCAATCATCTAAATGCTCTACCTCTGATTTCCATCATCTAAAATGGCACCAGTAGAGATGAATAAGTGGGACCAGGCTAGAGTAAAAGAGGTGTACAATATTAATAAAATCAGGAAGGTCCATTGTGAATGCTAGTGTGTCATCGAAGGCAACATCAGTGGACCAATAGCAGTTTGTGAGAAGAAGAACAAGGGTATGTCATTTAAAGAAATCTTTTAATAGTGGATTTCTCTGCTTCATTTCCCTAACATTCCTACACAAATTGCATGCAGCAAGCATGAATGCCTGTAGAGGCCACGTTTTAGAAACCCTCCAAACCCCCACCAGACAGTATGTCTTCAAAAAAAAAAGTTCCCAGTTGTCCAATTTACAAATATAGGTCACATTTTTTACAACCCATTTCACAAATCACAAATGAGGCTATCTTTATATTTGTGTCCAGGTTTATATTTTGCACTGGTCCGACAGAGTCCCTATACCTGACGTACTACTGGAGCTCTAGAGGATCCATGGCAGGCTCGAGGTGTGGACTCAAATGAATTGAGTCAGTTGTTTGCAAAGGATTTGTAGTATTTGCCCCTGTTAGGGCAAGTCCACTGCCGTGCTTTGCTGAGGGGTCAGAGCAGCCCCTCCCCTCCTCTGCCGTGGTAGGGCTGCGATGACATTGCACAGAAAAGGTTGAATATGAGCGGGAAGCAGCGGGAAAGGTTAATGTTGAAGTAGTGAGCCGTTGGGTTCTCTAATAAAGTAAACTACCATAACCACCATCGGGCCCAGTGTTGTTTCTGTGCAGGGCCCTACACCACAGGATTGATGTGCATTAACTGTCGCTGTTTTTTTCAGCACTAGGGGCCAGATGTAGCAAAGGGTTTGCGCCTCGCAAACGGCGAAAAACGCCGTTTGCGAGGCGCAAAAGCCTCTCTGCTATGCAGAAATGCATTTTGCGAGTCGGATCCGACTCGCAAAATGCATTTCCAACTCGCAAATAGGAAGGGGTGTTCCCTTCCTATTTGCGACTCGCAATGCTATGCAATTTCATTTGCGCCCGCGAAAGCGGTCGCAAATGAAATCGCTGTTACCATCCACTTGAAGTGGATGGTAACCCATTCGCAAACGGGAAGGGGTCCCCATGGGACCACTTCCCCTTTGTGAATGATCACAAAAACTATTTTTCAGAGCAGGTAGTGGTCCTATGGACCACTGCCTGCTCTGAAAAATACCGAAACAAAAGGTTTCGTTTTTTTTTTCTAAGTGCAGCTCGTTTTCCTTTAAGGAAAACGGGCTGCAGATAGAAAAAAAAAAACTGCTTTATTAAAAAGCAGTCACGGACATGGTGGTCTGCTGTCTCCAGCAGGCCACCATCCCCGTGAGTGCCCATACTCGCAATGGGGTCGCAAACTGCGACCCACCTCATAAATATTTATGAGGTGGGTCTTTGCGACCCCATTGCGAGTTGCAGAAGGTGTCTGAGACACCTTTCTGCATAGCAAATTGCGACTTGCAATTTGCGAGTCTCACAGACTCGCAAATTGCAAGTCGCAATTTGCTTTTTTCCTACATCTGGCCCTAGATTATCACTGCGTGAATAAATTACCCATAGAACGCGGTGTGTGTGCGCGTGCGTGCGTCTGCGTGAGATGCCATACTTAAACAGTAGGTGGTGATGCGGGTTTAGACTATGATGCACTGACAATTGTCAGATGTGTTTGGTTACATTTTCTTGGGCTAGCTAGGAGTTAAAGCAGGCTGTAATTACTCAGTGAGCCGTCTTCGGGCTGTCGTCAATGCCGGCCTGGGTACCCGAAGCTGCCCTGCCAAAATATGTCAGACCAGGCCTATAGGATGCATAGGGAGTGAGCCTGACCATTGGGCACTTTATCATTATTGATCAGTGCTAAAGTGCATGTGCTCTCCCCTGTAAACTTGGTATGATTCGCTTACACCTAATTGGCACATTTAGGGTCAGATTTGCTAAAAAGTGGTGCAGTGCGGTGCTGCAACAATATTTGCTATGCTGCGTCACTTTAGAAATGCAGGGATGCGCCATAATTACTAAAATACGGTGCACCTCTGTGTTTCCCCCTGTGCTGGCGCTAAATTTAGCTGCCAGTGCCAATGCAGGCACCATTGCACCATAGTGCCTTAGTCCCTTCCTGCACATAAACAACATACAATGGCAATTTTGCACTTCTATTGGTGCTGCAGTATGCAGCACACATAGAAGTAACACATTTTCATTTTTGAATGATTGTTTATATGCAGGAAGGGACACCTTCCTGCACATAAACATTAATTAATGGCTTTTCCTCTTTCTATGTGTGCTGCAGAATGCAGAACACATGAAACAATCAAAAACAAGGAGAAATAAAAGTTTTCCTCCTCATTGTGCCATGCAAACCTCACCCCTGGGGTGGCGTTATTTTTTGGCGCTACCACAGATTTACACCTCTTGTAAATCTCGGGCAACATCAAAAGCAATGGGTGTTACGGTGGAACGCCTACAACAACACCCACTGCACGCCCCTTTGACGCAGAAAACTGCATTGGAGGGGCCCATATTTACAAGGTGACGTTAAGCCACAAAAAGTGTCTTAGCGCCACCCTGTAAATGTTGTGCACTGCACAGCGCCACTGGAGCATCACAAAAAGTGACACTCCGGTGGGGAAGCGCCGTGAGCGGAGGAGGGGCAGTAGCCCTTTATATTTCTGTCGCGCTCCCGCCGTCGCGGGAAGCGCTGTGAGTGAAGGAGGGGCAGGAGCCCTTTAACTTTGAAATCGTGCTCCCGCCGTCGCGGGAAGAGCTGTGAGTGAAGGAGGGGCAGGAGCCCTTTATATTTCTGTCGCGCTCCCGCCGTCGCGGGAAGCGCTGTGAGTGAAGGAGGGGCAGGAGCCCTTTAACTTTGAAATCGCGCTCCCGCCGTCGCGGGAAGCGCCGTGAGCGGAGGAGGGGCAGGAGCCCTTTATATTTCTGTCACGCTCCCGCCGTCGCGGGAAGCGCTGTGAGTGAAGGAGGGGCAGGAGCCCTTTAACTTTGAAATCGCGCTCCCGCCGTCGCGGGAAGCGCTGTGAGTGGAGGAGGGGCAGGAGCCCTTTATATTTCTGTCGCGCTCCTGCTGCGCGTGACGCGCGCGGGCGGCGTCCGGGCGAAGCCCGGGCCAAGGGCGGGCCCGTCCTTCGCCCGTCATCAACCGGAAGAGGCCGGGCTGGGCCCCCCCCCCTAACGTCTACTTCTTCTGCCTGTGGAATGTCCATCGGGGTGCTGTTTCAGATACTGTGTGAGTTTGTTACCAAATATGGGGAAAAGAAAGTCTAATGTTCAGAAGGGGGAAGCCGGGTCCA
Source organism: Pleurodeles waltl (assembly GCF_031143425.1). Classification (NCBI taxonomy): domain Eukaryota; kingdom Metazoa; phylum Chordata; class Amphibia; order Caudata; family Salamandridae; genus Pleurodeles; species Pleurodeles waltl. The sequence continues at coordinate 637,234,209 of NC_090446.1, read as the reverse complement.
GCTCCCTTCAGTCCTCCATTACTAGTTATTTATCTTCTGTGATGGGGGCCATTGAATCCGAACTTGAACATGTAGAAGAAAGGATTGGGGCTGTCCAAAGTACTGTTCAACACCCCCCCTTGGAACCTACCATCCATATTTCCACTTTTCCAAGGACTGGTCCTTCATCACTGATCTCGCCTCTGAATACCAGCCAGTTGGGCGCCGATATACTCCCCACTACCGACCAAATTAATTCTTCTCTCCTTTTAGCTATTCCTCCTCCTGAAAGCTCTTGCTCTCAGGCCGATTCTCCCCCTTTGAAGAAGAGGAGAGCCGGGAAAAAGCTCAAAAATACAAAAAAGGCCCTGGGCTCCAATAAGAATCTACCTACCTCCCTGGCCCATAGTGACCAACCCCCAATCCCCCTGGTCTCCTTCCCCGAATGCCCTCCGAGTAAGGATGCTCCTGAAGATCTTTCTAGTTTTATTGACTTGACACTCAAATCCTTTTGCGCAACTCTTGAGGCAAAAATTTCCACCTTGATCGCTAGGAAGCTCGATTGCTTTTGTAACGATGTGACCAGGTTTTTATCTAGTTTTTTAAAACCAGGTCCTTTATGCACGGGAATACTTCATAGCCCCGAACCAGCACATCAGTCTACTCCTCCCCCTACTTTGGTACCCCAAGGAGTAAGTAATTTTTTGCCTGATCCACGAACCGTCTCTGGTCAAGGACCTTTCGCTGACAACCCTGCATCAGGGCCGATAAGGGAAGTTTATTCCTCTAGAACGCATGACAAAGATCCTACTAAACTTACTAACCATGCAGACTTTTTACATTTACCACCTGCCTGCAACCCGTACGTTCTGGTTCTCTCAAATGTTCCTCCTCTGGAGTGCTCCAAACAAGAAGATACCCACTCCCTAATTAGAAAAGCTGGTCACTGGTTGAACTTCAATTTCAAATCCAATTGTTTCCACAATGATAAGATTCTCATGGCCCGAAGAGTGAGGAGGGTAGGACACTCCAAAGTATTGGAGGAGGGAGACTATGTTGTTTTAAATTTTGCTAATCCTCGTTCAGTAGACAATTTTTTGACCAATTTGGACTACTGTAAAATGTCAACTAACAGGATTCAAATACATCCCCTGTATCATTTTTACAACCCTGTGCTCCTACCAAACCGCATTGTCACTAATTCTAGTATTCGCAGACCAGATTTTGAAAGGCTTCATTTACGGGTAAATGTACCCTCTAGCAACCGGTTCTCGACTCTCAGTCACCTTGACGTGAACGATTGACTATCGGTGACCCACCCCTGTTCTTCTAAAAAGGAGAGACCAAAGGCTGGGAATGTCCACGCTGAATGTATCTGGGACACAGGAAAGCCTGATTTGGACCTGAAAGCTCCTATAAATACTAAAGTTCTAATGTCATGTCCTGTGTCTAGACCATTAACTCTGCTTAGCTGGAACATAGCAGGGCTGCGATCTAAATCTGACAATTCGGACTGGAAGAGCTTAATTTCCTCCTACGATATAATCTGTCTACAGGAGACCTGGTCCAAAGATACGTTCCTCCTGAACGGTTTCACCTCTTTGTGTCAGCCGGCATTAACCTCCCAGATGGGGAGAGCTAGTGGCGGCCTCTTAGTTCTCGTTTCCGTACATCTCCCGCTTTTAAAAGTGTCTTTAATCTGGTCTTCCCTTTATTTTATGGTTGTCCTAGTCTCTATTTGTGGCCAAAAGGATATCCTTATTTTAAACTTTTATAACAATATCCCTCGGGGCCTCCTTATGGGTCATTTGGAAGAGGTAACGGATTTTATAGATTCTTCACATGCTTTGCAGAATAGTGACCTAATTATTATATGGGTGGGCGATTTCAACACTCCTCTGTGCAGCAAAGAACACATGGACCTGTGTGCCTTTCCTGCTGAGGGCAGAGAGTCAGTATTTCATTTTAACCATACATCTGAAGGAGATGCCTTAAACCTTTTACTTGTAAATTTGACTTGGTCCATGTTACTGAGAAATTGGCCCCTGACGCCTGCAATATACCAACCTTTACAGGGAATTTGAGGGGGAGTATTATCGATTTCATACTTATCAGCTCCTCTGATTTTTACGTAATTCAAGAATTCAAGATTACGCCCCACTGTGCGAGTGATCATAACCCCCTTAGTATTATATTGGACCTAAAAATTATTCAGGCACCCAATAATAAAAGCTTGAGCGCTGCTACTGTTTATAATCCAAACTGTGGCATACGTTTAAAATGGGACAAAATAGATCCAAAACTTTTTAACCAGGAAATTGTAAGAAGTAGGTCGGACTCGATTCAGATGTGTCTCTCCCAGCAGTTAGATTCTGACCGCATAGTGCGTGAATTTGAATTTTTAAGCACTGACATTTCACGCGCCTTGGCGGTGGACAGGCCTGCGAAGGGGCCGGCGGCCCACAGATGGTTCGACTCCGCGTGTTCATCTGCCCACAAAAAACTCAAAGATGCACTTAAAGCAGTTCCTCTCTCCCGTCAATTAGTTAAAATAGCCAGAGTTGATTATAAGGCTGCCATTGACAAACGGAAATCAGAAATTAGGTCCAGGGCCTGGGGCGATCTTTTGGCTGCATCTGAGCAGAAGGACACTTCTAAATTTTGGAAAGTGATTAATCACTCATACTTTTCTGGTCACCACTCTTTGGCCGATGACTGTCTTTTTACTGAGGATGTCTGGTTAACTCATTTTAGGAAAGTCTTCTGTTCAGGAACCTATGAGAATTCGCATGTAAATCCTTCTGCACTTTTCAATTTAGATTCCAAAACTAAGGCCCCAAACATTATTTTTGACCTCCACGAGGTCAAAAATGCTATTAATAGATCAAGGCAGGGAAAAGCTCCCGGCCCCGATGGGGTTCCCGCTGATCTTTTTAAATCAGAAATTGATCTTTGGGGTCCGCTAGTTACAAATGTTTTGAATAGTGTGGTAAACAGTAACGTGCCCCTTTCATGGAAATCGGCCATTATTGTTCCTATCTTTAAAAAAGGTAATAGACAAGATCCTTCCTGTTACAGACCAATCTCTCTTATTGATTCGACGGCAAAGATTTTAGGTAGTGTGATCTTGTCCCGGTTAGAAGACTGGGTGTCCGAGGCCCAGATTTTATCCCCTATTCAATTTGGTTTTAGACCTGGTGTAGGCACAGTTGAGCAAGTTTTAAACTTGCAGCTGATACTCAGCAAATATGTGACAGTCAAAAAAGAGTCTATTCCCATGGCTTTCATTGATCTAACCAGTGCCTTTGATATGGTTAATAGGTCAAAGTGATGGCAAATTTTGGAAGCCTTAGGCTGTGATCCGCCTCTATTGGAGCTTATTAAACGCCTACACACAGACCTAACAATTTCTGTTCAGGTCGGCTCACATGGGCAGAGAACCTCCCCCATCCCGTCAACTAGGGGCGTAAGGCAGGGATGTATCTTAGCCCCTTTTCTCTTTCTGATTTATATAAATGGGCTCTATGATTCACTTTTAAAACATGCAAAGGACATACCGAAGATGGGTCAGAGACACCTTCCAGTTTTATTATACGCTGACGATGCAGTTTTAATTGCCCGTACTGCAAACGGTTTACAGGGACTACTGGATGTATTTTACGATTTTATGCTGAATCTGGATCTGAAAGTAAATTACCCAAAGACTTTTGTTATGACTTGTGGCCCACGCAATACAAAGTCTAAACTATTTTCTATGGGAGGGCACACTCTTAATAAGGTCAAAGAATTTTGTTATCTAGGCATGTACATGAGTTCTTCTTTGTCCTGGAAGACACACATTAATTTTAAGCTCCAACAGTTGATAAGGAACAATGAAGCAATTTTTCGCTTTTCAAATAAACTAGGTCACAGACCCCCTGCTCAGTTGAAAACTCTTTATAATTCCAAATGCACTGCATCAGTCCTTTATGGGACAGGCGTCTGGGGCTATAATAAAATACCGTCTCTTCAGAGTGTAGAAAATAAATTCCTGCGCAGATTATTGTTGGTTCCAAAATGCACCGCAAACATAATCTGCCATGAAGAACTGGGTCAGTGCTTTTTGGAGGACAGGGTCTTTATGGCTCCCCTACTGCTGTGGATCAAATGTTGGTCAAACCCTATGGCAAGTTTGGTCCAAGACTGTATCACTGATTGTCTTCAATTGGAATACTCAAATAGGATTCCCTGGCTTATGTTTCTGCAAAACTCCTTTGAGAACCTAGGGCTTAGATATATGTTTGATGATCCCCATCTATTAACCACAAACTCTAGGTCTGTTTTGAAGTCTACTTATTCCAAGCACATATCAGAGCTGAGATTTTATAGTTCCCTGAAATTGAAATCTTTCGATTCTTATTCTCGGATTGTGACTGTTCCATGCCTTGAACCCTATTTGTCTTGGTTTTCAAGTTTTAAAATAATTTCCTTTTTAACACTTTTTAGACTTAATCTAATTCATTTTAAGGTAGCTTTCCCTGAACCATGTTTCTGGAAAAAGGATTTACCGCTTTGTCCCTGTGACTCCAAATCAACCCAGAGCACTTTGCATTTTTTTCTTTTTTGCCCTTTATATGCTGCACCTAGAGGGGCCTTTATTTTACCCACGTTACGTCTTTTTAGACCTATTCATTATAAGGAAGCCCTGCTATACCTTCAGAGATTGCCTAATATCCAAATTTGTCACCATGTATTAGACTTTGTCACAGCTTCTTTACGTATTAGGAAAAGGCCTACTCCTTTTTAAATATTTTATGTACGTATAGAATATCTTTTTAACGCTAACATTTGTACTTTTCTGACTTTGTGATTTTTAATCATGTCTAGTATATTTATCTATGTATGTCAAGGGGTTTCAGATTGGATGTTCATCTGGTGCTTCCAGTAATGGTTTTAAAGTTTTATTTTACTATTTATAGATTGGGAAATGTGTCTTGGTTTGTACTTTTATGGCAATTGCCGAATAAAGTTATTTGACTGACTGACTGGTACTAGGGCCTTGTGAATCTGGCCCTTAATTTACCTGTGAGTCCTTTGTACAGTGGTATCCCTTATACCCAGGGCCTGTAAATACAATTTTACTTGTGGGCCTGCTGCGTAGCTTGTGTCACCTACAGAAGTAGTCTTTCAAACCAGTCTCAGGCCTGCCACCAAAGGGCCTTGGTGTGCATTTTACTGCCACAGTGGCTTGGCATCTAAATCTACTTGCTAGGTCTGGAACCTCCCTTTTACAACATATAGGTCACTCCTAAGGTAGGCCCTAGTTATCCCTATGGGTAGGGTGCTGTGTAGGTAAAAGGTAGGACATGTACCTTATTGTGTGGCCAGTCCTGGTAGTGACAAACAACCCATTTGGTTTCTCACTGCTCTGAGTGCTGCCTCTCTCATAGGTTTGTATTAGGAATGCCCTTGCATATGTCTATGTGGTATTTTCTGATCTTTGAGGAGCAGCATGGGCATGTTTGGTATGGTTGGAATGGTAGTCGGAAATACTGCTTATTGGTGGATATTTTAATTACAATTGTAAAAATGCCACTTCTAGAAAGTGGGCATTTCTATGTGCTTATGACTCTCTTGCTTTACAGCCTGACTCCAGTCCACATCTGGGGTAGAGTGACAGCTGGACTTTGTGCTTACTTTCCAGACAGCCATTATAGAGGGAGGGTGGAGGTGTAACAGGATTACATCTGCTCACTGAATGGTTTTCCTGGGCTGGGAGAAGGAGAGGTGGGACACACTTACATTTGTATAGGCTGTGTCCTGCCCTCACACAAAGGGCTTGTTTACCCCTTACTGATGTCTGGAGCCAGGGCTAGGGTTGAAGGGGGAGGTTGTGCGCTTCCAAAGGTCCTTTGAAGTGCCACCTAAGACAAAATGGGTATAAATACAGGGGTTGTTCCCCATGTTTTGGGACACTGCATGGACCTAGAACTAGATGCTGCTGGAGGCGGACTGTTATGCTGCAAGGAACCACCTCTGGACTGATTTGTGGCCTGCTGAGCCACAGGGACTGCCACTTAATCTGCAGGGACCCTGGTGTGCTTGCCCTCTGCCCTATGTTCCCCCAGTGATTGCCAGGGGCTGGATGGTGTGCCCCCTTTCCCACCTGCTTTTAGTAAGGAGTGCACCGCTTTAGCAAGGCTAGGAGAGTGCAATAGGATTCTCCTTTTTAGCTCCCAATGTGCGGTGAGCGCTGCTACCCAGGAGAACTGCGTGGAGAGCACTCTGCCCAATGCTAGGGTGGTTCCCCCCCTTTTTTGTCTCCCCCCGTGCAGGAGCCGGGGAGAGGAGTGATTTCCATGGCTGTTTCTCTATAGTGCCCGAGGGGGGAGTACGGAGAAAGCGCACACCTCTTAGTACTCCTGAGGCCCTTCATCGCCTTGGCCCGAGCCACTTTGGAAGCGTGTTCTACACCGACTCTGTTGAGTGCTGAGAGGATAAACCCCATTGTGAAGAGGAGTGCCGTGACAGGAGCATGGTAGGAAAATGAGCCCTGCTGCCATGTTGTGTGATTATTGTAGGCAGCCCGCCCATCCTAAGAGTGAGATGGTCAGTGTGACCCCAGGATCACAGAGACAGAGGAGCGGAGGGCATTGCAATGCAGCGAAGCTGTCAGGCTAAGAAGAGACCGCTCCTAGGAGCGGTAGTGCACTGGAGTTTTAGTGGCTGCATGCATGCTAGTGGGCAGGCACAATGTTAATAAAAGAGCCCGCCAACTGGGTGAGAGTGCTGGGCTTCACACACCAGAAGTCTCATATCATGTTATCGTATATCTCCTAGAGGGAGCAGTTATGGTGATATCTGGATGTTCTATGTCACACCTGTGGTGTTCTATCACTTCTCTGAGCAGAAGCAATAAAATATTTACTACATTAGAAGCGCGGGTGCCTGTATTAAACCAGGTGTGTTCACCACCCCTCGTATGGAGAGAGCACAGAAGACTATGGGGCATATTTATGAAACGTGGAGCATCATGTCCTGATGTGCCACCTGTCTTGTGCCCCATTGTGCCCCCCTAACGCCATCATGTGTGAACCATATTTATGATACGGGGCACAATGGCGCACGTTAGGGAACTAGCAGCACAAATTTTGACACTAGTTCAGAGCTAGCAGGATTAGCGCCCAAAATTTGGATGCTAATCCTGTAAAGTGTAAGGAGGCCCATTGAAAACAATGGGAAAATTATTTTAACTACTGCCTTAGGCAGACGCTAAAAATGATGCTACAAATGGTGCAGTGGAATCTCGTAGGTTCCACTGTGCCGTTTTTCTGGGCCTCCTAACCAGGGAATGCACCTGTGCATACATTATGCCTGGCGTAGGCATAATGTGGTGCAAGGGTTTACAAAGTGGTGCAATGCAAGCATTACACCACTTTGTAAATATGGCGTGGGGTAAAAATGACGAGGCATAAAAAAATGACGCTAATGTGGTACAGGGTGGCGCAAGGGGCCCTATGTGCCTTGTGTGGTGGGTCTGTGCCTACCGTATATCTTGTACAAGAAGTACAGACGCTCTGCAACCTTCGTGTGCAAGGTGCTTGTGGTGAGTCTTGTCCATGCTACATCTTCACTACAGGATTTCTGCCCTCATTGTTTCCATATTTTTTGTCTGTGGACCTGACTTGTGTACTGTGTCATGCTGCCATGTAGGGGTGACATAGATATTTTCAGGACCTACCTGGTATGCAGGGGGAGGGTAATGTTTTGCATGACATGTACACTGTGAGAGTATTTATTTTTAGTTGCACTCATGATGAGGATGGTTTGACAATTGCCTGCTTATATAACTTGTTGTGGAGTTTTCTTTGGGGTGTATTTATTGTGTCACTGGGTTGTGAGTGTTGTGCAGATGCTTTACACATTGCCTCTGGGATAAGCCTAACTGCTCGTGCCAAGCTACCAAGGGGGTGAGCAGGGGTTATCGTAGGTGTGTAGCAGCAGGCACATTAGGCGTCTGCGCTACCTTAGATGAGTTAAAACTGCCACTAGACAAAACTGGATCTCTCTTTAGCAGGTACATTAATCACCAGACTTATCTTGGCACTTTTAATGGTGCCTGAAAATTGTTGAATATACAAGGAACTCTGTTGTGCTTTCAAAACAGCTGCACTGATATAAAACCGCCCCCCCCCCCCCCCCTTTCAGGCTAAAGGGATTGAGATGCTTTGGCTCAGTGTGCAGCCCTACATTTTTTTGAGTAACGCTTTTGCTAAACCGGAATAAATCTCTGAAACATACAACATAAACTTGTGTGTACTGTGTCCTTCATGAACAATGAACAGACTTTTGTATCAAGTCAGTCAGTCACAAATACGGTTTTTGCTGTTAGGCCCAGACATGTTGGGAGGTTTCCAATGCTAATCTTCAGATCTGCCATTTACACCTTTTAACTTTGAGCTATTTAATTTAGAGAAATGTGCTACAGGAAGCACCATTTGGTATCAATTGATAATTTTGCATGGGCATTGACACCCGTAAAAACTTTAATTTACTTGCTGCGCTCACTCATTCTGTGTTCAAACTGTAGTTTAGGGTGTCAGATCCCTCAATAATGTAGGGAGGTTGCTGCAGGATAGCATTGTGCTCTGAGCAGAAGGTAAATATTGTCTGGGGGTTTCAAAGTGTCCTTTCTGAAAAAACAATCATTGGTAAAGCTCGTCTCACCTATGCAAAAGCTATTGTTTTTTTTTAAATGTGTTTTAGCCATGTTGTACATGTTGCAAAAGCGGGGGTGGGGGGGGGGGGGTGGTTCTGTGCTCTCTCTGACCGGTTGGTCATGACTTCTCAGTCTGTGAGCAGAGCGTTGTCAGCAGTCTCACATGGTCCTATTTAGTTAGCCGGTTGTCGGGTTTCCTCGAGCTTCCCAATGTCATATAGCTGAGTCGCGTATTCCTTTCTGCGCTGGCTTGCCTCACTTGACAGTGTCTCTTCGTCTTCCTCAGTTTTTGCTCTGCCTTCCACACTTCTGGACTCCTGGTCGTAGTACGTTCTTTCTGTTGCTGTCTCCTTTTGCAAGCTTTCCTGTCCATCTTCTCTTTGTATGCCCTTCTTCACTTTTGTTTCCTGAAAAAATAAAACTCTGTTCATTGTTTCTATTACAGGTGCCACGGACTGAGGAGCCAACACCTGATTTCTGGTAAGTCTTCCTTGTCCTCTATAATGGGGTCTTGCTGGCAGTGGAATAGAGTGGTCTAGAGTGAAGGGGCTTAGAGTGTCGTAGAGTGTCGTGGAGTGTTGTAGAATGGAGTAGAATGGAATGGAGTGCAGTGTCATAGAGTGTAGTATTGTGAAGTGAAGTGTTGTAGAGTGGCCTATAGTGGCCTAGATTGAAGCGGCATAGAGTGTCACAAAATGGTGTAGAGCGGATTAGCATGGAATGGAGTAGAGTGCCGTAAAGTGAAATATCATGCAGTGGCACAAAGTGGAGTAGGGTGGAGGGATGTAGAGTGTCATAGAGTGTCATGTCAGAGAGTGGAGGGGTGTAAAGTGACATGGAGTGGAGTAGAGCAGCATAGAGTGGTGTAGAGTGGAGTGGCATACAGTGGAGCAGAGTGGCATGGAGTGGAGTAGACTAGAGTGCTGAAGAATGGAGTGAAGTGGCGTAGAGTGAAGTGGAGTGGCACAGTATACAATGTATTAAAGTGTCATAGAGTGGAGTGGCCTAGCATGGAGTGGTGTAGAGTAGGGTAAAGTGGCATGAAATGTCATAGGGTGAAGTGTCGTAGGGTGGCATAGAGTAGCAGAGTATGTTGAAAGTGTACTGTTGTAGATTTGGGTGTTGTATAGTGTCATGGAGTGTCATGAAGGGGAGTGGCGTAGAATGGATCGGCCTAGAGTGAAGTGGCATAGAGTGCTGTAGAGTGGAGTGGCATAAAGTGGAGTCATGTGTTGTGGAGTAGAGTGGAATGGAGTAGAGGATCCTAGAGTGGAGTGTTGCAGAGTGTAGAGGAGTGGCATAGGGTGGAGTGTTGTAGAATGGAGTGGTGTAGAAAGAGGCTTAGAATGAAGTGGTATAGAGTGGCATAGAGCGGAGTGGAGTGGAGTGGAATAGATTGGAGTAGATTGTCATAGAGAGGGGTATCATAAAGTGGAGTATCGCAGAGTGGAGTGACATAGAGTGGAGTGACATAGAGGGAAGTGACGTAAAGTGGAATTGAGTGGCATAGAATGGAGTAAAGTAGAATGGCATAGAGTGGAGTGGTATCGAGTGGCATGGAGTGTCACTGTCATAGAGTGGTGTGGTGTTGAGTACAGTGGCATAGGAAAGAGGGGAGTAGAGTGTCGTAGTGTGTCATAGAGTAGAGTGTTGTAAAGTGGACAGATATAGAGTGGAATAGAATGTCATAGAGTGGAGTTGCGTAGACTGGAGTATTCACTGTGTGATAGTGCACTGCCATTACAGACATTACATTTTCAATTTAAATTACCATTATATTTGCAAATACAGTTTTACTAATAAAACTATACAGTGCACAAACGATAATGTGTGGATATGGCCACTAATGTATTGATTTGTTTTGACCATATTAAAAATTGTATTTCCTCCACACTTCAGAATTGCAAAAAATATGCTCCAGTTGTGCTTTCCTAATTCTGATATATTCTGAAATATGTGCACAGTTCAGTTCATTTAAATGTTGCTATGTGTTAGAAGACAGTCCACAAATGTCAATGTGCAGAAATGGCATCACCAAGGGTATTGCTTTGGTCTGATTGTAATAAAATATTTATTTTCTCCACACTTCAGCATGACTAAAAATGTGCTTGATGTGTGCTTTCCTAATTCTGATATATTCTGAAATATTTTCTCAGTTCATTTACAGACATTTACATTTTGTTGTGTGCTAGAAAAATAACATCCAACAGCCAATCATCTCTCATGGGTAGACAGCAGGTTTATTAACAGAAATCCTATCACTTTGAAGTCTGAGAAAAAAAGTAAACACCAAGCTCCCTCAGAAGATGGAGTCTGATATTTGACCTTTATCTTTCAATGCACAACAAACGTAACAAAATACCAACAAAATTTAGAGGCCTGTTCATAGAAAGCGAGCACTCGGAAGAACACAGCAAATAGGCTATGCTCCACAGGAAGGACAAACTCAAGTTGGACAGTCTAAAACAAAGCCACCAAATGGAAATCAAGCAAATGTGAGTTGCAAAAACACAAATCCAATGGTAAGTAGTGGGTGGAATGCATTCCCAGTTAAGCTTTCAGAATGTCCTCACGAAGACGTCAGCAAATCAGACAACTGTGCTATCGTATAGGCCTCAATCTAAAAAACTCGACACGGACAGGGATGACAACAGAGTCTTGGCCGTGGTAACTTTCAAAGCCTCAAGTCATTTTACTGGCTGTTTTCCATATGACAAAATCAGTCCAGGAAACACCGGCCCTCTTATGATCGGGTGCAGCGGAAGGCCACACTTTAATTCCACTCCATCCACTTCCAATGAGTGTGTAGAAGTAGCAGAAGACCTCTTGTTTTTCCTTTTGTTACAAACTCTTCTTACTCAAAAGAACCTCTCTTTAGGTGCATCTCACACTCTCTCCTCCAGTCTTCTGACCAATCACATCCACATATCATTTATGGATACTGAGTGACAAGCCAAACCAGCCAGTTCCACAAACATTTACTTGTTGTTATGGAAAAAAACATTTAAACAACACTTTCAAGGTCATGCACTACTGCTTTGCCACATAGGAGCCAAGAGAAGTCAAATTCAAGGAAATTTGCAGTTTCCATCCTGTACTCATTTATTTATTTTAGGTGTTTTTATAAAGTGCCTGTTCCCATCTAACAATAACTTTGGAGCACAATATTTTCGTGCTGTTCCATGTCACATGTGTACACGTGACCTGTCACAAAAATGAAAGTACCTTTTCACAAACGGTGTATGGAGCACTGGTGAGTTGCACAAATGCTGCATCAGAAGATTCGTTGGTAGATTGAAGACTTGTGGACTGCTCTGAAGAAGGGTGGATCTCTTTATCACAGTCGTTAGCACACTAAAGTTATGACCATTCTCATGTTCACCAGTATCCCCACGCCGAGGCATTAAATTCAGGGGGTCTTTGATTTTGTTTAGTCAGTTGAGAAGTGACAGTTGAAAAACACGTTCGATGAGGCATTAACTTGTTGACAGTAGAAAAATCCCTCAGATGAGGTGTTCACACATTGAACCTCAGTATCAATGGTCACCTCACAACCATATTAGCAGATAGTGGGTGTTGTTTGACAGTCATGAAGCCTGGCCTTTGTCCTCAAGGCCTAAAACTGGCAGGGTAAATATTACTTGTACTCCTGGGTATAAAAACAATTAGCCCACAAAATAATAAAACTTACAAGTTGGATTTCAAATGTATCCCATGACTGTAGACGTACCCCTAAACTCCGAGGTCCACTACTTCTGGGAACCAGTATATTCTTCAGAGAACAATATTTGCCAGTGCCAAAGTAGGAAAGAGAAGAAATAAAAACAACCAGCTATGACTGGGTAGGAAATCAGGCCTGAATGGCTCACTGACAATCACCAACACTTCACAGTTTTCAATTCTTTTTAACTTCTAGTGAAAACGTATGATTTAATTAAAAATGGTGATTTTCAGCAAAGAAGTATGCTTTTTTGCTGCTCACAAAAGGTCCAATTTACATTAAAATCACAATTTTACCATAACAACTTCAATGTTGTTCTTTTTTTTTTACAGGCCATTGTTCCACTCCTTTGGAAGCTCTCCCAGCCTCCCATGGGGTCAGGCACCTCTCATTATGCACCTCAATGTTGTTCCTTTCCTCAGTGCAAAAATCACGATTAAAAAAATCGCATTTGAAATGCTTATTATCAGCCAATCACATTAAGACAAAATAAAAAATGTGATTGACCAGAACTATGATTTTCAGTAGCATAACCTAAAACAACAGAGATATACTAAAGACTTAGCCCTATCAAGATTACCTGGCAATATTTGTAAGGCTTATAGCTCCAAAACTACAAAATGGATTTAAAACAAATGAATGAGTGAGTGAACTCTTTCTATTTCTTGCTAAATTTGGTGCAGGTCTATTCAGTGCACAGATTGTCATGAACAATATAATGCTGAACTTTAAATGACAATGCCAAACTATTGCTAATCTTGGTAGGAATTTGATTTTTTGGTTTGCTAATAACATTGACACCATTGGACAAATCTTCACAAAACTTTCTGACCACCGCAGTTCCTTAATGGAAAGGTTTGGGGCATTGCATCAAGTGGGGGCAGAAAAAAACAGGGTGGTCCCGAATTGCATTTTCCCAATGCAGTTTCTCATGAGAACTTTAGACACAGCTTCAGCCAAAATGGCAGAACAGAATTACACTCAATTTGGCAGAAAGCTAGGTCATTACCCAGCAAGTGTGCTTTTTATGATCTGGAGTGAATCCATTCAGTACGTTTTGAAACATTTAGGTTACAGATGTATATTGAGAAAAGTGGTACCCCTGGAGTACTCCTGTGGGACTTCCACAGGTCTGGGCTAGCAAAAATGCTATTTGAGTCGCTCGGGCCACAGCAGTCTCATGGACCGACCAATGTAATTGGCTGGCTGCAATGAAGAAAAATATGCGGTCGCAATTACAGGTATCATTGTCTCATTGTGTACAGTCTTTAGCCATGCGCAGTGGTGTTCAGCAGGTCAAGGTGGACGGGAATGGCAATTACATTTTAATTTACATTGAAAAAAACCTACAAATTCACTGAAAAAGCACAGTTTAAAGTGACTTTAAAACTAGATATGGTAAAAATATCTTACTTTACATTAAATAAAACCTTTGAAATGCACTGTAAACACCAAAGGTTAATGTGACGTTAGTTAGGTTAAAATGTAAGTTAAAATGTAACATTTTAAACTCGAAAAAACACTGAAATTCACCAGTTATAGTTGAATCAAGTAACCATAACTTGCAAACTCACCATGTACTGATTATGACTTGATATATGAACTTATAAATTACATCAGTCATGACATGCTCTGTGATATCATTGCTGCCATCACTGATGACATGTGAAATTACATCATTAATGACATCACAGTGCATGGCAAGTGTACATGTTATAGTTGATTTAACTATAATTGGTGAATTTCAGTTTTTTTTTTAGCTTAAAACATTACATTTTGACTATAACGTCACTTTAACCACAGTTTTTTTACACAGTGAATATTTATGAATACTATGTAATAATAAGTCACAATTTCCATAGAAGGAGGGTTTTTTATTTTGCTAATAACTTTGTTGCCTTTTGACGAATCTTCACAAAACTTTCCAAAAAGAGTCCATCAATCTTAGCTCCTTGTCACAAAAAGTTTTGGTTTGATCCGTCAAGTGGGGCCAGAGAAAAAGGCGGGGTCTCAAAACATCCTTTACCCATTCAAATTCAAGAGGAATAAGTAGATGATGACACAGAATAAAAGGCTGGACACAATTACACCAAATTTAGAAGAAAGCTAGATTTTCACCCAGGAAGCATGCTTTATGTGAGTTAGTGCAAATCTGTTCAATAGTGTTTGAGACATTAAGGTTAAAAATGTATAGATATATTGACCAGTCCCACAGGAGCGAAAATTATAAAACAAAATCGTTGTAATTGGCTAAGTGAGCTTTTTTCCCCATCGGTCACCTTGCTCCTGTGGGGGCAAAACTGTCCAGTGGGAGCTCATGCTCTGATTGGCTGGCAACATTTTCAATAAAATTATTGAGGTCCCCATGACCTGAAAATGAAAAAACATAAAGCATAAGGAGGCAAGATAGTACTACCCTGACACCCTGGTTAAAAAATCTAAACATTTTTGCGGTGTTGCAATATCATTTGAGATGTTATCAGTGATGTCATCAATAAGATTATTGAACATGTCATGAGTGATGTAATGTGCACGGTCATAAGCAATGCATGAAGGCACAAGTTATTGTTAGCTCAGTAAACTACAACTAGTGATGTTCAATTACTTTTTAGTTTAAAGTTTCACGACATAACTGGCATTTTCACTGAACAATACCATTAGTTTAACCTTTGATTTTTTCAGTGAGTTTTTTTAAATCTAAAGTAAGATATTATTACCAGATTTAATACTAACATCAGTTTAACTTTTGTTTTTTAGTGAATTTATGAAGTTTTTTTAACAAGTATTATGCTATTTCCAGAATTAGATATTACATCACTTTAACCTTTGTTTTTCAAACATCTACGATTTTTATTAGTTAAGAAATTATCAACAGACCTAAATATATTGTCACTTTAAAATGTGACTATGTATATTGTTTTTTGTTTCGCTAATAACTGTGCTCTCCAATACAGAAACAAATGGCTGAACAGATTTACACCAAATTTGGCACAAATTACAACTTTATTCAGAAAGCGTGCTACTTGTTATTTGCTTAAACTAACCTGTAGTTTTTGATTATTTTTGAGGTTCAAATATATTAATAAGAAGTATGGTGTTTTTCTAAAGTGATTTTACTCTTTTAAAAAAGCTGATCCTCTGCTTGGATTTGAAAAATCTTATTTGAGAGAAAACAGCTTTCTCTTTCAATTTTATTCCTAGATGCCGTGGAAAGTATTCCAGATTCTAAAATGAGTACACATCTTGTGTAAGCATACTCTCTTCCTCAGACATGTGAGATAAAACTCTGATTAAAACAAGTACTTACCACAGCAGCAGAAGTCTGTCAGTTGATTTTCCAGTGTTTGACTGCCGCTTCACCACAGTGATCTAATGAACAACTAGAGAGCTTTCTTTCTGAAAGGATGACAAATGTGTTGCCCACTGGAACTTCATCGTGATGGAATCAAAGCTGAAAACCTGAAAGCATTAATGAAATGAGAAGGGTTCATTTTTGTCATAGAAATTATGGCTGGTAGTCTAGAAAGGTAAAATGAGGTCACATTTTCTACAAATTCTCAAAACTCTTCCTTATCAATGTCAGAAACAAGGCTGGTATGCTGAGTGAAAAAAAATACTCTCAACAGCAGTAGCTCCCTGTTAGTTGATTCCCAAATGTTCAACTGCAGCTTCACCAAAGTTTTATAATGAACAAGTAGCTTGCTAAAATTATGCATTTATGATAAAAGTGTGGCACACCGGAACTCCATCTTGATGAAATGAAAGCTATAAAACCAGAAGCATTTCATACAGAGGATACTGCAGTTGAGGAGGGGATTATTTTTGTCACAGAAATATGGTCATTGCTGTAGAAAGCTAAAGTCATGACACATTTCAATTAGTTCCCAAATATTTTCCTTCTCCACTTCAGTAAAACACTCTGACCAGCAGAGTGAAACATGCACTTCCAACACCATCAGCATTCTGTTAGTTACCTCCCTGGTGTTGAAACTCCAGCTTCATCACAGAGTTCGAATGAAAAACTAGGGCTCTACTATTTTTTATTCAAGACAAAAGTGAGGCAGTCCTGAACACAATTTTATTGGAATAGGAGCTGTTGATTGTAAACCCGTGAGGAGCAGGTTGAAGTAAATGAACACTGAGGTATTAATGCATGCATGAAACCATTGGGTCAGCAGGATAAAAAATGTGAGCCACTGTACCACAGACCACTCTACTCTATGGCACGCCCTTCCACTCTAAGACATGCCACTTCACTCTACAACACTCCACTCCACTCTACGAATTTGCACTCCACTTCACTATAACACATGCCACTCCACTCTACCACATGCCACTCCACTGTATGATACACAACTCCACTTTAGGACATGTCACTCCACTCTACAACATGCCACTCCACTGTACGCCACTACGCTCTATGCCCCTGCACTATAAAACATGGTAGGACAAGTAACTTTATGACACACCACTCCACTATACTCTATAACACTCAATGCTCCTCCACTCTACGACACTCCACTCTACTCCATTCTATGTCACTCTATCACACTCTTTTCCACTTTCTGCACGCCACTCCACTCTGCAACAAACCACTCCGCTCTACGACATTCCTCTGTGATCTACTCCGCTCTATACAGACAATATGCTCTACGTCTACCAGAAGCCACTCAGCTCTCTGACATTCCACTCCACTTTACTCCACTCCACTCTCTGTCTCTGCACTATAAGACACTCTATGACACACCACTCAATGACACGCCTCTCTACTCAACTCTACAAGACGTCACTCAACTCTACTCTAAGACACACCACTCCACTGTATGCTGCTCCACTCTACTGTACGACATGCCACTCCACTCTATGCCACTCCACTCTACAACACCCCACTCCACAACATATATGCTCCTCCATTCTACGACACTCAACTCCATTCTATGACACTCTACTCCACTCTGTGCCACTTTACAATACTCTACTCCACTCTAAGACACTCTATGAATGCTACTCCACTCTACGATGTGCTACTCCACTCTACGGCCCTCCACTCCACAGTACAACACGCCACTCCATTCCATGAGACTCCACTCTAAAACTGCACCCCATTCAACTCTATGACATGCCAATCTAATCTGCAACATGCCATTCCACCCTACTCTACACTACACCCCTCCACTCTAAGTCACTCTACAATGTCATATGGACTCCTGCAAAGTAACAAGACTTCTGGATTTGGGGCAGCAGCACCTCTGCACTGTAGGCAACTGAGTTACTCCTATACCAGATGGCAGCTGTCGGCCCAGCCCTCCCAGCTCACTAGCAACACCTCACCAAAACCCAACCGGTAAAGGTGATTTGTGGCAGCCTTGCATGGACTCTGAAAACTCCTGAGGGAAATTGTGGTGGACACAAGTCTTACTCCTTCCTCTCCACATACAAGTCTCTTATACACACATAGGCGGAGGAGATGCAGGACAGTTTTCAATACATTTATTGAAAGGATGCAATCTACAATAAAATGCATGATCTGCAATGATTAGGATTATGAAGAATAACAGAATCAAGATTGTGAAAATTAGATATGTGAATAAAAACAACTCCAACATACTTGTAGCAACATGAATATACAATCCATACCTAATCTCTAACCCCTAAGAGAGAGCATGGCGATGTAAGCCAAATCTGTCCGTACAGTGCCCATGAGAAGCACACCCGTCCTTGTTACCTTGGTACAAAGTCAGGCCGACAGTCTCCAGATCAGGATCTGTGGAGACACAAACACTGAGGCTGGCCAAAAATCGACATGCAGCATGGATGGAAATTTTGTCTTGAATCCCTCTCTAATGTCTTCGTTCTACAAGATGTTTTTATAAGGGAAATGTTTATGTTCATGCACAGAAGCCTGACGCTGGTGTGCACTTAAGCGCTGGACTGGTAACACAGGCTTGAGGCCATCAATACAAAATACAAAATATTATTCTGTGTGCCTCCCATTCCGTTCTTGTGATTCTGAGGAAAAGAACATGATGCAAACTATGTCATCAATAGCACTGATAATTACGCTTTTCCAGAATAGCATCTGATATTGGAATTAAAACAATACCGCTAAAAGGTTTAAGAAAACAAAATGAAAAAAAAGAACAGAGCATAATAACTGGGTAAAATGGCACAGACTGCAAGCGAAGGCTAAGCTATCAGTGTTCCCAAGTGACTAACTAAAATGGACCCACGACAATGACACGCCACTCTGATACTTTAATCCATTCTATACCACTCTACAGCACTCTAAGCATGCCACTCCACTTTGCACCACTCCACTCTATGCCCTTCCACTCAAAGACACTCTACAACATGCCACTGTATGACATGCCACTCCACTCTTCTCATTGACACACCATTCCTCTTTACCAGATGCCACTCCACTCAACGACAGTCTACTCAACTCTATGCCACTCCACTCTACAAAACCCTACTCCCCTGTATTCCAGTCTACAACACTCTGCTCTACTCAGTGGCATTCTACAACACTCTACTCTACAACACTCCGCAATTCCCTGAAAGCCACTCCATGCCACTGAACTCCTCTCTACCCTGTGAGATAATTCTCCACTCTACTCCACTACTCCACTCTATGACACGGTGCTGCTCCACTCTAACACACTATACTCTCCTTTATGATCTCCACTCTACTCAACCAAACGCCACTCCACTCCATGAAACTCCACTCCACTCTATGACATTCCACCCAACTCTACTCTACAACATGTCACTCCACTCTACTCCACACTACACCCCTCTACTCTAAGTCGCTCTATGACACACCATTCTATGATACTCTACTTTACTCTATACCACTTTACCGCACTTTAAGCATGCTGCTCCACTCTACGCCACTCTACCCTATGCTCTTCGACTCTAAGACACGCTACAACGTGCCACTCTATGACATTCCACTACACTCTACCAGATGCCACTCCACTCTACAAGACTCTACTCCCCTGTATGTCACTCTACTCCACTCAATGGGATTCTACAACACTCCCTTCCACTCTACGCAGTTTCCTGAATGCCACTCCATGCCTCTGTAATCCTCTCTACTCTGTGAGACAATTCTCCACTCTTTTCCACTCTATGCCACTCCACTCTACTCTATGCTGCTCCACTCTAACACATTCTACAACACTGTACTCCCCTTTATGCCACTCCACTTTACAACACTCTTCTCCACTCTGTGCCATTCCATTCCACTGTACAACACTCTATGACACTACACTCTGCAACACTCCACTGTACATCTCTCCATTCTATGATGCTCCACTTTACAACACTCTTCTCCACTCCACAACACTTGCATTGACTACACTCCCCTCAATGACACTCTACTCCACTCTATGCCAGTGTACGACACTCTACTCACCAGCACCCTAGTCAACCCAACTCCACTGTATGACATGCCATGCCAGTCAATGACATGCCACTCTACTTTACACCACAGCATTCTATGCAATGGCACTGTATGAGACAATACTCTAAGACACACCACTGTATGCCATATTAATAATCATAATAAATGATTACGTTTTTCTAACTATACTTTATCCTCAACCATTGAGATTGTCATCAAGGATGTCACATGCTAGGTCATGAACAGAGCATGAGGGGTGCAAATTATGGTTCTCATTTTCAAAACCTCACTTCAACTGTGTTTTTTAGGTGAATGCACTACATAAACCAGGTTTATGAGGAATAAGTTGAGAGAAGAAGGTTGGTGTTGGACATCTGATGGTGGGTATGTGCCTATTTCAGATCTAGATGGAAACTGATATCCCCACACTCGGTTTCATTTGCTGACTGCCCATCAAATTTCATGCAAAATTATTTGTCAAATGTATTAGCAAATTCAATTTTTAGTCCACCGTTGAACTAGGATCAACCAACGGATCTACCAAAGTGTGTGGAGATTAATCAAATGGCACCTAACTTAATAGGTAATTAAACATTTTATGATTCCCCCACATTTAACGGTGGCCCCTTTACAGTTCTGCAGGGAACTCCACGTACCAAAAGCAAGGTTTTCCTTTCACTACAGAGAACGATGCACACTTCTGTGTCGCTTTTAACCGCTTCGGTGCCTTGGACGAGATGATCTCGTCCAAGGCTACAGTTCCCCTGTGCCTTGGACGAGATCACCTCGTCCAAGGCACAGGGGAACTTGGGGGAGGGCTAGCGCGCCCCCCCGTGTACCCCCCTCCCCCCCAAGGCGGGGATGGAAGGGGAAGACCTTCCCCTTCCACCCCTGCCCCCCCCTGTGACGTCAGCGCGCGAGCACGTGCTGATTTGTCACAGGGGCCTAACCCATCGCGCTGGAAGCTCTGCTTCCAGCGCGATTGAAAGAGAAATGCTTTGCATTTCTCTTTCAATCACTGGGGGAGGCCCGGAGGGGCTTCAAAGGGAAGGAAATGTATTTCCTTCCCTTTGAAGTCTCTCCGAGGGTTTCAAAAGCCGGATTGCTTGCAATCCGGCTTTTGAAACCCCACTAGACACCAGGGATTTTTTTTGTGTGTGTGAAATTCACATAAGGGAGCGACCCCTTGGGCAAGGGTCGCTCCCAGGGGAGGCATTTTTTCGGGAAGGCCTTTTCTGCCCCCCCTGGGGGCAGAAACCTCTAGGCACCAGGGACAATTTTTTTTTTGTATGTTTCATTTTATTTTTTTAGGTGGGGAGCGACCCCTTAGGCAAGGGTCGCTCCCCTTGGGGGAAAATTATATTTATGCCATTTCTGCCCCCCATGGGGGCAGATTGGCCTATTTTGATGAGGCCAAAACCACTAGACACCAGGGAGTTTTTTCTTTGCGTGAATTTCACGCAAGGGGAGAGACCCCTTAGGCAAGGGTCGCTCCCTGGGGGGGCAAATTTATTTTAGGCCATTTCTGCCCCCCCTGGGGGCAGAAACCTCTAGGCGCCAGGGCAATTTTTTTTAAGAGATGGGTAGCGACCCATCAGGCACGGGTCGCTCCCCTGGGGGGCAAATTGTATTTAGACCATTTCTGCCCCCCTTGGGGGCAGATTGGGCGATTTTAGGTCGATCTACCCCCAAGGGGGCAGAAACCACTAGGCACCTGGGATTTGTTTTTTGGCGCCAATGTCACGCAGGGGGAGCGACCCCGTAGGCAGGGGTCGCTTCCGGGGGGCAAATTTATTTTAGGGCATTTCTGCCCCCCCCCCCAGGGGCCGGCTGAGCTACAGGCCAAACTCCACAGGTAGGCACCTTGCAAAAAACACCTCTGTTTTCTGTGAAAAAATATGTTGTGTCCACGTTGTGTTTTGGGCCATTTCCTTTCGTGGGCGCTAGGCCTACCCACAGAAGTGAGGTACCATTTTTATCGAGAGACTTAGGGGAACGCTGGGAGGAAGGAAATTTCCTCTCAGATTCCAGAACTTTCTGTCACCGAAATGAGAGCAAAACGTGTTTTTTGGGCCAAATTTTGATGTTTGCAAAGGATTCTGGGTAACATAACCTGGTCAGAGCCCCGCAAGTCACCCCATCTTGGATTCCCCTGGGTTTCTAGTTTTTAAAAATGCGCTGGTTTGCTAGGTTTCCCCAGGTGCCGGCTGAGCTACAGGACAAAATCCACAGGTAGGCACTGCTTTTTATAATAAAATGTGGTGTGTCCACGTTGTGTTTTGGGACGTTTCCTTTCGTGGGCGCTAGTCCTACCCACACAAGTGAGGTATCATTTTTATCGGGAGACGTGGGGGAACGCTGGGTGGAAGGAAATTTGTGGCTCCTCTCAGATTCCAGAACTTTCTGCCACAGAAATGTGAGGAACATGTGTTTTTTTAGCCAAATTTTGAGGTTTGCCAAGGATTCTGGGTAACAGAACCTGGTCCGAGCCCCGCAAGTCACCCCATCTTGGATTCCCCTAGGTCTCTAGTTTTCAGAAATGCTCAGGCTTGGTAGGTTTCCTTAGGTGCCGGCTGAGCTAGAGGCCAAAATCTACAGGTAGGCACTTCGCAAAAATCACCTCTGTTTTCTTTAAAAAAATTGGATGTGTCCACGTTGTGCTTTGGGGCGTTTCCTGTCGCGGGCGCTAGGCCTACCCACACAAGTGAGGTATAATTTTTATCGGGAGACTTGGGGGAACGCTGGGTGGAAGGAAATTTGTGGCTCCTCTCAGATTCCAGAACCTTCTGCCGCAGAAATGTGAGGAACATGTGTTTTTTTAGCCAAATTTTGAGGTTTGCAAAGGATTCTGGGTAACAGAACCTGGTCCGAGCCCCGCAAGTCACCCCATCTTGGATTCCCCTAGGTCTCTAGTTTTCAGAAATGCACAGGTTTGGTAGGTTTCCCTAGGTGCCGGCTGTGCTAGAGGCCAAAATCTACAGGTAGGCACTTCGCAAAAATCACCTCTGTTTTCTTTCAAAAAATTGGATGTGTCCACGTTGCGCTTTGGGGCGTTTCCTGACGCGGGCGCTAGGCCTACCCACACAAGTGAGGTATCATTTTTATCGGGAGACTTGGGGGAACGCTGGGTGGAAGGAAATTTGTGGCTCCTCTCAGATTCCAGAACTTTCTGCCACAGAAATGTGAGTAACATGTGTTTTTTTAGCCAAATTTTGAGGTTTGCAAAGGATTCTGGGTAACAGAACCTGGTCCGAGCCCCGCAAGTCACCCCATCTTGGATTCCCCGAGGTCTCTAGTTTTCAGAAATGCACAGGTTTGGTAGGTTTCCCTAGGTGCCGGCTGAGCTAGAGGCCAAAATCTACAGGTAGGCACTTCGCAAAAATCACCTCTGTTTTCTTTCAAAAAATTGGATGTGTCCACGTTGCGCTTTGGGGCGTTTCCTGTCACGGGCGCTAGGCCTACCCACACAAGTGAGGTATCATTTTTATCGGGAGATATGGGGGAACGCTGGGTGGAAGGAAATTTGTGGCTCCTCTCAGATTCCACAACTTTCTGCCACAGAAATGTGAGGAACATGTGTTTTTTAGCCATTTTTTGAGGTTTGCAAAGGATTCTGGGTAACAGAACCTGGTCCGAGCCCCGCAAGTCACCCCATCTTGGATTCCCCGAGGTCTCTAGTTTTCAGAAATGCACAGGTTTGGTAGGTTTCCCTAGGTGCCGGCTGAGCTAGAGGCCAAAATCTACAGGTAGGCACTTCGCAAAAATCACCTCTGTTTTCTTTCAAAAAATTGGATGTGTCCACGTTGCGCTTTGGGGTGTTTCCTGTCGCGGGCGCTAGGCCTACCCACACAAGTGAGGTATCATTTTTATTGGGTGAAAGAAATTTGTGGCTCCTCTCAGATTCCAGAACTTTCTGCCACAGAAATGTGAGGAACATGTGTTTTTTTAGCCAAATTTTGAGGTTTGCAAAGGATTCTGGGTAACAGAACCTGGTCCGAGCCCCACAAGTCACCCCATCTTGGATTCCCCTAGGTCTCTAGTTTTCAGAAATGCACAGGTTTGGTAGGTTTCCCTAGGTGCCGGCTGAGCTAGAGGCCAAAATCTACAGGTAGGCACGTCGCAAAAAACACCTCTGTTTTCTCTAAAAAAATTGGATTTGTCCACGTTGTGTTTTGGGACGTTTCCTTTCACGGGCGGTAGGCCTACCCACACAAGTGAGGTATCATTTTTATCGGGAGACTTGGGGGAACGCTGGGTGGAAGGAAATTTGTGGCTCCTCTCAGATTCCAGAACTTTCTGCCACAGAAATGTGAGGAACATGTGTTTTTTTAGCCAACTTTTGAGGTTTGCAAAGGATTCTGGGTAACAGAACCTGGTCCGAGCCCCGCAAGTCACCCCATCTTGGATTCCCCTAGGTCTCTAGTTTTCAGAAATGCTCAGGCTTGGTAGGTTTCCTTAGGTGCCGGCTGAGCTAGAGGCCAAAATCTACAGGTAGGCACTTCGCAAAAATCACCTCTGTTTTCTTTAAAAAAATTGGATGTGTCCACGTTGTGCTTTGGGGCGTTTCCTGTCGCGGGCGCTAGGCCTACCCACACAAGTGAGGTATAATTTTTATCGGGAGACTTGGGGGAACGCTGGGTGGAAGGAAATTTGTGGCTCCTCTCAGATTCCAGAACCTTCTGCCGCAGAAATGTGAGGAACATGTGTTTTTTTAGCCAAATTTTGAGGTTTGCAAAGGATTCTGGGTAACAGAACCTGGTCCGAGCCCCGCAAGTCACCCCATCTTGGATTCCCCTAGGTCTCTAGTTTTCAGAAATGCACAGGTTTGGTAGGTTTCCCTAGGTGCCGGCTGAGCTAGAGGCCAAAATCTACAGGTAGGCACTTCGCAAAAATCACCTCTGTTTTCTTTCAAAAAATTGGATGTGTCCACGTTGCGCTTTGGGGCGTTTCCTGACGCGGGCGCTAGGCCTACCCACACAAGTGAGGTATCATTTTTATCGGGAGACTTGGGGGAACGCTGGGTGGAAGGAAATTTGTGGCTCCTCTCAGATTCCAGAACTTTCTGCCACAGAAATGTGAGTAACATGTGTTTTTTTAGCCAAATTTTGAGGTTTGCAAAGGATTCTGGGTAACAGAACCTGGTCCGAGCCCCGCAAGTCACCCCATCTTGGATTCCCCGAGGTCTCTAGTTTTCAGAAATGCACAGGTTTGGTAGGTTTCCCTAGGTGCCGGCTGAGCTAGAGGCCAAAATCTACAGGTAGGCACTTCGCAAAAATCACCTCTGTTTTCTTTCAAAAAATTGGATGTGTCCACGTTGCGCTTTGGGGCGTTTCCTGTCACGGGCGCTAGGCCTACCCACACAAGTGAGGTATCATTTTTATCGGGAGATATGGGGGAACGCTGGGTGGAAGGAAATTTGTGGCTCCTCTCAGATTCCACAACTTTCTGCCACAGAAATGTGAGGAACATGTGTTTTTTAGCCATTTTTTGAGGTTTGCAAAGGATTCTGGGTAACAGAACCTGGTCCGAGCCCCGCAAGTCACCCCATCTTGGATTCCCCGAGGTCTCTAGTTTTCAGAAATGCACAGGTTTGGTAGGTTTCCCTAGGTGCCGGCTGAGCTAGAGGCCAAAATCTACAGGTAGGCACTTCGCAAAAATCACCTCTGTTTTCTTTCAAAAAATTGGATGTGTCCACGTTGCGCTTTGGGGTGTTTCCTGTCGCGGGCGCTAGGCCTACCCACACAAGTGAGGTATCATTTTTATTGGGTGAAAGAAATTTGTGGCTCCTCTCAGATTCCAGAACTTTCTGCCACAGAAATGTGAGGAACATGTGTTTTTTTAGCCAAATTTTGAGGTTTGCAAAGGATTCTGGGTAACAGAACCTGGTCCGAGCCCCACAAGTCACCCCATCTTGGATTCCCCTAGGTCTCTAGTTTTCAGAAATGCACAGGTTTGGTAGGTTTCCCTAGGTGCCGGCTGAGCTAGAGGCCAAAATCTACAGGTAGGCACGTCGCAAAAAACACCTCTGTTTTCTTTAAAAAAATTGGATTTGTCCACGTTGCGCTTTGGGGCGTTTCCTGTCGCGGGCGGTAGGCCTACCCACACAAGTGAGGTATCATTTTTATCGGGAGACTTGGGGGAACGCTGGGTGGAAGGAAATTTGTGGCTCCTCTCAGATTCCAGAACTTTCTGCCACAGAAATGTGAGGAACATGTGTTTTTTTAGCCAACTTTTGAGGTTTGCAAAGGATTCTGGGTAACAGAACCTGGTCCGAGCCCCGCAAGTCACCCCATCTTGGATTCCCCTAGATCTCTAGTTTTCAGAAATGCACAGGTTTGGTAGGTTTCCCTAGGTGCCGGCTGAGCTAGAGGCCAAAATCTACAGGTAGGCACTTCGCAAAAATCACCTCTGTTTTCTTTCAAAAAATTGGATGTGTCCACGTTGCGCTTTGGGGCGTTCCTGTCGCGGGCTCTAGGCCTACCCACACAAGTGAGGTATCATTTTTATTGGGAGACTTGGGGGAACGCTGGGTGGAAGGAAATTTGTGGCTCCTCTCAGATTCCAGAACTTTCTGCCACAGAAATGTGAGGAACATGTGTTTTTTTAGCCAAATTTTGAGGTTTGCAAAAGATTCTGGGTAACAGAACCTGGTCCGAGCCCCGCAAGTCACCCCATCTTGGATTCCCCTAGGTCTCTAGTTTTCAGAAATGCACAGGTTTGGTAGGTTTCCCTTGGTGCCGGCTGAGCTAGAGGCCAAAATCTACAGGTAGGCACTTCGCAAAAAACACCTCTGTTTTCTTTAAAAAAATTGGATGTGTCCACGTTGCGCTTTGGGGGCGTTTCCTGACGCGGGTGCTAGGCCTACCCACACAAGTGAGGTATCATTTTTATCGGGAGACTTGGGGGAACGCTGGGTGGATGGAAATTTGTGGCTCCTCTCAGATCCCAGAACTTTCTGCCACAGAAATGTGAGGAACATGTGTTATTTTAGCCAAATTTTGAGGTTTGCAAAGGATTCTGGGTAACAGAACCTGGTCCGAGCCCCACAAGTCACCCCATCTTGGATTCCCCTAGGTCTCTAGTTTTCAGAAATGCACAGGTTTGGTAGGTTTCCCTAGGTGCCGGCTGAGCTAGAGGCCAAAATCTACAGGGAGGCACTTTGCAAAAAACACCTCTGTTTTCTTTTTTTTAAAATGGGATGTGTCCACGCTGCGTTTTGGGGCGTTTTCCTGTCGCGGGCGCTAGGCCTACCCACACAAGTGAGGTATCATTTCTATCGGGAGACTTGGGGGAACATAGATTAGCAAAACAAGTGTTATTGTCCCTTGTCTTTCTCTATATTTTTTCCTTCCAAATATAGGAGAGTGTGTAAAAAAGACATCTATTTGAGAAATGCCTTGTAATTCACATGCTAGTATGGTCACCCCGGAATTCAGAGATGTGCAAATAACCACTGCTCCTCAACACCTTATCTTGTGCCCTTTTTGGAAATACAAAGGTTTTCTTGATAGCAATTTTTTACTCTTTATATTTCAGCAAATAAAATGCTGTATACCCGGTATAGAATGAAAACGCACTGCAGGGTGCAGCTCATTTATTGGTTCTGGGTTCCTCGGGTTCTTGATGAACCTACAAGCCCTATATATCCCTGCAACCAGAGGAGTCCAGCAGACATAACGGTATATTGCTTTCGATAATCTGACATTGCAGGGAAAAGTTACAGAGTAAAACGTAGAGAAAAATTGATGTTTTTTTCACCTCAATTTCAATATTTTTCTTTTTCAGTTGTTATTTTCTGTAGGAAACCCTTGTAGGATCTACACAAATGACCCCTTGCTGAATTCAGAATTTTGTCTACTTTTCAGAAATGTTTAGGTTTCTGGGATCCAGTATTGGTTTCATGACCATTTCTGTCACTGACTGGAAGGAGGCTGAAAGCACAAACAATTGCAAAAATGGGGTATGTCCCAGTAAAATGCCAAAATTGTGTTGAAAAATTGGGTTTTCTGATTCAAGTCTGCCTGTTCCTGAAAGCTGGGAGGCTGCTGAGTTTAGCACCGCAAACCCTTTGTTGATGCCATTTTCAGGGGAAAAACCACAAGCCTTCTTCTGCAGCCACTTTTTCAATTTTTTTTAAAAAAAACGAACTTTTCACTGTATTTTGGCTAATTTCTTGGCCTCCTTCAGGGGAACCCACAAAGTCTGGGTACCTCTAGAATCCCTAGGATGTTGGAAAAAAAGGACGCAAATGTGGCTTGGTTAGCTTATGTGGACAAAAAGTTATGAGGGCCTAAGCGCGAACTGCACCAAATAGGCAAAAAAAGGCCTGGCACAGGAGCGGGAAAAGGCCTGGCAGCGAAGGGGTTAAGTTGTTTATCCTTAAGTACCCTTTTGTCTCTTTCTGCACCCATACAAACTATTTGTTTTTGTGGCACATTTATTGCTATATATAGGTGCAAACCCTGCATCAATACTTCACTGCAATCAGAAGATATCATTAAAAATGTGGGGAATATTATCATTTTTTACGACTGTGCTCAATATTTTGTTGCATTTCTCAAATGGTAAAATATAAATCCCAGAACACTAACAAATGAAATGTAGCCCTGGATGTCTGGAGTCCACCAATACCAAACAAGTGGGGGTCTTCAAAGGGAATGTAGTTGGCACAATCAATTAAGTAATATATGCACAGATTACGAAATTGATAAACTCACTGTTTCCAGTGCACTGTTTATTTGTTGACAGATTTCAAACTCTGACTATTCAGTAAGTACAAAAACGATTGTATGGGTGATCACTTGCCCTCGGTGACTGGCTGGAAGAACACACTGGGCATTTCAATTGTCATTTTTTGGCAATTGTTTTTAAACCATGGTAATTGTCTTCAATCACCCCCATGCAGAAACAGGTCCCTGCCAAGGCCTGACCACTTATTGTTTTCTTCTTGGTCTCCTGAGAGCAGGGGTACCAGTGATGAATGGGCTTTCTATGTTATTTATAAGCATTTCTTTTATAAGTAGTTAACTAAAGAAATTAGAAATCAGAAAAATGTATTTGCATAATTAATTAAAGTCATTGCAAACCATACATCCATTGCACAAAGTGCCACAATATTAACATAAATACATAAAATACACATTGCATAAACAATTATTCATGTATCTCATCCCCAACAAAAATACCTTACAAACTCATGGTCTGAACAAATTCCCTGTAGGAGGCTGGACTGGCTTGTAGTGAGTACCAATGGGTACTTACACCTTGCACCAGGCCCAGGTATCCCTTATTAGTGTATAGGGGTGTCTAGCAGCTTAGGCTGATAGAAAAGGTAGCTTAGCAGAGCAGCTTAGGCTGAACTAGGAGACGAGTGAAGCTCCTACAGTACCACTAGTGTCATATGCACAATATCATAAGAAAACACAATACACAGATACACTAAAAATAAAGGTACTTTATTTTTACGACAATATGCCAAAAGTATCTCAGTGAGTACCCTCAGTATGAGGATAGCAAATATAAACAAGATATATGTACACAATACCAAAGTATGCAGTAATAGCAATAGAAAACAGTGCAAACAATGTATAGTCACAATAGAATGCAATGGGGGCACATAGGGATAGGGGCAACACAAACCATATACTCTAGAAATGGAATGCGAACCACGAATGGACCCCAAACC
Source organism: Pleurodeles waltl (assembly GCF_031143425.1). Lineage (NCBI taxonomy): Eukaryota > Metazoa > Chordata > Amphibia > Caudata > Salamandridae > Pleurodeles > Pleurodeles waltl. The sequence goes on along the minus strand of NC_090446.1, from coordinate 637,204,721 downwards.
TATGTGACCTCGTAGAGGGTCGCTGGGACTGTAAGAAAACAGTGAGGGTTAGAAAAATAGCCCACCCCAAGACCCTGAAAAGTGGGTGCAAAGTGTACCTAAGTTCCCCACAGAGCACAGAAGTCGTGATAGGGGAATTCTGCAGGAAAGACCAACACCAGCAATGCAACAACGATGGATTTCCAGACGAGAGTACCTGTGGAACAAGGGGACCAAGTCCAAAAGTCACGATCAAGTCGGGAGTGGGCAGATGCCCAGGAAATGCCAGCTGTGGGTGCAAAGAAGCTGCCACCGGATGGTAGAAGCTGAGGATTCTGCATGAACAACAAGGGCTAGAAACTTCCCCTTCGGAGGATGGATGTCCTATGTTGTGAAGAGTCGTGCAGAAGTGTTTTCCCGCAGAAAGACCGCAAACAAGCCTTGCTAGCTGCAAGGGTCTCAGTTAGGGTTTTTGGATGCTGCTGTGGCCCAGGAGGGATCAGGATATTGCCAATTGCGTGAGGAGACAGAGGGGGTGCCCAGCAAGAGAAGGAGCCCACTCAGAAGCAAGCAGCACCCGCAGAAGTGCCGGAACAGGCACTACAAAGTGGAGTGAATCAGTGCTCACCCGAAGTTGCATAAGAGAGTCCCACGCCGCTGGAGGACAACTCAGGAGGTCGTGCAATGCAGGTTAGAGTGCCGGGGACCCAGGCTGGGCTGTGCACAAAGGAAATCCTCGGTGAGTGCACAGGAGCCGGAGTAGTTGCAGAACACGCGGTTCCCAGCAATGCAGTCTGGCGTGGGGAGGCAAGGACTTACCTCCACCAAACTTGGACTGAAGAGTCACTGGACTGTGGGAGTCACTTTGACAGAGTTGCTGAGTTCAAGGGACCTCGCTCGTCATGCTGAGAGGAGACCCAGAGGACCGGTGATGCAGTTCTTTGGTGCCTGCGGTTGCAGGGGGAAGATTCCGTCGACCCACGGGAGATTTCTTCGGAGCTTCTAGTGCAGAGAAGAGGCAGACTACCCCCACAGCATGCACCACCAGGAAAACAGTCGAGAAGGCGGCAGGATCAGCGTTACAATGTCGCAGTAGTCGTCTTTGCTACTTTGTTGTAGTTTTGCAGGCTTCAAGCGCGGTCAGCAGTCGATTCCTTGGCAGAAGGTGAAGAGAGAGATGCAGAGGAACTCTGATGAGCTCTTGCATTCGTTATCTAAGGAATTCCCCAAAGCAGAGACCCTAAATAGCCAGAAAAGGAGGTTTGGCTACTTAGGAGAGAGGATAGGCTAGCAACACCTGAAGGAGCCTATCAGAAGGAGTCTCTGACGTCACCTGCTGGCCCTGGCCACTCAGAGCAGTCCAGTGTGCCAGCAGCACCTCTGTTTCCAAGATGGCAGAGGTCTGGAGCACACTGGAGGAGCTCTGGGCACCTCCCAGGGGAGGTGCAGGTCAGGGGAGTGGTCACTCCCCTTTCCTTTGTCCAGTTTCGCGCCAGAGCAGGGCTGAGGGATCCCTGAACCGGTGTAGACTGGCTTATGTAGAGATGGGCACCATCTGTGCCCATCAAAGCATTTCCAGAGGCTGGGGGAGGCTACTCCTCCTCAGCCCTGACACCTTATTCCAAAGGGAGAGGGTGTAACACCCTCTCTCTGAGGAAGTCCTTTGTTCTGCCTTCCTGGGCCAAGCCTGGCTGGACCCCAGGAGGGCAGAAACCTGTCTGAGGGGTTGGCAGCAGCAGCAGCTGCAGTGAAACCCCGGGAAATGCAGGTTGGCAGTACCCGGGTCTGTGCTAGAGACCCGGGGAATCATGGGATTGTCTCCCCAATACCAGGATGGCATTGGTGGGGCAATTCCATGATCTTAGACATGTTACATGGCCATATTCGGAGTTACCATTGTGAAGCTATACATAGGTAGTGACCTATGTATAGTGCACGCATGTAATGGTGTCCCCACACTCTCAAAGTCCGGGATATTGGCCCTGAACAATGTGGGAGCACCTTGGCTAGTGCCAGGGTGCCCACACACTAAGGGCCTCATTATGACCCGCCGCCCGCCAGGATGCCGCCCTCCAAAATACCGCGCCGCGGTCAAAAGACCGCGGCGGGTATTACAAGTTTTCCCCTGGGCTGGCGGGCGGTTGCTGAAAAACCGCCCGCCAGCCCAGGGGAAAACGACCTTCCCACGAGGATGCCGGCTCGTAATCGAGCCGGCGGAGTGGGAAGGTGCGACGGGTGCAGTGGCACCCGTCGCGTATTTCAGTGTCTGCAAGGCAGACACTGAAATACTTTGCGGGGCCCTCTTACTGGGGCCCCTGCCGTGCCCCAGGGGCCCCGCGACCCCCCCTACCGCCATCCTGTTCATGGCGGCTTTCCCGCCATGAACAGGATGGCGGTAGGGGGGGTCGGAATCCTCATGGCTGCGGAGCGCGCTCCGCAGCCATGGAGGATTCACACGAGCAGCGGAAAGTCAGCGGGAGACCGCTGACTTTCCGCTTCTGACCGCGGCTGAACTGCCGCGGTCAGAATGCTCGTTGGAGCACCGCCAGCCTGTTGGCGGTGCTCCCGTGGTCGGTAAAGGTTAGACATATAGGTGACTTAAGTGCAGTGTAAAATGACTGTGAAATAACGTTATTTCACTCAGGCTGCAGTGGCAGGCCTGTGTAAGAATTGTCAGAGCTCCCTATGGGTGGCAAAAGAAATGCTGCAGCCCATAGGGATCTCCTGGAACCCCAATACCCTGGGTACCTCAGTACCATATACTAGGGAATTATAAGGGTGTTCCAGTATGCCAATGTAAATTGGTAAAAATGGTCACTAGCCTGTTAGTAACAATTTGGAAAGAAATGAGAGAGCATAACCACTGAGGTTCTGATTAGCAGAGCCTCAGTGAGACAGTTAGTCATAGCACAGGTAACACATACAGGGCACACTTATGAGCACTGGGGCCCTGGCTGGCAGGGTCCCAGTGACACATACAACTAAAACAACATGTATACAGTGAAATGTGGGGGTAACATGCCAGGCAAGATGGTACTTTCCTACATTCCCCCCTAGATAAATAGCAACAGCACCGATATCCGGGGTTAAAGTAACATTAATAAAGTGCCCCTGTCCTTTGTAAAAGGAAAGAGCATTGTGAGATCCTGGAGACGTAAAACCCTAGAAAGTGAGAGAACATAACTTGGCTGTGCCATTATGTCTCATAAAACGTGAAAGGAATGGTTATTTTCCTATGTAAATGTGAGAAAATTGCTTTCCATGAAACGTGGTGCACTGAAATGCACAGAAGTAAACTGCATATATGAATACAACGTTTCATGTAAACCACATTTATTCATTGCTTTGTAAGTATGTTTATGTTATGGTATTTTAGAAATGTTATTTCCATTATCATTTTATATTCACCATGAGAAACTTGTGAAAAAACCCTTTAAACTACAAGTGCATTCATGTTTATTTTAGCATGGACAGATTGAAGGCTCAAGAAAGGCTCAAGTTCTTTTTTGTATTTCTAACCTTCATCGTGAAAGCTTGTTTTATTGCATATTTTCCTAAGCTGCAGGTGCGATGGTGCTAGTCATTGGTTAGTAAGGATACCAGTGCGCAAAGAAGATAAAGGCAGAAAACACATGTTAACAAGGCCGAGAGGAGTAACTTGGAGATGCCAGCCAAAATCGAATCTGAAATTCCTGAGCACAGGAGTAAACCAAAGCTGAACTGATTTGAGCCTGGATTTGAAACATCAGGGGGCATATTTATACTCCGTTTGCGCCGAATTAGCGTTGTTTTTTTCGACGCAAATTCGGCGCAAAACTAACGCCATATTTATACTTTGGCGCTAGACTCGTCTAGCGCCAAAGTATGAGTAAAGAGCGTCATTTTTTAGCGTGAACGCCTTCCTTGCGTTAATGAGATGCAAGGTAGGCGTTCCCGTCCAAAAAAATGACTGCGACGCAAATGCGTCGTATTTATACTCCCGGGCAAAAATCACGCCCGGGAGTTGGCGGGGCAGAAAACCCCGCATTTGCGCCACTTTTTAACGCCTGGGTCAGGGCAGGCGTTAAGGGACCTGTGGGCTCAAAATGAGCCCACAGCTGCCCTCCCATGCCCCCAGGGACCCCCCCTGCCACCCTTGCCCACCCCAGGAGGACACCCAAGGATGGAGGGACCCACCCCAGGGACATTCAGGTAAGTTCAGGTAAGTATAAATATATTTTTTTTTTAATATTTTTTTGTGGCATAGGGGGGCCTGATTTGTGCCCCCCTACATGCCTCAATGCCCAATGACCATGCCCAGGGGACATAAGTCCCCTGGGCATGGCCATTGGGCAAGGGGGCATGACTCCTGTCTTTACTAAGACAGGAGTCATGTAAATGGCGTCTGGGCGTCGTTTAAAATGGCGCAAATCGGGTTAAGACGATTTTTTAGCGTCAACCTGACTTGCGCCATTTTTAAGACACCCTAACGCCATTTTTCCCTACGCCGGCGCTGCCTGGTGTACGTGTTTTTTTTCAACGCACACCAGGCAGCGCCGGTCTTCTTGCGCCGGCTAACGCCATTCAATAAATACGGCGCCCGCATGGTGCTTCAGAATGGCGTTAGCCGGCGCAAAAATTTTTGACGCTAAACTGCGTTAGCGCAGTTTAGCGTCAAAAAGTATAAATACGGGCCCATATCCTTTTTCTCATTTTCTGTATTGCTACTATTGAAGTATCAATTCTACATATGCTTGTTAAATGTAGGGGGGTATGTCGCTTTCATTCTCATTTGGTAATCCTGTTTATCTATAGTATGTTTTTGAAACTCATACATGTAAGTTTGGCTTTGAGTCTGTAATACATTTTTAAAATTAAATGTGGTCTCTGAGGTTCAATTGTGTGGGTAACAGGTTGCAGTCATTAGCACTGAGAAATATTGATGTAAGTCTTCTCACACCTCAGAACTTGGAAAAAGATTAATCGGGCCTCAGATTTAAGAAAGAGTATCCAGAGCTGGATCAAAAGATACCAGCAGCACCAATGTCAGTGGATTAAAAGCAAGCCCTACCCAATCTTGCTCTAGATCCCAATACAGTGTTATGAAGCTTACATGCCAGACATTCACATGCAAATTAGCTATGACGACAGAACCATGGCCGCAAGAGATATGAAATGATAGAATATTTCAATACAATTCACCACTGGTTCTGGAACAAAGATCTAAGGTCAAAATTGCTATGTGACCTAAGTTACAGAAAGGGGGGTATTCCCAGTGTCTAAAGTGCAAGTGCAGCACAGGGTACATCCACCATACATAGATCGACGCTCCCTGAGGAAGTGCAAGTGCAAGGATGTGCCACTCCAATCAGATTTTCACCAAAAGTTCAAAACAGTTCACAGCAGATTCTGATGTTGGAGTCTGAGGTCAAGGATGCGGAGCAGAGCTGACTGCAGAAGGAAAAACCCTCCTAAAATCTAAAGTGCAAATGCAAGATGGTGCTCATCCACCCTACAGTCCAATGCCATAATCGCCATTATACTAAGAGCTATGAGTGGCCTCCACTGCCTGAGGAGGGAGGAGAGGTAAAATGAAAAGTATTTCTAGAAAGTGCATAAAAGGGTGCCCTGCTAGTGCCCCATTGTTGCCTTGATCAGCGATAGGAATGCAGTCTTCATTAATTTTATAAAACTTGCCTTTAATTGGCTTGATTCCCCTTTCAGACATACTTCGACTGACACTTTACAGGGCTTTATATTCAGTTGTCTGAAGATCCGAAAAAGCCAATAGTGTCTGATTAAAGATAGAAAGGGGCATAAGCAGAGGATGTGTGGAAGAGTTTCCTTCGTGGTGGACAGCACCTGCATGAGGTATCCTTTTCACCAGTTAATCGTCCATACTTATAAGCTTTAAGCAGTATCGGACCATCCCGCAAGCATAGGCTTGCTATGGATTTGGAGTGTTTACAGGAAGTCATCTGGTTGCAGTGCATGTTGAAAATTCAGAAAACAACTGAAAGCAAAATGTCAGTTTAGACTACCTGTCTTTTGGTAGGCGGTATGACCCCTGGGCTGTACGGAAACATCCCACAACACAACACATGATGAAGTTAATATTGCCTGGTGCCAGGCTGCCCTGATTGGCTGGTCAGCTCAACTTGATGAGCAAGGCATTTGTCTGATATTCAGTATATTTTTTCTCAAAATCCGAAGTAGTTTCCTTAAGTCTTTCTCACAAAATCAATACATTCCTGCCAAGACATGACCCAAATCTGTGCACCTGTGTTCCCACAGACCTTTTAAATATGTGAGTTTATCACACCTATGTTTTTTGTTAAAAAGTGAAATTTGAGTCAGTGTTTGATCTTCAACAGCTTTATCGGGTAGTAAGAAGCAAAACTGGTCCTCTTCCTCCTTGACATCCATTCTGACGCCCACTCTGACATCAACTGCTGAGATCAGAAAACTCAGATTCCAAACTACCCCGAATTACTCTTCCATCCCTCATTCAACTACAACACATTCAAACGGCAACAAAGAGCAAGGTGACAGAGGAATGCTTAATTTAATCTCAGCCACAGAAATGCGGGGCATGGCCAACACACACTGTTGATGATAGCACACACTAGGCTAGTGCTCTTGAACCTTTTTATCAATCGTTCGGCTTCCTCAATTTCCCCCAGGCCCAAAATGCCTAGAAGTCACATGTAGTACAGCCTGACCATAGCGGAACGCTTACTGAAGACAGAGTGATGTCTTCTTTACTCTTTTCACAGAGGAGACGCTGACCAGGGCCAGTGGCCTGGTTGCTACAAAGATGTCCGGACTTTCCATGTTTTGTAGCAGAACTTTCCCAGAGACATTCCACGACAGCCCTGGGCACATGTACTTGGTCAGATGCCAATTCATGTTGATTGCAGGGGTATCTGATTGGGGTCTCGGTTGCGCTCAGGGGCACAAGGTAGCTGAGACAAATGCCTGTGGGAGTTGGCTGGTCCGCTCATTTAGGGCAGACAATGGAAGCCTGCGTGGGAACCCATCCTGGAGGCAGGGTCACAGATTGTGACAGTGTGCTTCTGTTGTATGCCTCTCTCCCGTCTTCATGCTCCCTTTTGGAGATGACAACCCTTTTGTGACAACCCTACCTGGGGCGAGACCTCAGAGCCATCTGCGATCAGTAAGGCTCAACAATGGACACAGATAGACAGTCAAGGAGTTGAGGGCCACACAACAAACTAAGATTGACAAGTTTGGAGCTGCTGCCCTGGGGTTTGGTGATGGCAACTGATGGGGCCAGTAAGGACAGCAGGAGGGTCTTACGGGGATCAAATAGTAGCAGTTATTCAGGACTCTAAATCCACTCTAGAAGCCAAGTTAGATGACCTTTAAGGTCAATCTCCTGTGAGTGGACGTACGCAACCTGGCAGACATGTCCCTGAAAATTGAGCCTTTGTGGCCTCCTTACTGGAGGAGGTTAAACACTTAAAAAAACAGTGAGCACACTGCCAAAGATCACATAACAACTGGATGATATGGTGGAGGATGCAGAGGGCCGCTCTAGGCTTATGCTTTGTGGGGATTCCAAAGGGAGCAGAGGGGTACAATTTGGACGGATTTCTAGAACAGTAGATTAAAATGTTCAACCGGCTGGAGGCCCTCACTGATTTCTTTGTGCTAGGAACAGTCCACAGGGCCCTGCTTCCACCCCCAATGCTAGCCATTCCCCCCTAAGTAGACTATGATCACAAAATATTAACTACCTCAACAGGATGACCCTAGGTTTGTTGTAGGCTAAGGTCCAGTTACCACAAATTCAAAATCACTGTTACAAATCCTGCAACTTTTCACTAAGTAGAGTTTGATAAGACAACAAATATGTTTTTACTGTTTTAGGGTAGGGTTTTGATAATTGCACATTTCAAAGGTTCCTTAGTTTAAAGGGTTTTGAAGCCACAATGCCAGGAACCAGAAATGCAGTTCAAGGCAAGATACCAATGATCCCATGAATCCTTGGAGACCATTTGAAGGATTTCTTTGGTTGCTGAGAAAGTATATTTCAATTTTCAGGTAAATCTTGACCTTTTTGCTCATATTGTTACAATTTTTCCATAGGGGACTCTACAACAAAAAAAGTGTCTAGTTCTTTTTACTGTCTCTTCGTTCTTATGGGAAACCTGGCCTATGGTTGTGTGCTGAGAGTGATGCCCAGCAAGACCCTGCATTCAATCTGCTAGCTTTGCATAAGCCCTACTGCAAAAGGCCTTTGGCCATACACATTGCCAGCAGGGCCTGGTCTTTGGCCAATCTTTAAAAGCAACCCCCAGTATTCATGCCCAAGGGCCTTTGGTCATTCAGAGAAGGAGTTCTTACAACTAGGCTCTACATCCCACTCTCTGCTGGTGCCCAAGTGGAGGAGTGCTACAGGATCCATGTGTGTAAAAAAACAACTCTGCTGCACCTGGCCTGCGGCTATGTTTATTGGGAACTGAACACAAGAACTGGCCACCAAAGCCTTCAGCAATTTGTTTGCAGCATTGGGTGTGCTCCAGAAGTAACACATACTCCAAAGACAGCCAATACCTGCTGTGCAAAGCCTTCAGCTGTGTGCAGCATGCATGGACACAAAAGTGGGCCTCCTGGCAGGCACTGCACACTACGGTTTCTTCTCTAATACTTCTCACTCAGTAGATTATTCTCAGAGACAAAGACTCGAGCAGCAGGGTTTGCGTACGGATAGTTTGTCACTCCATTGTCAAAGGGGCTCATGAGTGTATTAAATCTTGCATGGAGCATTCCTAATGATGACATTACCTGGATTGGCATACATGGAATTACACTGTATCAATCTGAAATGAAAGAAAGCTTTGGAAAGTTGATGTGCCTCTTCCCCGACACAGGCTGCGTATATTCAAATATGTGTCAAAGACACGAATCAAAATGGTCCGACTAATTGTATCCACAAATAGACATATCCTGTAAACATATCAACAAAATGACTTCTGCATACATCTGGGTATATAGCAATGGATCTGTCCACAACAATGGCACTTGATTCGGCATTCTTGGAATTTCATGAAGACATGCAGCACATTTAACAGCAAAATGCAATGTATTATTCCTAATCAACCTGAAGGAATGTATCCATTTCTATCTACAAGTGCATTTTGATTTTTTTAAATAAACAAATTGCCATTATTAGGGGCCTTGGATCCTCCACTGACCCAAGGCAAAATTCATTTTTTCTGCATGTTTCTCCAGTAGCTCCCTTGCTGGGTTTGCAGAGGCTCTATGGATCCTATAAAGAGCAGAAAAAATGTTGTGTGTCATTAATCTCCTATGGAGCCCTGCACCGTACCATCCACATGTACTCACCAATGTTGTGTGTGGTCTTTGACCATGTGCAGCGTGGTAAGGCTGCTGGGCCTGGCTTCTGGCCATATTTGGCACCCAACCCTTCCCTGGTGACCTACTCTTGCTGCACTTTGCCTTTGGGCATCCAATTCTTTCTGTGTATTGTGTTCCACTATGTGTAGCAGGGAGCTCCAGAAGGCCAGGCTTCCAGACAGACCTTGGGTCTCACCTACTGTGGGCATCAGACCTATGCTGCGCATGGTCTTTAACTGTGCACAAGGAGAGTGGGCCACAATCTTGCTCTGCATCCCACCCACCACTGCTGTCCCACTCTGGCGGCACAAGGACTTAAGCTGCATGAAGAAAAGTTTGACCAGAGGGTGTTGCTGTGATCCATCCTCCTGTGCCAGCACTTACTGCCAGCCTCTGCTGTACACAGTCTTCAGATGTATCAGTCATTAAGCTGCTATCCAGGAACAAATAATCTCTTCCTTGTTTATAAATTATAGGTTTTAGACTAAATTCAGGAGTAAAAACATTTGCTTTAGTAATAATTAGGCTGACATTAGAAACTGACCTTCAGGGTGAATATTACCCTATGCACCAAAGAAAGGAGACAATATGAATAGAAGATTCCCATATGGGTACGGCAGGGAGTGGGAGCAAGTACCCTCTCTCAATGTCCTTAGGAGCAACATATTATAACTCAATATGTTTAGTTACTTGACGACGGTATGTTATTTTGGATCACCCATGGGCAAGAAGCATATCTATTTTTTCACATTAGATAATCTTGCAATATTTACATGCATGCATATAAAGTTACACTGATTTAGATTATGGCTGTTGATGCAGCCTGGGCATGTTAGAGGTTGCTAGAAAGTGAAAGAAAGGCAGGGGTAAATCATGAGAAATGTTCTTGGCCAACTGGCCCAAACAGGTAAATGCCATTAATTGTAACCCTTTTTTCGGATATCCAATTGTGGGAGTATTTACACTATATTGTGATAAAGAAGTAGCTGGGGGTGGGCATAAGTGAGAAAAAAGCCCCAATTCAAATCAAAGTTAGTGGGAGTTGCAAGGAGGCTGTAGGCATGATGTTGGCATTTCAGTTTGGGATCTCATTGTGGTCTTTCGTACTGAAAAGGATCACATGACACAGAAGAGAGATCAGTTGCTGATGGGATGGCCATTACCTACTAGAACTGGGGATGAGAAAATTGGTGCCAATGATCCCAACTCTGATGGGAAAGAGGCAAGATTTCAGTACGTAAATAACCCTTGGTTAGCACATTGTTTGCACAAATTCAAATAAAATACCTGTTGAGACTCAATGGACTGATGCTGGCTGGTGTCTAATAACATAATTTATTTGGATAAAAAGATCATAGATATTTCTCAACAATAGAAGTGAAGAAAGGGCACTGTCAAATAGAACTGATCCTTCATACTTTTCTTGCTTGCTCATAATTCAGGAGCTGATACTTTCAGTAGATTTTTGGTAATGGGTCTGTTACAAGTCATATGGAATAGTCCCACGCAGAATTGGGTTGTTTTCTCCTCCATCGTCCAGTGTTTTTAAGGCCATATTGACTTTGTGCCAGAATAATTGTACCTCCTCCCGCTTCTGGGGCCAGCGGAGGTAGGTCTTTCTCTTCACCAGCTTTCTCATCCTATGATATGGTGACAGCCTCTCTTTGGGTATTTCTTGAAGGAAAATCAGAATTAGGACATCCTTACGCTCATCAAAAAGCCGGAAGCTTGCCACCTGCATCTCACTGGAGCACCACTCACTCCCCAAGTATTGTTCACTGATAATACAGATGGTCTTCCGACTTGCATAGATGTTCTCCACAATGTTATCCAAAATTGGCTTCCCTGGCTGGAAATCTCGGTGATGGAGGCATAGTTTCCAGTGATATTGTTCTTCAAGTGTTGGAAGAAGATCTCTCATCACCCACTCTTCATCATGCCTGTTGTATGATACAAATGCATCATAGGTATATTTTGAATCAGATTTTCTCTTTTGTTTCTTATCGTAGAGAAAAGCAAGGAAGAGGTAGTAAGCATAGGCCACCTGCCACCTGAACAAGTGATAGACTGTGCAGCAAGCCATTACCAGTATTGTTACCACTGATGTGCTAATGAAGAGGATAAACTCAGAGTACACCCTGCACCAGGTGGTTTTGAACTGGTGTAGGGGCTTGCCCTTGGATCCAGGTGGATATGCACAGATGTATCCATAGAAATGAAGCACTTGGGTTTTCAGATTGTGGAGGGACCAGTTCAGGAAGTCCTTGTTGTCACAATTGCAGGTGAAGGGGTTCTGTCTGATATCTAAGAAACTGAGGGATGGTAGAGCCTTTATGTGCTTTTGATTGATAACTTGCAGTTGATTTCCCACTGCTCGCAAAAGAAACATCTTAGAAAAATTGACATGGAATAGGAAATCCAGGGATTGAAGATCAATTCTACTAATATGCAGTTGACTTAAGTTTGCTATTGGCTTGAACAATGCTGGGTCAATTGTTTTGAGAAGGTTATTGCTCAGGTCTAGTTCTTTGAGTTTAGGGGTGTAAGTAAAAGTGGTTGAGTCCAGAGTGGTTATGGCCAAGTTACCTGCATGAATCCTCGTCACAGATATCAATCCTTCAAAGAAATTTGCTGGCAAATGAAGTAGCCCTGTGTGGCCTTGACTGTTTAAAGTGAATATTTTTAATGACTTCAGCTGAAGAAAAGGAGGTCTTTCAAGTTTTTCTGTTGAAGTGTAGGATATGTAATTGCTAAACATTTGCAGTTCTTTGAGGGAAGTTAATCCATTGAAGATCCCTTTTTCTAACAATGGACTGGCAATGTTATTACTGCCAATTAGTAGTGTTTCTAAATGACTAAGGCCATCAAAGGCTCCTGCTTCTATTGATTCTATCTGGTTGGCCACTAGATTAAGAGTCTGTAGTGCAGACAAGTTTATGAAGGTGTGTTTCCTAATGGCAGTGAGTTTATTTTTCCTCAGTTCAAGTAATTTTAGCATCACTAAAGCTGGAGAAAAAGGTGCTGAGATTTCCAAAAGGAGGTTTTTACCAATATGTAATTCTGCCAATCCGCCAAGTGCCTGAAATTGAGAAGAACTGAATAATTGTGTTAGTTGGTTACAGAAAAGGTTGAGATGTGTCAGTTTACTGGTAGACGCAGATTGATTCATGAAAATATATTTGATATTATTGTAGCTAAGGTCCAACATTTGTAAAGAGGGCATCTGCACAATGTCATCTGACACAACAAAAAGCTTGTTATATGCCAGGGACAGGACCTGCAGAAAATGTAGATGTTTAAAAGTCAATTTGCTTACCTCCTGGAAATTGTTCATGGACAAATCCAAATGTATTAGAGAAGTGCAGTTTTTAAAAACATCTTCCTTCAGCCCCGTGAAGTTGTTACCTTGCAGCTGCAGATACTTAAGATTTGGTTGGAAAGAGCAGACCTGCTCCACTAGATTGTCAGAGTCTGTCAAGTTTAAATAATTGAGTTGGATATTCTCCAGGGAAGAACAAGAAAGGTGTTGAATAAGATCTGACAACTCGGAAGGAGTCATATTTACACCACTAAGCATTAAATTCTTTAGTGCATTTAGAAAACATGGATCTTTAAAAAACCATTTGACAGAATGACCCCCACCAACGTATGAAGAATCCAACGAGTGGAGACTCTGGAAAACATTGCTGGTCATGTTAATTTCAGAGAGCGGATTTCTGGAGATGTCTAACCTTGTGAGGTTCATAAGGGTGCCCCTCAAATCTTCAGTTGCAAAATTATATAAACCATTGTCGCCTATATGTAACTTCTCCAAGGTGCTTAGCACAAAGACTGCATGCATTGAATCCAGGGTCTGCAGCTTGTTGGATGCCAAATCAATTATTCTTATATGTTTCATGCTTGAAAAGGCATGCAGTTCAATGGTGGTGATGTTATTGTGGCTGAGCATAAGGGTGGTGAGGTTGTTCAGCCCAGTAAACATGCTGTTTGAGATGCCAATTAACCTGTTACTGGTGAGGTTTAAGAGTTCCAGTCGGCCTTGATTGGAGAATGTACGACTCTCAATGGTGCTAATCTCGTTCTGGGAAACATTTAGCACCTGCAGTTGGCTCAGGTTCTGGAAGTCATTCTCCTGCAGGTTGGAGAACCTGTTTTGGGAGAGATCCAAGTTCACCACCATTGCAGGTAGAGACCGGGGCACTCGTGACAAGCCCACAAGGTAGCATAGAACTTTCATGTCAGGGCCCCAGACTCCTTGCACTTGGCAGCCTTGTAGGGAGAAACATCCTACTCTCTGAGCAGTTATGGACAGCAATACCAGTATTATAAAGAGAGAGATCATAGCCTCTGTAAGAAGTTTTAATTAGCAAAAAAACACATAAACCGATTAAATCGTTCCTCATAAATCCGTAAGAGTGCAGTCACAGGTAGGTCACCATACATGAAGGCTCAGTTGGATATTTGCGTTCTTTCCTTCACAAGAGCTGTGGACAACAGAATAGAAAAACAAATTAGAAAAAGAAATGACAAATATTTATAAATCAGAAGCCCGTGCACAGCTCAGCCATTCCTCCACAGCTCTGCGTGTAATATAACTTGCCTCTAAATCCTGAGGACTATTGTGAGTTAGTTTCTTCCAAGTGGGTAGGCTTTTTTGTGGTATATACCTCAAACCTAACAAATAAAGCTATATATGGCAGTTTTGTGGAGTTCTTCCACCTGGTTTCAGGCCACATAACTTTAAAGAACTACTTGCCTTATCTGCATGATTGTTGGAAGTCAGTGACTATAATACTTTTGATGATTTGAAAGATAAGGCAAAATAAATGGGCCTTCCTTGATGTCCACGTATTGTGGTGTTGTGTTATTTATGTGTGCCTGTGTTCAGGTTTTCAACTTTACACTTGAACTCTGATCAGGGAAGAACTAGTGGGGGCTTGTAATATGTGGCCTTGTCACAGAACATTGAGACGCAAGAAGAGATCTGTGGATCTGCATATTGTGGTACTAACCTCCAATACATCGAAAGAAGTTGTAGCAGAGGAAATAGGAGAAGATCTGATATGTGTGACTGTGCATTCTTCTGATGCTCGATAGGAATATCCATGTAGCTAACTATGAAAGGAGTTACTCTATTCGCAGCAGTCCTGCATGTCTCTCCTTCTGGAGTTCTTTGTATGTGTTACAGCAAGCAAAGCGTTTCAGACCCTGCCATGGGTATGGGTGCGTGGAGGGAAACGAGACTCCCTGATCTTGCTATCATTCATCATGCATGCTGCTGGTACTGGAACCAGGGCTCTATCATTTGAAGACCGGAGGAATGAAATCCAGGGATATTACAAAAGATGAATTATCATATGATATGATTTTGGATTACTACACAACACCTGAAAGAACTGTGCTTTCGGAGGACAGAATTGGCAGTTATGCCAGAGATTAAGCAGACAGCTGATTTGCCAGAAACATAGGTTTTGCATGGGATGCTTGTTAATGAAAAGGTAACATCTGGTAACTTCTCCTCCAAACTGACACACTCCATTTTTTGGTGTTTTGAGGTTCATTGAACTGTCAAAATAATCAAGGCTAAAATCGAAGGAAAGCCTTTATCTGTAGACATGTAATTTTCTTTCTCTGTCTGTAGGCTTAGAACTGAGAAGGCGTTCTGTGAGATCCCTGTGTAGTTATGGATATGGGTCAGTGACAGCCTCAGATTAGAAAGGTAGACAATACGCAACGGGCCAATGGGCCTGTGGTTGAGGCCCACTGATGGGACGTTTTTTTGGTGGCCATCTCAGTCTTCACAGCAAGGCCACAACATCAAAGGGTGTAGTTAAAGCCTTTAGATACATATGGGCCTGACCAGTTGCACATTAAAGTCAGGCTGCTCCTTTTCAGAGGCAGAAGGTCAGTGGGCTGCTGCGGCATAAGGTGTGTCTGCCTTCTGGCTCCCTCCAGGTGTACAGAGGGCACAAGGAGCTGCAGATGGGAAGCCATTAGCACTTGTTTGCAGGGGACTGGGGCAGGGGGAGAGGACTGGAGTAGGTTGTGGGGGTTGGTGAGGGCCAGCAAGGGGGAGCTCTTAGGTTATTATTGTCTCCCTCCCTTACACGGAACAGGCTGGTGTTCTCCTTTGCCTCCCATAAATTATTTACTGCAGTTAACAGGGACAGGTTGTGACCTTAGCTAAGGGTTTGAGTCCCAGTGTCAGTAAAACATCCTGTGATTCTGGGCAAATTATGTAATCTACATGAGCCAAAACAATTAATCTGACCGTCTGTAATGTTATTTGGTACTCATGGGAAGCACTCTAGTGCCTGTGGGCCAGTTTTGTGCTATTTAAAACTGCATGCACTTGAGGAAAGTGACACTTTTTTTCAAATTCATTTTTGCATTATGCACTACCATAATCCCCTTTATTGGAATTTACACGTGATGTTAGTAGTAAAACATATAAATACAGATACAACTTTCAACAGTCTCTGAGCACTGGAGGAACTCTCTTAAGTATTGTAAGAAATAAATATATAAAAGCTATGGGGGAGGATAAAAGGCAGTCTAGGTCGGTGCCATTAACGCAAATAGTTGCCAACACTTCGCTCCATAATCCTAACCAGCCATTTTATTGTGAAAGGTTATGACCTGCAAATGTGGGCCACTTTTTTTGCCTGCCGGGCCCAATTGTGGCCTAAATCCAACCCTACTCAGTGAAAGAATCGTCATTTGCTATATGTGGTGAAATGGGGGACTACTTGTGTTGGGAGGGAAGTATTAGAATTTGTTTTGAGTCTGACTGCTCACGCCAGGATTTTTAATGAGGTTTTATGGCAGAGCTATTTAAACAGCCTTAGTTTGTGTTTTTTTTTAAGAGAATGTGTATTCCATGTGTATGTTGTCATCTGTTATCTGATGTTCTACTCTGTTTATGTTTACACATTACTAGAATGCCAGGGACTTTGTAAAACAGTCAATACTTTGGATTACTTGCTGCGTTATTGTGTAGCATTCAGGGATGTCGGGTTATTACTTGCAAGCTGAGTAGCTACTGTTGTCCTTTTTTGTTTCTCTGCATTCTCCTTCTACCTAGCCCTATAGTAGCAATGAAAAAGTACACTGTAAATACTAGAATGCTAAGAATACGATCATGTGACACCTCTAGCAAATACTATTTTTTGGACATCGATTTGTTCGGTGGCAGTATCAAGCCCATTCTTCTTTTGGGATCCACAAAACCTGAATTCCAAAATACAAAGTAGTTTTTATTTTTTATTTTAACAAGTTTTTGAAGTTGATGCTTATGAACTGAAGGAAGCAGTTATTTGTTAACAATTTGTTGCACGTTATTCTCAGGATTTTCTGTCACATACATATGTATTGTGACAAGACTGCACTTTTTTTTTTCTTTTTTACTATTTGGACTGATGTACGTGCCACTTCTACTCAAACGAGTGCTTCTTTTTTTTAATTTAATAATGCTTTATTGAATAAGTTAGCATACACTGGTACAATAGAATAAATACATTTGCAACCAGAAGAAAAAACAATAAAAAAAAAGGATTAATCATAATCATAAAGATAATTATATCCATGAGAAACAATTTGTACACACAACCAGACTGTAATATTCTCCCGTAGAATAATAGCATTTTTTGTTATGTTTTAGTAAAGAAAGAAAGAGAAGAGAGAAAGGAAAGAAAGAAAAAGTAAAACAATGCAAGTTAAAAATCACATAGTTACAATAAAGCAACCATTAAGTATTAACAGTAGTATGTAAAGTCCTGTGTTGCGAAAGGAAAGAGGTGAGGGGAAACCAAAGCATGTCCCTTTTAATTAACAGTTGAGTAGTATTAGCATTTGCTCGATCCATTCTGTGATTATAACAGATCAGATTCCACCAAGTTACAACAGATATTTTCGTAGTATCTTTCCAATTAGAAGTTATAATTTGCAGTGCACCAGCAATGAGCAAATCAGCCAATTTACCAAGCAGTGGTTGGGAATACCAAATAGATGAAGTACTACCCAAAAAAACATGTAATCCATTGAAAGGTGCATTGATGGAGAAAATCTGATTAACTTTATCCCAAACTTGTTCCCAAAAAGTATGAACTGCAGGGCACTCAAAAAACATGTGCATATAATGACTGTTTTCTTTAGAACACAACCAACACTTGCTATCTGTAGTAAGTTTAAATTTATAAAGGTCTACAGGAGTATAGTACACCCTATTGTAAAAATAAAATAACGTTTGGGTTGTAGATGCTGAACGGGATGTTGTATGGAGTTTTGACCATATTTTTTTCCATGTAGATATAGGAATGCTTTGATTGAAATCCTGCTCCCATGCTAATTCTATTTTAGATTTTGGTCTCACAAGAGTGGTATGTGTAAGGGTTCTGTATATAAAAGACGCCGGGACTTGTGAGGAAAAATTATAAGGTTGGGAATTAGGCAGTATAGAAGAGGGAGCCTCCAAAGATTGAGACAATAAATTATAGAGGATAGCATAGAGAGTTTGATATTTCACAGCGTAATAAGTGGAGATATGAAATGTCCGTTGAATATCTTAAAATTAAAGTACAGCATTATCAAGAATTATCTGATCTAAAGTTATAATGCCTTTGTGCATCCACTCTTTCCATGCCAAAGTTCTATTATGAAATTTAATATCATCATTGTACCATGTAGGAGTTTGCCTAAGGTTCTCATATGAGGAGTGAGAGGCAAGAAGTAATGGCCTGGCAATAGAAATAGAATGAGTTATTATCGGAGAGAAAAGAGATTTAGGGGGTTTTGAAAGCCAAACTGCATCTCTAAATGTAAATGGTGCAATTTGTGAGTGTTCCAAATGACTCCACTGAGAGGTCCCTTTATGAAAAGTGGGAGAGAGGGACAACCATATTTGTTTTAAAACAAATGCAGAGTGATATCTTCTAAAGCATGGAAAATGTACACCTCCATTGTCTCTAGGTTCCTGCAATTTGACTAGAGATATATGAGATGTACGTTTGTTTCATTAAAATTTCATAAATAATGCATTTATAATTTTAAAAAAACTAGAAGGAAGTTTAACGGGAAGCATAGATAAATAAAAATGTAAAATGGGCAACAACATCATTTTAATCATGGCCAGTCGTCCCCACCAAGTTAAATAAAGAGGATACCATCTATCAAGTAATTTCACAATCCTTGACTCTAACTCTTTGAGATTAGTTCGAATAGTGTCTTTAAGAGAGTTGGAATAGGATATGCCCAGGCATTTGATATGCTTAGAGTTCCACGTAAACCCAGTATCCTTAAACATGTCTGGTAGACAGTAAGCATTTAATGGCAAAACCTCTGATTTATCTACATTAAGCTTATAACCTGAGACACTTGAGTATTCTTGTAATAATTTTAAAAATTCCAGAATAGTCTTGTGAGGATTAGAGATAAAAAGTAAAATATCATCAGCATAAGCTGTGAATTTAATCTCAGTATCTTTGTGCTTAAAAACCATAAAAATCAGATGACTTACGTATTTTCTCTAGAAGGGGCTCAAGGGCTAATATAAATAACAGAGGTGAGAGAGGACAACCTTGTCTAGTACCTCTGTGTAGGGGGAAGTAATGAGATTGTTTACCATTGACTAAAATTGATGTAGAGGGTGAAGAGTATAAAAGTCTAATAATTTTAATAATATGAGGACTAAAACCATGCCATTTTAATGCTCCAAACATAAAATCCCAACAAACTCGATCAAAGGCTTTTTCAGCATCTAGAGTTATGGCAGCTATAGGATCCCTGGACTTAGAGGCAAGATGGATAATATTGAGAAAAGTTCTAGAATTATCTGATATGTACCGCCCCTTAACAAAACCTGACTGATGAATGTCTATTAGGTCTGGGATAGAATGATTAATCCGTAAGGCTAGGACTTTTGCAATGATTTTACAATCAACATTAATAAGGGATATAGGTCAGTAATTACCACATTTGGATAAATCCTTATCTTTTTAGGAATCAAACACAACATAGCTGCAGAAAAAGTGCCCTTTGCTTGATCTTTTGATATGAAATATTGTATAAGTGTTAATTGCTTAGGAACTAAAATAGATGCAAAGGTTGAGTAAAATTCTGTTGAAAAGCCATCTGGGCCAGGAGCCTTATCTTTAGGAAGCTTGGTAATGGCATTTTTAATTTCTGCTTCAGATAGGTCAGAGTCTATTGGTGACAAATCTACTTTTTGTTTCGAAGGAATAGAGTGGAAGAAGGCATCCACTTCAGTCATATTAGGAGTATTTTCGGGAGTATATAATGTGGTATAGTAGTCAGTAAAGCATTCCAGGATTTCTGAATCTTTAGTGTGTCTATTTCCAAATGTGTCTGTGATAACAGTAATTTTAGACTTTTGTTTTTTGATCTTTCAATAATTTGCCAATAGTTTACCCGCTTTATTTTCCCCCCGTAAAATGAGGAATTTATTTTGAGTAGAGTTCCACACGCACTTTCCAAGGAATGCTTATTGTATTGTAGTTTAGCATCATTCAACCTGGATAAGGTGTCTGGTTTGTTAGATGAGAAATATTCATGCTCAAGACATTTTATTTGTGTGAGAAGTTGAGAGGAAACTTTAGATTTTTCTTTCTTTTTAATGGCAACATAATCTATAATAAAGCCTCGAGCCGTAGCTTTAAATGCATCCCATATAAAATTCATCTGAGTATCCGAAGGTAAATTGTGCATAAAAAATTCTTTAGAAAACATTGTAAATTGTTCAATAAATAAATTATCTTGCAATAAAGTGTTATTAAACCTCCAGCGATTAGAAAAGGAGGAATTTCCTGGAAGGCTCATATCAATTACTACTGGGGCATGATCTGATAAGAGAATAGACCCAATATCAGCATGTGAAATTGTTTGTAAAACATTTTGTGTAGCAAATATATAATCTATTCTAGAATATGAGTGATGTACTGGAGAATAAAACTTGAATTCTAGTACATCTGGGTGAGCAATTCTCCATACATCACGTAGACCTCTGGAGGAGATTGCTTGATAAAATGTTTTTTGCATGTTATTAGGGATATATCGAGTTTGGGAGTGACGATCTATAAAAGGATCCATAAGTTGATTGAAAACATGACCAACCCAATTTCTATTAAAACTTTTAAAATTCTGCTCTTTAAGATGGGCTTCTTGTACAAGAGCAACTTGACAATTCAATTTAGAGAGATGCTGGAGCACTCTTTGTTTCTTAACTGGATTACGTAAACCTTTAACATTCCATGAGATGATTCGAAGACTGGTCAATTAACTAGTAGAACACATTTAGACAACAAAGCCTTACCGAAACCTAAGAGACAAACAACATGTGAATAATAGAGGAAGGTGGAAAGGAAACATATGAACATATATCTAGATAAGATTGCGTGATGATGCCAATCTTGCATTGTAGGACGTAAGAAATAATAAAGGTAGAAAGAAAAGTAGAAAGAGAGAAAAAGAAAAGAGTAGCAAAAGCACCCCATTGATAAAAGAAAGAAAAGATGAAAAAAGCCAAGAAACTTCAGTCATAATTGTCTTAAAGAGAAGAAAAATACTTTGCATGGGAGAAAGGGAGGAGCAAGAAAAGAAAAAGAGGCAAATCAGCAACAGTACCCCCGAGGAACTACAATGATTGTATAACAAGATAGAGGAGAGACGAGGCAACAAAATAAATACATTACAATATGAACAACTGACGACGTGACTAACCAACAAGGAAAAGAACACTATGATGTCGAGATATACAGGAATATAGACACAATCGGAAAGGGGACTTTCTCAACCTGAGATTTCAATGGTTCCAATATCTGTAAAGAAGAAATAGATCATTTGAGAATTTCACATTAACCGATCAAGTCTTGCTGAGTTCCATTGACTCCCCTTTGTGAGTATATATAAACTGTTTCAGACCATAGGGATTTTCAAAAGTAGCTGTTCTGTCCTTGAAGGTGACCCTAAAAAAGCAAGGGTGAATTAGGCCAAATCTAGCATTCATAGATCTTAGGGCTGGTCAGAGATCCAGAAATTCCTTCCTTCGCTTGGCAGTCACCGTGGCCACATCCTGGCTAAAGAAAATCTTTTGGCCCGACCACAACAGTTGTTTACGTTGTTTGGCGACAGTCAAAACAGTCTTTAAATCTGAGTACTGTAGGAAGTAGGCAATAATTCCTCTTGGTTTTGATGGAGAAGAGGGACCAACACGATGGGCTCTCTGGATGTTGAGAGCAGTAGTATTCTGAAGACCAACAATCTTTGGAATATGAGTTTGCAAGAATGTTATCAAATCTTGGCCTTCTGAACCTTCCGGAATGCCATAAATGCGAAGATTATTCCGCCGATTGTGATTTTCCAAATCTTCTGTCTGTTTTTTAAGTAGTGCGACTTCCTTAGTCAAGTTATCAACTTTAGTAGTAGTATCTTGTATGTCACTAATCCTCTGTTCCACCTCAGAAAGTCTAGAATCCAGACGTGACCACTTCTCCTCAATTCGCTGTAGCGCAATATTCGTCTCCATAACAAAAGGCTTTATGAGCTTAAGCTCATCCATAATGTCATCCAATGTGAAGGGCAATGGAGACTTAGTTGGAGAGGATGGGTCTTTTTTAACACTTTTGAGGCCCCCGGAGTCTTTATGACCATTAGAGTTAGACACAGAGGATACAGATAATTTGGAAGTATGAGGGGCTTCCATTTCAGCCACACAGTATATATTTAGTACAATAGTTTAGTTAATGTTCCTGAAACGCCAATTAAGTCACCTCAGAGGACAAATGTTAAAAAATTTGAACAAAATCCAGAATAAAATGACTATAACAGCTTCAAGAGTGGCATCCAAGAGTGTCCAAAAAGTATTAAGATCTCCACATTAATTCAAGTAGCCAAAAGACAAAAAAAAAAAAAAAACATTAGGAATAAAAAAAATAAAAAAAAAATCCTCTCAAAATGGCGCCGCATTCCTGTCAGAAAGGGAGCAGTAGGTTAAAAAGATTAAACTCTGTAAAACACCAGAGTTTTAAAAGAGAAAAAACTCACCATACTGCTCCCTGCTTGTTCCAACATCCAATTCTGGGAAAAAAAGCAGCCAGCTGTCAAAAACGTCTCCCTCCAATATAAAAACATCCTCGGCAGCTCGGGAGCGTTGTTATCGAGTGGCCATCTTAGCTGCTCCACAACTCTCACTCTCCCAAACCAGTGCTTCTAAGCTCAGGCTTTTTCACTTTCTAACACACCAAGTACAGCTGCCAAATTCATAGTGACCACATGTATACCGACTTTTAGCACTATGTATAGCACATTTGCTCCTTGCAAAAATGGCAGTGGTTAAGGAAATAAGATCTATAGATTGCTTAAGGTCTGCACTATATAGAGTCATATTGTCAACAGGTCTCTGTGTTGTTTCCGTGATATTTATTTTATATCCCTTGTGACGTAACTGCTACAAACCTGTTTAAGATTATATTTTGACCGCAGAAAGTGTGAGACTCTTCTGATGTGTTTGGCTGTTAATCATTTTAACTCCCATCCCTTACAGGGGCGTAACAAAGGGCCCTGCGGTGCGGGTGGGTCCCGAGCTCTAGGCAGACCCCTCAACACAACAACTGGCCTGAGTGAGTCTGGAGGGGACCCACTCCATGTTCTGTGCAGGGTGCCCCCTCCAGTTTCGTTACGCCACTGAACCCTTACTGATATTTTATTAGATACATTCATTTTAAAATCTATAATTCTTAATTTGCATTTCGTTTACTATGGCATTCCTATGTTCTACTGCGTCTGAGATCCTATCCTACTAACATCTTCTCGACAAAGACTTGGCTGATCAACCCTTCTGCCTCTGGAGCGTTGTGTACACATTGAGTGGTTTAGTTATACAATTGAAGTGCAATAGCTCCCAAGGCTGTGTGATACTATTGGTAAATAACAAAGCCCCAAAGATATTGTCCAGTAACCACTTACTGTCCAAAGATACATTAAAGTCCTCACAGCCGACATTTTCGGTTTAGTGAAACTCTATTTTACTGTCAATATGAACATGTGCACTAAGGCGGTGTATTCTGTGCCTTTGACTCTGAATACATTTTGCCAGATTTGGCTTGCTCACAGGATAAATTATCTACCCTGAGCCTGACAACAGCTGAGCCCATCCCCCAGGTCCAGGCCTCTCCAGCACAATGGCCGACCATCTTAGGAGGTAGCCAAGGAGAGGAGAAGGTGGAATCTGGAAGGGTCAGAGCCAAAAGCAACCCCACACATGATTACCCTGACTGCCCACCTGTTTAAGTCGATGGCTGAACCCAGCCTGCCACTGTGCCCCCTTTCCCTTCCCGTTGCCTACTGTGTAGATACCAGATCTCCCTAGAGAGAAGAAAGAAGAGCCGAGATGACTACATGCCTGAGTCTCCCGAGCCCCTGGGATGTCTATGTGGCTGTTTGGACCGGGGTCTGCAGCACTCACCTCCCAAATTTTGCAGGATGTCAACCCTAGAGGACAATGATGTGGAATCAGGAGAATGGGACTGCTGTGAATGTATGACTGTCGGGGACTGTTGCAGACAAGGCCAATGGTGATGTTGTAATGCTGTGATAACATTTTGTCCATCCCTATATTAACAGTTGCTATACTTAAGTTATTGTAGGTGTTCTTAGCAACATTGCTGCCCATGGCTCACTAGTGGCCCATATCTGACAGGTTGTGCTCATCATAAACTCTACTCTGGTTTCTCTGAGATGGTGGTTGATCCTTTACATATAAAACGCACTTGGCGTGAAACTCTGGTAGTATATAGTGCCCCAAAACGTTTAACATGTAGGGGAAATTATTGACAATATTCTGGTTATCGTTTGTGCAATAATGGCATCATTAATAAACAGTAGTCTTTCTTTGTGACATTCTGACCATCCATAGGCTGACACTGGTACGAGGTAAAGTCTTGACGGGATTTGGACTCTGTTGCTAAAGGGCTGAATTGTACCAGTGAAACAGGATCAAGTTTGATTTGCTTAGGGTGACGTATTTCAATTATATTTTGTTTCCAGTAATTATGTGAGATGATACTTTAGTCCATAATATTCAGACATGTAACCAAGAAATGTGGATATACAGTTATCTGGCCTATGTGCTCCCTTTTCAAAAGTTCAAGAAATGTGTCAAAGCAAAGTTGATCAACATTGCATAGCTCTACTGATGGCACTTTGGATTAGGCTTATATTTCATAAGCATATTGGCACAGGTAGATATTTTGGGTAAGGAAAGGAGCTCTAGGGAATTCATTATAGATATTGTAGAGCAAAGGTGAAAGATGAAAGCCTGGGGGAGTGCCATAGTTTATTTGGAGAGAATTCTGCAGGCCTACATAATGTTTACGGTCGATGAATCCCTAACAACCTACTTCTGGCAGCATTTTTCCTACAAAACAAGGTTTGGTGGATCGTTTGTCCTAAAAAATTTGCCAGCATACACTTTTCTTATCTGTTGCAACTGCATCTCTTGCTCACTCATCTACACTTTTTGTTCACCCATGGTAAAGAACCTAAGTCTCCAAACCTCCTAAAATCATTCCGTAGCAGACTTTTAGATGGTCTATACCATATGGCTATGCTTGCCCATGGAAATTGACACCTGCAAAGACCCAGTGGTAAGAGATCTCAGCAGTGCAAACGTACTATATAAATACCAAAAACATTATAAAACACTCAGTTATCTTACTGGCAAATGTGGTTAGTTCTAGCTGTGGTGTGCTGCAAATTAAAAGTTGCTTCATTGGCAAGACTGTTTCAGGAGTGTGTTAGCCCTTGACGAGCTCACATGCTGGATGACATAAATGTATTCTGTTGGCTCCATTAGAAGATGAGCTAGTTTTTTTCAGGAGAGCACACAGGCTTCACCTATCCTACCAAGCTATTTCACTAAGTTATGTGTTCAGCTCAGTACCATTTAATGACAGATTTATTTGATTTTTGTGAAGGTCTCCAGGTTTATCAGGAGCGAAGATGGGTTTGATAGGGAATCAATCAGATTATCATGCTTGTCCCCCGCCAAGATTTCTACAATACCTGCATTAAATAACTGAGTTATCTCACTCATTTAAGTGTTACTCTAAAGCTTAATCATTCTGGTTGTGTGCATCTTAAGTTGAAATATCTGTTGTACATAGAGAGCTGTTGTAAAGAGCTAGCTGCTGTATTGTTCGGGAGGTCCCGTGGTCACTGCAGCATATACCGTTTAGATTAACCAGACTTAGTGTAAGCCAGATTTTAAAATAGTTAACATCGGGGTACAATCTTGCCCGACACGCTAATGAACACCTGCAGGGTACTGTTTGGTTCAATTGTATTACATTATGTTGCAGATAACTGTAAGAATGAAGGACTGGGTCTCCGTCTGGGGATCATGTGTAGGTGTAGCAAGTGATAGACATTGTATGATTTGTGACTGTGTGAGTTAATGCAATTTAGAAGGTTCTGCAGAAGCATTTTTGTCTGACCCCTAGAGAGATACTTTTTTCAGTTGCCTTTAGAGCAGAAGTACTTCCACTTGCCTTCATGGCAGAAACCTCTTTTCTGATTTCCTAGCTGAACATTTTTATTGCTTATCAAAAAAGAATATTCTCCTTATGGGAGAGACAGATTACCTAACTTTCTTGTAAGGCCACTTCATAATAAGTTGTTTCTGCTTTATGCTTTAGAATTGCATTGAACTATACATTGACTTTTGCAATCATGTATTCATTACTGATTATGACTAATTTGAGTTAGTAGCTTTGCTAATCCTTAAATAAACCTTTTTGGTTTTGAAACGTAACCACTCTGAAATGTAACCACTCTCTGTCTTCCTTGTGGAGCCAAATGTGCTTCATGTTATTGAAAGGTATTGAACTAAAGATTCATTGACGAGCCCTTTCTGAACCAGCATTTGCACCAGATTTTTCCAGGAGCAAAGAGACCTAACAAACGCTCTATTGTTAGGTGGTACCTGCCCTCAAAGCATTCGAAAATGTTTCAAATGGTTTGATCTGCAAAACTAATGAATTGAAACCTATCTCTCGTTTTATTAGAGTATTAATACAAAGAGTTTTAAAAACATCCTCAGGACACTTGTTTTACCCATTGAAAACAACCTACTGCAAATGTATTAGATTATTAGCCAAACTTACAACCAATTTGTTTTTAGATTGTGCTGCTTTGGGTCATTAATGGGTACGACTACCACTTAATGCGTGTAAAACATACATCTGGGCTTCTAATAAAACATCACGTTTATATGTTGTTTTCACAATTGTGTGTAGCAATATCTAGTTCATTTGTTGTTTTTTAATAGTGCTCAAATAGACAGGAGGCTGCTTCAGAGCACTAACAAAACAGAAGATGATCATTAAACTCTGAGATTCCTAAATGGAACCTGTGTCTGTGTCCCATGGGACCACTTCTTTAACCTTTCCCAAATATATGTTTGATATTAATTTGATTTCCATATATGAAGTAAAATAGCCTAACGATGCATGGCTTATTTAAGCAATGCTTGCATTCTTTGTTCTGTGTTTTATTGCGTAAAAGGTTTAGATAATGGTTATAAATGCATGTTTTTTTAATGCAGGGTTGTGTATTGTGTAAATATATGAGTTGACTGTCAGACTCAACTTTTCATGCCTCAACCCTCGTGACTTCACCTTCTTTTGTTGCTTCGCCTGACCCCCAATATATGGAGGTCTGCAGTAATTATTTTGCATTTCCAGTACTACTGACAAGCTTTCAGCAGTCAGAGGTGAGGGGAAAGGCCGAACATTTCCAGCTTGGTCCAAGCTGAGAGACAGGGGAAGAAGTATTGGATTTTGGGTAGCTATAAATGTTCAAATTCCAAGTAGCCAGGCTCTTTCAACTTCTGATAATAAACCAACCAAGGCAAAGGGCGAACTTGCACCCTCCTAAAAGGTACGTTGTGGGAACTGGCTTAAACCTGAACATGATGTGTATTCTAGCTGAAGAAGTGCTTTATCTGTTGCAAAGGTCTTGGTATGTGTGGAGGGTCAAGTACACAGGTTGACACTGAAGTGAATAACACATCAATAATTAATGCGCCCGCTCCTTAGATACAGGTTATAAACCCATTAAATAAACAGACTCGGTACTGCCTGGATTTTAATACAGTGGCGATGGATTACATCCTTCAGTGTGTAATCAAAACGATGTGTTCCTCTGGTTGAACTGCCAGGAACCTGGCTGTCAGTGTCACCCCAGAGCCTACCAAGGGTGGTTTCTGTGTGAACATGACAGTGTGAGGTCTTTTGGTACTCCTTATTCAGGCCAAATCTAGAACCCAGCTTTTTAGCACTTTAGAGCTGGCACCTGTATTCTCTGGAAGCATAGAGCACCAGGTGTCAACAAAATAAATTTTCTGGGCACAATGAAAACACTGCAGAGTCAGGATTTGCCACTAACCAATCAGGGCTTTCGTTCTTACACCTTATCCCAACTTCCCTCTGATACTAATACCAGGCATGGTATCACTTCCTTTTGAAACTTTCTTAACACTGGTCACCAGAATTTCTATAAGCTTTGCTTTGAGTCTGAATGTATTTAGGCACTTTCCCCTTAAGCACTTCCTAAAATGCTCCTTCAACAATTTAATGTTATTCACCACCACTTACATAACTAGCCCCACTGTGGTTCCAAAATTCTGAATTCCCCAAACAGACAAGACCAAACTGCCTACTTTGGTTTCTCATGAAACATACACTTCCTAAGGAAGTTCCTTAAAAAAAAAATAGACTTCGGGTAGAGAGCACTCCATAAACTAAGATTCGTTTCTTTGTCAGTTTTAGCAAAATATATTGTTTTTGCATTCGTGTTGGGGCAATGCCATTCAAGACGACTGATACACTAATAATAAAAGGAGGTGGGTTGCATTACTTACCCTCGAAAAGGTAGACCAAAGGCAGTTGCCTTCCACCGCCGCCTCAGACTCTTTGAGGCTGAATAAAGTCAGCAGGTACGGGGGGTGCACCAGATGTGAAGTAGCAAATGTCGTCCCCTGTGGCGTAAAACGTGTCCGTCGCTCCGTTGATGCCAGCTGTATCACCCTTAGGTCTATCGCCCTCTGTGGAGACGCGTGTATGTCTTTCCTGCGAGGGCGTGCTTGTCTGCTGCTCCAACACATACTTCCTCTTGGATAATTGGGCAACTAACCACAATTGAGTAATAAATCTATTCCTGCACGCCATGTATTATTGAGCGGTAAATAGGCCGAATGCCTGACATGGTACCGTTTTTTTGCTTGCTCCCAGCACCCACAGTGGTTAAATATGATTTCAGATGACTGGCCTGACCCCCGCTTGATAGCAATATGTGACCATGCAACCCTCAAGAATGTCCTCCGCATGAAACACATCGGGGCCCTCTCATTGATAATCTGTCGTGCCTGCTGTTTACTGTTGCTTTGATCATAGAGTATTCAGTCCTCTATTTGTGTTACATGACATCCCTTAGAGAGGATGTGACGTACGGACAGAGCCGCCGTCTTTAGATTTGGGGAATCGGGATCGAGTCACAGCATGGCTCACCATCCTGTGATTCTGGATAACTCACAATTAATTTCCGGTGCCTACAAAAAATGAATGCTACGTGATGTAATGTGACTAGCGCTCTAATAATTTCGGGTCGCGTTCAGGTTATATAAAAATGCTAAAAGAAAGAGAGGGTGATTACCAGTTGTGTAGAACTGCCACTGCAAAACCTTAAGTGAAGTGGTAATAGCATGGCAGCTACCATTTGGGTCGACTGTGGAAGAGAGGGAGGTGCATGGGTAAGTTAAACACTTTACGGATAAAGAGTGAATTGAAGAAATATACTAAAAATAGGAGAGAATTTTTAACATAGAAAGAATGAAAGTAGTGGTATTTGTTCCCCAATTCTGGATTGGACATGAATTCAAATAATCCTAAAATTGTTAAATGTTAAACATATCACTATTACTCACAGACACGTTTAATAAGAGAATGTTTTGCAGCCCATCTGCCTCATTGTTGGGGCTATATTGCAGCAAGTGAGGTGCCTGAGCTGTAAACGTCACTGGCGCTGGCATACCACCCTTTCTACCATGTTTTGTGAAAGGAATCTGCCAAAGGGGCACCTGTTGTTCTAGCATTTCTAATTGCTATACGAATTACCCACTCTTAGCCAAAGTTCTCTGGGTCTCCTTAGGGTTGATTCCAGGTTCCTTGGCGAACGAACTATGAAGGATCTACTCAGCGGGTATTGTGAATGACACTTCTTCAAAACCAAATAAATCACTCTTTAAAGTAAACCACATCAGTCTGGTGCTTTTAAGAACATATATGCAGATGGCCTGAACCTTCAGTATATTATCTGACTGCATCCAACCCATGTCTAAAATGATTGGCCGATAGATGGTTGGGTCTACTGGATCCAGGGTCTTTTTCCTGAGTGGTCTTGGAAAAAAGGGGGAAAGGTGCTGGAGCTAGAGCTTTATTGATGGTGTTTTTTCGTGGAGAAGAGCAGCAGTTTTGGAGAGCACAAGGTTCTTGAATGATTGAGCAGGGCATATCTCCAATGGGCAAACAGATAGGCACTTGACTTAATCCGTACCTTGAATTGGGAGTTGGAGAGTTATTCAGAGTAGGCGAGGATATAAAGTCTGCTAATAGAAGTAGTCTTTAATCCCAACATACTTAGTCTATTGTTGGGCATCTTGCTCCAGGGGTGTTCAATGATCCTTATTTTCTAAAGAAGTGGTCTCCAAGGGGATTTCTGAAAGGTAGGGAGTAAAGATTGTTGTAATAGTGCATTCTATGCGGTAGCCTTCTGTGAGGTTCCTGTTGGAAATATGTCTTTTCTGAAGGGTCATTCCAATTTTGCCTTCTGTTTCCTGAACCCATTTTCCTGTTGGCTCTAGGACTCTGTCCACTTTAACCCTGCAGAATATGTTACTACCTATACCACAGCTAGTAAAGTAAATGCTACAAGTAGGCTGCAGCACTTTTTGTGCACCCACTTCAGCAGCACTGTAAAAACCTGTCTCCAGGCCTGCCCCTGCAGCCTGGATATGCAGTTTTAAAGTGGCATTTCGACCTAGTAAGATAACCTTTTGTCAGATCTAAAAATTGCTTTTTAATAGTTACAATTTACCCTTATGTTAGGCCCTAAATGCCAGTAGGGCAGGGTGTATGGTATTTAAAATGTAGAACATGTATATTGGATGTTTTACACATCCGGACAGTGAAAAACCTTGAAGGTCATTTTTCAAGGTGGCAACGCTGTGTCTCTCATAGGCTAACACTGGTTTTTACTATTACATTTAATTAGTGCTAAATTCAATTTGGGAACAGCGAAAAAGTGATTCAAAAACTCATTTTAATAATAAATTGAAATCCAACTTAATGGTCAAGTCATATTTGTTATCACTATTTTGGAAATGACACTTTTATAAAGTTGTCATTTTCCTGCCAAAAACCAAAATATTTTCCTGCCAATGCCCAGCTGTCACCTGACCCCTGATGGCTCTACTGTTGTGAGATGTGCAGTGCTTCCAGACAGTGGACAAAGGGCCCTGTTGCTGGGTGATGGGATTTGGAATCTTCCATTGACAGGATGGCCAGTGGGGAGCGTCAGCCCCCTTCCTGAGCTTCTAAGAATGTTTAGCTTGTCACTGGCAGATAAAGCTCACACCTAGGCCTGTTTCCCCCTTGGCTCTGTACTCAGGCTTGCACAAACTCAGTGGGGATAGTGGAACTGACCAGAACTGGTTTAGTGGGTGGGCAAATGTTTGCCATCTACCCACAGGCTGGCACTGGGCAAAAAAGTAGACCCCCACAGACCTACCCCAGAACACTCCTGGACCTGTGAAGAATCAGAAGAAGGACTGCCTGGCTGTCTGAAGAAAGTGAAGGAAAACAGGGCCTGTTTGCCTTGAACCCAGGACCCCAGAAGTGACTCCAAGGATACATTGGCTGACCTCCTGTTTAACCTAGAGGGACACTACAAGCTTCCAGAGACCTTTACCTGCAACTGCCCAGTTGACCGGTACCAACTGGACCTGTCCTGTCCCTGCTGCTGCCTCTGTTAGAGTGATTCCTTACTCATCCCAGATGGTGCCCCCAGGCCCTAGTCTATTGGCTGGTGTTAGAGAGTACTCATCCTGTCCCCAAACTGCAAGAAGGTGGACTTTTTGCTTGGAGGACCAGGATCGCCATTGACGTTGAATCATCAGTTTCCCTCAGCTTGCTGATTTGTCAAGATGAAGGAGATCTGACTTCCAGAAAAGTTTTTAAGTCTGAACATAGAGGGCTTTATCGAGACTGATGCAGAGCAGCTACCTGTCAATGGCCTTGCCGTGCACAGACTTTGGGCTTTGCCCGTTTGGAGCTTTCCTGCCTTCGTTAGTGACTGCACCAGGTTCCGCTCTTCAGCAACCTACTATCATCGAGCCCTGCTTTGCATCCAGCTTGCAGCTTGCCCTGATGATGACATGTCAACGACCACCTTATCCCCATAAGAGTTTGTAAGTCAGAAGACAATCTTTCCACAGGATGAACCTAGTCCCTATATGTGACCTGCACTCCATCACTATCCGCCCTAACCTTTGACTTTGAAACAGTCTAGCACAACTAAATAACCACGATTGAAGCTTTGTGCTTCTTGGGACTACTTTTAATTCAAAGTTCACAAATTCATATGTCCAATTCCACATACTGGACTTTCATCCTTTTGGTGTCCTTTTATTTAATAACATTTACTCTATTTTTCTAAATTGGCTTGAGATTTTTGTTGTGTTGTGTTTTCACTTTATTAGTGTTTGAAAGTTGACTAAGTACTGCACACATTGCCTCCAAGTTACACCCCTGACTGTTTTATGCCAGGCTACCAGAAGGTTAAGCACAGGTTTATTAGTAACTTTAGTGGTTCACCTTAACAAGGATTTTGATCATTATTTTAAGTGGGTTCTCATACCCCTCAACTAATACTCCAATTGTTAGAGTTGTTATTTAGTTTTGTGCAATAGGAGTTGGCATGAATATTTTTGGACAATAGTGGTATATTTTTATGCTCTGGATGGATGATTTGTAGATCCTGTTGAGATGTTGGAAATGTGTTTTGGCATATTTGGATGTTTGATTCCTTTTAGTGGTATTGTAGTGCACGTATTTCTCTTTTCACCTTCTGTAACTCTTTGTTGAGCCATGGGTGTTTTGGTTCATAGTCAGAAACTTAGCACATTTGAGTCTGTCAAAGCTGTCAGAAATATGTCGAGCTGTTCTACTTCTAATGTTAGTTTGTGTGGTGAGATTGCAGACAGCTGCCATCTGAGTAACAAAATGTTAGTTATCCTTTTTGGTTGCAGTTATATTAAGAGGACATCACGTGGGTGGTTGGCATGCCAGAGATGTAGTGGTGATTGCCCCAGTGTATTGGGTTTCCTGTTACTATGGACATTCAAGCAGAGAGACAATTGCATCCAAGACATGTCAAGCAGAGTGTGTAGGTCCAGAGAGAAGTTGGGAAAGGATGGTGGCTTCTAAGCTCCTCATGGGGGATGCTATAGTAGTTAACGCTAGCAGCCCAAATCTATAGACGTATTTCTGACTCATAACACATGACACTTCATTGTGCATCGTTGACATTTTCAGTGGTTGTGCTTTAGCTACGTACTAATAAAGTGAGATAAAGCATTGCATGATTTGTATCTTACATTGGTTAGTTCAGAGAGTAGTCCTGTCACTGGATCAACGGCTCAAATCTACATGTATTAGTTGTCCTTCCTGTGAAAATGATTGTGTTAAGGCTAGCCTACTCTTACAGCAGTTTTGCCACACAAGAGGATATTTGGAACGTTAAAACTAGTAATGGACATTTGTAGCTGGGTCGCAACGCTAGCTCAGAGCTTTGAGCATCCTTGCTGTCCACAAGCCACCGACAGTGCCCAGCACCATGGTGATATGAATGTCATGTTAGCCTCTTCGTGTTACAGTGTTCTGTTACTGAAGACCTGTTGATTCTCTCATATAGATTCAACGGCAAAAAATAGTGTACTGAACCCACTGGAATTTCAAGCATTCTAATGAAACACTTAAACCATTAGCCAAATAAAACACTAGGTTGACACATCTATATTCACGACAACATTTTTTTTTTTAATGGAACAATAATATGATACATTACAATAAAACATTTATATGTTATACCCTTCAACAATCGTCCCCTTGCAAATGTCACATCTAAAAAAACGCACGTATGGTGAACATACTTTAGCAGCCAAACATGATCTAACTACATATTTAATTACATTTGCTTGTAAAGAAAGCGATATTTAGGATTCCTTAAAAAGCACTCTATACAACAAAATAGGCGTACTGCTACATTTTTCTCCATTGACACAGGCAATTTCTATCATTTTAAGGTAATATCCTTATTGTTTAAGGGTAGTGCGTAAAAGGGGTTTAATCGTATCGGGAACGTCATGATTTCTTGTCTCAGCCCTTGGTCCGGTAAATAAGACATACAGACATATACTCTGAACATCTTCGAAGAAACCATAAACAGGGTTGACTCATTCTTTGTCTTAAGATAAGTCAAGTCGAGTTATTTAGAATTCCTCAATAACCAGAGCTTAAAGTTCCTGTTTGGACAGGGTTAAATGTCTTGTTACGTTCTTGAATGTCTGCTGAAAAGATTCTCTCACTGTTACAATCTGGTTCCTTATATACTGAGCCCATTTTTATGCGCTTTTTAACACTTCATGGATTCGATACTTACCAGCCTTAAATTGGGTTGAAGCAATAAGCTTGTTCAGATGCCACAATACTCGGAGCTTGGCACTGTAATAGACAGATGTTAATGTTAATTGTACCGTGTCACCTACACTACTGAGGACTTGGGTAGGGCAAACAATGATCTGTGGCAGCAACCCTCTAATTGGTCCCAAAATATTTTGTCTGTCTAAACATGGAATTTTTGAAGAGTATTTAACCTACTGCTTTTTATGACTTTAGGAGTGGTGTCAAAGAAGGTCCACCAAAGGTTTTAAAACTTCTTAAGGTCTATTATATAGGAAAGAGAACAGATCTTCACCTGTTGTACCTGGGAATCCCTTTTAGATTTGTCTGCAGACTCAGGTTCTTTTTTTTTACAAATCTTTTTCTTGGGGTTTAGACAAATGTAGACAGGGGTTGCTCATCTGTGCATTGCATATATTCTGCAAGTATGGAAGAATATGCTGATCGCCTAGAAAACAAGAACACAATTAATGCCGAATTTCAATAGTCTGATCAATGTAAGGGAAAAGCCTTTGGAAAATATTGTAACCGCTGGCCTCATACATTCACAATTTTCTGTGGGGACTCTCAGAACTTCTATGTGAATTCTTCTGCTCTGGAACATTAGTCTATTCCCCTGATCCGTTTGTCTAACTGGGGTGTCTCAATGGCATTTCAGTATTTCACTATGTCCCTCTTTGCAACAAGAAGGACGATCACCATTATCACCAGCATGTGAATGCCCCATGGACCACCCCATTCATCCATTAGGCCAATTTGTGGCCAGGCATACCATGTCTGTGAGTTACTTGTGCTAGTGTGTTGTGCACATCACACCAATACTGCTGAATCTTGGGGCATGACTATGTCATATGGAAGAAGAGCATATTCATTTTTGCTCCAGATGCATATGAGACAGGTGGCTCCTGTTAATTTCCCACAACCAATGGTGGTTACAATAGACTTCTATTAATTGAAATCACATTGACATCTCTAGACTACGGGGGGCATTTTTGCCTCTGTCCAGTTTGCCTCATTCAGTGGCCCAAAGTCCTGCTCCCACTTAGCCTACATGAGTTTTTTGAGGGCCCTGGAGTGTTGTTGACAAGTGTTTTGTAAAACACGGAGACACCTTTCTAATCCACTCTATCCATATTGACCCTGGAATCCACCTCACTGAGTTGAGGGAGGAAGCGGCCTTCTCTCTGTGTGCTTCAAGGGTGTGCTGCAGCTGGAGATATCAATATAATTGTTCCTTATGCAGAGAGAGTCTTCTTCCAGTTGCTCAAATATGTTTATATGGTCACCTTCTCACACATTCCCAAGGTTTGAAATACTGATGAGATCCCAGGCTGTAAAGCCTGACAGCCCCATCACCTGTCGGAACCAGGTCCCAGGCCACAGAGTAGTCTCACCTAAAGGAACTCCCTCCCAATGAATCCAACCCAATGCACAATGCCAACAGAGCGGGCAGTTTGGGTATTCGAGCGGAGGTCAACATATCAGGCAGTCAACATCGCAGGTCAAAAAAGCCCTGTCAAACCAACAGCTTGAACTCAAGCCAGATACTGGGACCGTCATGCTCCTAAAACACCCAGTTATTGAAGGAGGGATTTTGGGATGCCCAATAACGTAATTTGATGTGTGCTAGTCCTTGTCCTCCTTCAAATTGTGACATTAAACATTTAGTGAAGGATATTATCACTGGGCCACCAGCCCATAAAAAACAAATTTACAGAGAATTGTAGGTTATCAATGGAGTGTATGGGAATTTAGTATAGGACATTTTGCATCACATGTAGCAGCTGCAGGAGAGAAATAATTTTAAATAGGACATCACACCTGGCAAAAGATGGCAGCAATTTGCTCCAGGCCACCGTGTCTTTCTTCACCAGCATGAGAGTGGGTTAATGCTTAGTGCCGAGCACCTGTCATGGTCCTTCACAATGTAGATACCTTGGTATTTAAAGTCATCTGGTGCCCGCTTCAGCCTATCCATAGCTGGGGAGGGAAAGTGTGCACCTCTGACTGGTGCATTTATGGTTTTTTCTCAGTGCATTCCACTGCCAGAGGCCTGAGTGCAAATCTGCCACATTTTCATCAGCCTTGGCATGGAACCATTTAGGACCTGCACATACGGGGGAATGTTGTCTGCATAGAGGGCACATCTATCTTTGTGACGCTCATCCCATCTGAATCCTTTCAGTCACATAAAGCATCTATCTAATCCACTCCGCAAGGGGTTCGATCACAAATGCAAATAGAAAGGGCAACAGGGGACATCCCTGTTTAGTCCCAAGCTCTATTGAAACAGGAGGAGAAAGTACACCCTTCATCCCGACCTGAGCCCGTGAGTAGTTGCACAGTACAGTATATCAACGTTTTTCCGAAACAGTAGGCTGAAATTCAAACGAGGCAGGACACGGATCAGGAACAGCCAATAGACAGAATCAAAGGCCTTCTCAAAGTTGATAAGGACCAGAGAGCTGGTGCCTCTGAGATGGCTGGAACGACCAAACGCAATGCGTAAGCGCTGGAGGATGTAGCACGTGCCACTCTTCAGCATGAAGCTGCTTTGCTCCCAGTAATCAAGACAAGCAATTATAGTCAATACATGGTTGGCGAGGAACTTTCAATACTAAAGTTCGTTTACAGGTTTACAGAGAGAGTGGCTCCCCTCTAATAACCCGGCAAAACGGATCACCGGACAGTTCCTAAATTACATTTCCCTCTATTGACAGATAGCTTAAACAGCTCAAAGAATTTTTTGAGTCGGGGTAAATTAACTTCTTTCATCCTCAGACCAGCTTAATTGTTCATAAATGATTTCATATGTGGAATCAGTAGCTCTATATCCGGTCTAAGTATAAAACAGATTCCTTAATTTGTCAAGTCTTTTTGTGAATTCAGGATCAATACCTTAACTTAGTGGAACATTGCTATAGTTATTCCCCTTCCTTCTCAGTTCTTTGGTCTTCCCGGCTTTAGATCTGCCGTCAATAGTGATTTTAAAGAAGAGTGAATAAATATCCAAAGGAAACATGAATGCTTAAATAGACTTGGTTTATTTGCTTTTTCTATGTAAGATAGGGGTGTCACCTGAGTCTATACGTTTTATGTCCACTACTGCACTGCATCGGTTTTGTTTCTACAACTCAATGTATTCTTCACCTGTGTTCCCCTTCCTTAAACCACTATTTTTACTTTTGGTACATTTGATGGATTTGGGAGAATAGTTTCTCTATAAAGTTAGCACGCGAATGTTGTACTTTAGCCTTGTCAGTGGCTTTAATTCTTTATTGCTTCACCTTGCTTGGGGCTTTTCTTACTTTGGGCATGCGTTTATCTTAAACTGAACTGATGGTGCCGATGGAATTGACATTTTCAGATGTGCAAGGTTTAAAGAACGCTCCTAGATAATTTTTTCTGCATCTTATTTGTGTTTATTAGAAGTTCTTGTGTTCTTTTTGATTTGTTTTTCAACTGTTACTCGCTTTCTTGTATTTAAGAGTAGGTATCTATGATATAATGCATAAGGACAACGATGGAACATATATTCGCCTCTCTATTTAATTAACATAGGTTTATTTGAGATGTAAATTGATGGAACTTTCATTATAGTAGAGGCTGCATGAATACAGGTAATGTTTGATGGATTGGTGATTGTTATCAAAACTGTCCTTGCTACTGCTAGCAAACATGCATTTACTTTTAACAAACCTGACTGGGTTTCAATTTGCCATACTTTCCCAACGCTTTAGAGTTCTCTGAAGTTGAATAGTCCTCTTCATTCAAGCTGGATCAGTTCATTTATTCTCGCCTCGTCATCAGTTCCACAGTACACTTGGACGGTAAATTAAAAGGGGATACTGGCAATTATTAGCTGCCCCTCCTTATTCCTCTGGGGGAAAGAAGTCTTTACGTTTTGACTCTATTCGCTAAGGGGAATATACTCACGATATGACAATCATGCCTAGAATACAACAGGAACAATTCCATTGCACCTTTAGACAACAAAGAGTTGTAATAAGGTTCTTGCCAGGGTTGAACTGGGACGTAGACCCTGGCCCTAAAATAAAAGTGGTCCTCATTAACGAATAAAAAAGCTAAAAAAGTGCCCTGCATTTGCAAATGGGGACAGTTCTGAACTTGTACAGATGCACTATAGCTGTTTTGCAACACCTGGGAGACTGCATATGCATTTGTGCTTGCTCCAGGCAATGTTAGTAGTAATGTCAGGGAAACAGAAAAAACTATCCAGCTTACCATAAGATATGAGCTTACACTTGAAACCAGAAAATCTTTGTTCAGCAGGAAAATAATTTTAATAAGTAAAATATACCAGCCAAACAATGCAATCAAGACAGAAGAAACAGGAGAGTATTCTTCAGATGATATTGGGGACTGTAGCATTGACTACTTCTATAAAATAGACAAATCCACTTGAACCGGACTGTGGCATGAACTGATAGCTGGGGTAAAGATGCCCTGGCTGCAGTGAAGTAACTATTCTTCAAGAGCTTCGAGGCAAGATGAACTTTGGCATTTGTTGTCATACATTAAGCTTACAGATGTGCTCCTGACTGGGGCAGGAGTATATAGTAGCATCGTATGCATGGAGCGGTATGCAATGGAAGACAATAGGCATAGGTTGACAGGATGCCTATAAAACCAGTATGACTTGTAATCTGAAAGTCATTTGAGTTCTGATTTTTGGGAACAGCCATTACAGATTACTGATAATCATTACTTTTGTTCTTGAGTGTATTTGCGGGGCTTGCTTTCAACAGAAAGCAACACATGCCCAACCGCAGGAAGTATTGTTATTCCATCGGTAAATACTTTATGAAAGAAACCCAAGCACTGCAGGCATGTTAAAGCACTGGTAAAAACTGTATGGAGTTGTTAGAAATGGGGTCTTTGGTTGGCAGTCAGGTTAACCCCTGTCCAAGCAAGGACCCTCACTCTAGTCAGGGTAAGTCACACACAATCCAAATTATCCTGTGCCAACCCTCTGGTAGCTTGGCACTGAGCAGTCAGGTTTAACTTAGAAGGCAATGTGTAAAGTATTTGTGCAATAAATCATACAATATCACAATATTGCACCACAAAAATACACCACACAGTGTTTAGAAAAATAAATAATATGTATCTGGATAAATGCAGGTCAAAACGATTAAAGATGAAATAAGCAAATGTTGAGATATCACTAAAAGTGATATCAAGTGTCTTAGAGTTGAAATAGTACTGTAAAAGCAATAACAAGTGTCTTAAGTTCTCCTAGAATTAACAAGGGTCTCTTGCAGTGCAAAGTACCTGGTTTGCGATGAAATATCTTCGCAAGGGACCGCAGAGGAAGATGTGCGTGGAAAACGGTGAGTTGCCCCATCGCACATGGACTTGCGTCGTTATTTTCCATGCGGGGAAGACGTTGCGTCGATTTCCAGCGCGCAAACTTGGATCCTCTTTGGGTTGCGGGGTTTTCAGACGCCCTGGGGACGATGCGTGGAATCCTGGACTTGCAGAGCGAAGTCACAGGTACTGCGTCGATTCCGGTAGGTGATGTGTGGAATTTTCTTCCGCACGGCAGGCGCTGCGGCGATTCCTCTCAGGAAGTCAGGCGTCGCCGTTCTGAGTCAGCTTGCGTCGATCCTGTAGGGCCGTGTGTTGAAGTTCCGGTTGTGGCGCTGTGTTGATCTTCTGTCACGAAGTCGGGCTGCATCGTTCCGGATTCGGTGTGCAGTGAATTTTTTACAGCAGGCAGGCTGTGCGTCATTCTTGGCAGGCGGTGCGTTGAATTTTTACCGCACGGGGATTTCAGCTGCATGAGAGTAGTCTTTTTGGTCCTGAGACTACATGGAAAAGGAGGCAAGCTCTATCCAAGCCCTGGGAGAGCACTTCTGCAGCACAGCAAGAGAGCAGCAAGACAGCAGGGCAACAGCAAGGCAGCAGTCCTCTTCAGAAAGCAGTCAGGTGAGTCCTTTGGGCAGCCAGGCAGTTCTTCTTGTCAGGGTGCAGGTTCTGGTTCAGGTTTCTTCTCCAGGAAGTGTCTGAGGTGGAAGGGCAGAGGCCCTGTTTTAATACCCAAATGTGCCTTTAAAGTGGGGGAGACTCCAAAGAGTGGCTTAGAAGTGCACCAGGTCCCCTTTCAGTTCAATCCTGTCTGCCAGGGTCCCATTAGGGGGAAACATCCTTTTTTACGACTTTTTTTTTTACGAAAGTCGTGGTTAACGAAAGCGCAACAACGCTTTTTTTAACCACGACTCAGTTTTTTTGTGCCTTAACTACGTATGTTCTGAACAACGAACATGCGTGGTTAAGGTACAAAGAAGGGAGTTGGCAAAGGAGGACGACGCAGGTGACAAGGGGTTGACTAAGGTAAGTGGTGGGTTTAGGTTTTGGGGAGGGGGTTGGGGGTGGGGGGTTTTAGGTTTTGGGGGGGTGGGGCGTTTTTGGTTTTGGGGAGGGGGTGGGGGTTAGGGGGTTTTAGGTTTTGGGGTGGGGTTGGGCGTTTTTGGTTTTGGGGAGGGGGTGGGGGGTTAGGGGGTTTTAGGTTTTGGGGTGGGGTTGGGGGGGTGGGTCGTTTTTGGTTTTGGGGAGGGGGTGGGGGGTTTTAGGTTTTGGGGTGGGGTTGGGAGGGTGGGGCGTTTTTGGTTTTGGGGAGGGTCGATTGTGTGCCCTAAAGTCAATCACATTTCAAAGATTAGCACTGATGACCAGTTAGAGGGAACAGGCAGTCCACCCAGAAGCAGATGAAGCACCAGATAAGGGGAGGTTCATGAAACCAGTAGAAGGAATGTGTTTAGAATAAGATGAACGGGTGGGTCCCAGATGGAGAATTTTAATGCATGGTGAAGATCAAAATGGAACAGACAGTCTGACCCTTTCTACGCCATAATAGGGTTAACCGGAAAACAGGCTACAGGGAGACCATTAACCGCTTCTGGCTTTGCCTGGATGCTTAGACTGCATTCCCTGAGAGAGAGGTTTAATTAGGAGATGCAGAGGATAACCAAGCCACATCCTATCCTCACCGTGAGAACAAGGCAGAGTGCCTCTTAGAAATGGGTTTCTGGTTGACAGAGGTATGCACCCTGCTGAAGCAGAAACCGCATGCCTAGTCATTAACTAAAAGTTAACCTGTGTTCATTCCCTGCTAGCTTGGCATAGAGTTGTTAGACCTAACTCTAGAGGCAATGCGTAAAGTATTTGTTCAACACTTCAAATAGTAAAACAGTGAAAACACCACACAAAAAGATACCACACCTAGTTGGAAAAATAGATATTAATTTGAGAAACAAAGAAGAGCCAAATGACAAAAATCCAATAAAGAGAAGTCAAAATATAACATTTTTAAAGATTAAGCTTAGTTTTAGTGCTTAAAAGCATATAGCGCTAACCAAGGCTGGCACCAGACCAGGTGTAATCTAAAAGTTCAGGCTGATTGCAATGAAGCTCGGGTCAGACACAGTCCCAGACAGTCCCTCTTCTCAAGATTTGAGCTGAGTCCCGGTACCGGGGAAGAAGTTCACCGGAAGCAAGGACAGCATTGCTGGTGGTAGTCCGCGGATGCAAGGAGTCAGATGGGCATTGAGGGCAGGCTGGAGCCTTGCAGTCACCAGTGGTGATAGTTGATGTGTTCAGAGATGAACCTATGGTGGCTCCCACTGACTCTTTGGGGGAATGGCACTGTTCCGGGCCAAACTTGTATGTTTGCTGTTGCGAAGAGTCCAA
Source organism: Pleurodeles waltl (assembly GCF_031143425.1). Lineage (NCBI taxonomy): Eukaryota > Metazoa > Chordata > Amphibia > Caudata > Salamandridae > Pleurodeles > Pleurodeles waltl. The sequence goes on along the minus strand of NC_090446.1, from coordinate 637,162,860 downwards.
AAGCTTGATTTCAGGAGCCACAAACCAAATTCAAGGGTCCAGGACCTGAGAGGTGTCTCTTGGGGGTCAGGAGCTTGTTGAAGGTGAGTCCAGGAGCTGTGGAGAGCCTGTTGTGTCCCTGAGACTCAGATCAGGAAGCCAGCAGACTAGGCATTTGAGTGACTCTGGGGTCCTGGTTTCAAGATGAAGGGTTGCAGATCAGGTTCTCCTTCCCCAGGCAAGAGGGCAGCAGGTCATCTCAGCAAAGCAGGAGTTCAGCAGAGTGTCAGCTCAGCAGAGTGGCAGCCCTTGCAACATCATAGCAGTCCTTCTGCCTGGCAGAGTATCCACAGATCTATAAGTGTACTGAGTTGGTGGTGATTGAGATCCAGTATTTATACTTGGTGCCCTGGTTCTGGAAGGTGGGAGAAGCTTCTAGACAGTGGCTTTGAAGAGCATGTACACCCCTTCCTCCCCTGTCGTGATCCAAGCTGGCTAGAGTGAAAATACAGAGTTGTAGGCCTATTGTGTGTGAACAGGGCACAGTCCATTTAAGTGTGAGGCTGTACTTAGCTTCACCCCCATCAAGCCAGTTAATGGCCCATCAGGGCCCATCAAGTCACACCTACGCTCCCATTGTGTGTTACTGTCTAGAGGGAATGCACAGGCCCAGCTGTCACCCCACGCCAGACATTTATTGGAGACAGGCTGCAGGCACACAGGGTAGGAGCAGGAACATGCCAAATTTCTAAAAGTGGCATCTTCAAAATAGTAACAATAATTTTGACTTTACCAGTAAAGAGGATTTATTTTTACAACTCCATAGACACTAAACATGGTAGGTCTACCCCTTCACACTCTGGAATTACAGCTTAATAAATATAATAAGGAATCCCCAGTGTTATCCAATGAGAGGTGTAGGTCTCACAGTAGTGAAAAACAAATTTGAGGGTTCTTCACTGCTAGGATATGTAAAATTTAAAAGTACATGTCCTACCTTTTAATTACATAGCAACCTCCTCAATGAGCTACATAGGGGCTCCCGTAGGAATGACTTATATGTAATAAAAGTGGAATTTAAGGCCTGGCAAGGGGTTTTAAATGCCAAGTCGACATGGCAGTGTAAACTGTACACGCAGGCTCTGCAATTGCAGGCCTGAGATGTGCTGCAGGCCCCTAGTAGCATTTGAGTTATGGGCCCTGGGCACATGTAGTGCACTTTACCAGGGTCTTATCAATAAATGAAATCTGTCATTTGTGAGTAGGCCAATCTAACCATGTTTTAGGGAGAGAGCACATGCACTTCAGCAGTGATTAGCAGTAGTACAGTGTTCAGAGTCCTAATGCCAGCAAAGACAAATTCAGCAAAAATTGGAGGGAAACGTTTGGGCAAGACCTTGCAGAGTGGGCCAGGTCCAACAGTGCCAAAAGGGGTAGGACACTAAACTGGAGGCAGTTATATGAAGAGAACAAATGTGAGGGAAGGAAGTGAGGGTTTCTTCGCTGCCAGTTTATAAAATGGATGTTCATTGATCATCCTGTATGCGCAGCTATGTATGTGATGGCCTATGTTTTTGACTGCTATATTGTGGAATACAACCCTCTATGCTGGTGTCTAATGGGTGAGATGCTCTGTAGTACTACCCAGATCAATCCTTCCTTGTCTGTATTAGTCCATTATGTTCAGGATAGAAGAGGTGTGAGTAAAATCACCGTCATCATATGGAGTGACATAGGTCATTTTCTAGTGCTCCAGTCTTGAAGACATTGTATCTGGCAGACATTTGTGCCTCAAAAGTGTTCTCTCACTATAGAGCAGTTGATTAACCTCCTTAAAGACATTGTAGAGTCAGTGGATTCTAAATACTGGCACTTATTCTGTGACTCTGTCACTGGCAGACCTCCCAAATTCACATACGTTCCTTTTGGATGTTTTGTCCTCCTGTCTCTGCCTGTGTGCCTCTAAATCTGTCGCTCATGCGGTGAGGTGTCCCAATGGGGCTACCTGCCTAATAATTCTGAAAATAAAAGAAACATTACAACTAATGGAGACTCTTTATCAGTTGCCAGCTACCTCACAATATGCAACAAGCCCCTTCGCAATAAAAACATCAACAAGCATTTGCAATGCATGCGGCCTCCCATTTGCGAGAGTTAGAGCTATTGGCATTGTAATTGACAATGTCTATTACCCATGTGTTTTGGTTTGGAGTGGATGTGTGTGGTTTGGAGTGGAATTATGTGGAGTGAATAGGAATTGTTCGTTATGGAATTGTGTGTGGTGTAGTGTATTTTAGTAGTGGAATTGTGTGGCATGGTGAATAGACTGGGGGTGAGAGTTGAACAAAATAGATAGAAAGGAAGATAGAGATGGATAGGTAGTTTTTGCACAAAGTGGTGAATGAACTCAAGACAGAGGAGCAGAAAAGGTGTGTGAGAAAGAGAGAATGAAGGGGATAGTAGGCTACAGATGTGTAAAGAGGGAGCCTGTGTACGCTGAAGACACTCCAAGAAGAAGAGGAGAGCATGGGTTTGAGGGACGAAAACTTTGAAAAGACACAGGAAAGAAACTGTGATCGAAGACCTGAAGTCAACCACATGAAAGAGGTGGGAAGAGTGCATGAGATAGCAGAGAGAGGAGTGAGGGGGAATTCGAGAGAGAGAGAGAAAGATAGAGAGTGAGTGACAAGTGGAAAGGGCACCCGGAGAAAGGCGAGGGCGGGTCAAGAGATGGACCAGTGCCCAGCACGAGGAGGTACAGGAAGGTAGCATTTGCGAACAGGGAGTATATAGAGGAGACAGGGAGTGTGAGGGAGGGATGCTAGAGGCAGTGCAATTGCGAGATGAGAGGGGATAGTTGGAGTGTGAGGGAGAGATGAGAGGGTTGATGGAAGTGGGTTGTAATGAAATTGTTGTGGAATTGTGCGGTGTGGTGTGGAGTTGTGTGGGTGTAATATGTGACATGATGTGCTGTGAAATTATGTGGATAGTAATTAAATGGTATTAAATGTAGTGGGATTATGTAGAGTGAGATTGTGTGTTATGGAGTTAATCATGTGGAATTTCCAAAATAGCTTTACTCACCAGACAGAGCGCAAAAGTGAAGTTTGCTCTGAAGACTGACCTAATTTTGTCCTGATAATAAATTAGATATATGTCCCCTGTCAGTTTCTTCCATAATTGTGCACTTAGATTCTGGAAGCTTCCTTCATATTTTCATATTTATAGAACAGAAGCTTCCCTCATATTTTAGTATGTATAGACCAGTGACAGATGCGACGCCGAGTATCACAGTGCAAGAGGAACTTAACAATGCCCCGTTGCATCAAACCTGTCATATTTCAGGTGTGTGTGGAAAATGATGTCCATTGCCAGAAAAGTAAAGAAATATATATTTAGCAAGCTAAAGTTTTGTCGTACAACAGCAAAAATCTCCACTTCACTTGGAAAAAGGGACATTTTGGGCCTGATTACAACTTTGGAGGAAGGTGTTAATCTGTCCCAAATGTGACGGATATACCACCAGCCGCATTACGAGTCCATTATATCCTATGGAACTCGTAATACGGCTGGTGGTATATCCGTCACATTTGGGATGGATTAACACCTCCTCCAAAGTTGTAATCAGGCCCTTTACTTCCTAGAGCGAGTAGACTGTGTGGCGGTAATGCCGCATCTTTGACATTTGACTGTAATGAAAAAGTTTGCCTCTGGTTATGTCCCTTTGAGAATGGCCAGCTGTGATATGGCTACTGGTGCTGCAAACCCGGACCAACTCGTTTTCCTCATTAGCTTCCTCAAATGCCACCTGCTCACACTAGGGAAATTATTCCGAAGCAGAGAGAGATGTGTTTTTTTCTGCGCCTTCTTGGTACAGGGTAGATATCTTTGAAGATCTAGTTAGGTTGAGAAATCTATCAACATGTTGTTACTTAATCCTCTGCATTAAATGGCTGATAGAATGTACCCCTCTGCCTCCCCCCTCATCTGTGTAGGAACATGGGCTTGCTCTTAATCAGCCAGAGGGAACTGCAGATTGGATACCAACAGTTCCTTTAATGTATCAGCGTTTCTCAGCCTCTGTGTTTACTTAGTCCAACCTGTGTTTAAAAGAGCTTGTTGAACATAAATAAATAAAATACTCTGTAGTTTTTGTATGCTCATGGAAGTATCAATGTATGAAAGTTGTATTGACTTTTAACCTTCAGCAGTCCAATTTGGAGGAACAGGGATTACTGGCTGAGGAGAGTGATCTTCCCTCTATCTGAAAAAGAGCAATTAGAGAAGGGGACGCTGTCTGAAACAGCAAACTGAGGAATACAAACTCCAGAACAAGGATTGCTACTATTAAAACTTTGCCGCTGTACTGTGGGCCTCCTCTCTGTGGAGTCCAATTGTGAGTCGACATGCAGTAGATAGATCAATTTGTGATCATACTGACAGTGCACATTGCTAAACAGGATACTAGAGTGAAATGCCATAGAAAACATTTTTAAAAAGGCTCAGAAAGAATGGTTAGGAGAGTAGTGTCGTAGTTGGGCTCTCGCTCCTAAGTGAGAGTTATGGTTTAGGGATGACAACACTTTTGCTTGTAGATGACTAAGCCACTCCTACAACCAGTCACAACTGTCAGTCCAACCCTACCGGCTCACAGGCAAAACTCAGAAAGCAAAGGTGATTTCTGGCAGCATGGACTCTAGATAAGACCTCTCAGGGAAGTCGTGGTGGAAAGGAAGTTACCTTTTTTCTCACATTAGCAACAAGTGTCATACACACACAGGCAATGAAGGGGATGCAGGAGAGTTTTCAATATATTTATTGAAAAGACTGCAATCGATGATAAAATGCACAAGCTGCAATGATTAGGATAATGAGCAGTAAAAGAAGCAGAATTGTGAAGATGAGAGTTGTGAATATAAAGCCCCCACCATCTTACGATAACATGATATATAAAATTCCTAGCATAGAAAGCCTAATCTCTACCCTAGTGAGAGCAAGGTGTGAGAGCTAGGTGTGATATCCCTAATCTGCCAGTAAATTGTCCATGATAAGCGCACCTCCAACCCTTGTTACCTTGGAATAAGGTCTCTAGGTCAGACTCTGTGGTGACACAAAGGCTGAGTTTCGCAGCAAGGTGACATGCAGCATATGTGGCATCTGGAAGGAACCCCTCTAATGACCTTGTCCGAGTGAGATGTATTTATACAGATCATGTAGGATCCCTAACGCAGGTATGTTCTTAAACAACTGATAAGGAGGCAGACTTGTGGCAGCAATTACATAAACAATCTTTGTAAGTGCACATTATGTTCCTATCACACGTAAGTTAGAAAGGATGCATGATAGCAATACCTACGTACATCACTGGTCATGACGCTGATAATGAAGCCTTCTCAGAGCGGCACTGATAATGCAAATTAAAAAATATTTTATAAAATATAAACAATGGAAGAAATAATAAAATATATGAAATAAAACAGAATAAGCTAAGTAAGATAAAAGTCACTAGGTGGCAGGGGCACAGGCCTGCAAGACAAAGGCTAAGCTGAACTCCTGTGTCCCAATAGGAAAATAAAATTGATTCACCACAGTAGAACTGCAAAAATGTTTCACTACAATAAATGTCTAGATAAAATAAGATTAAAAAATGAATGGATACATTAAAAGGGCAGATTGTTGGTGAAAAGTTTAAATTGAAATAATGGTAAAATATAACTATAAATAGAACATTTCTTATTGAGGAGACTAATCAAATAATTCAGAGATCAATTATTAAGTTATATATTCACAATCCACAATCCAACTATGGACCACAAGGCATATGCTTTGCAAAAATGTGTTGTCTTATTTTTATTTGCCGATCGGAGAGCTACAGCTGAGTTAAAGGCGAAGTGGAGCACGAGGATTGTTAAAGGGACAGGCACCAGCTATTCAGAGGAGTCGGACAAACACGAGCAGGAAAAAAAGACAAGCAGCAATAGGGGTTTGGGGATGGGGGAAATCCCTTTACACTGTCACGTCAGAGAAAGAAAATTACCTTGTGTCTGGCATTTGATCTCTGTCTTTGAAGGCACAGCAAATGTGAGGAGATAAAACGAATTACAGCTCTGTCAGGCAAACAGTAACAGGAGCAGAGAAGAAATCAAGCGCTCTGGTAAAATGCTCTTAGAGAAAGGGAAAACTAGTCCTTAAACACATGGTACAAGTGAAAGAGTACAAGTACTGGGGCACTACTCTATGGATTGAAAAGGAGGGACAACTAGCAAAGATTGACCACTAGCAAGTAAGGAGTTTGAAAGGACACTGAAACAAACTAATGAAAAGCAGTAAGCCCACAAACAAGTATATACTAAAGTATGTACAAGACGTCTCGAAAGCTCGACCTAAAAGCAATTTTCTGGGCTTAGGCTGCTCTACAGTGGTCTCTTTTCCTGACGGGGTGTGAGAAACATTCCGTAAGTTACTATGTTGTAAGCAGCTTGGAGACAAGTTCTGCACTATCCAAATGTGTAATAAATATGAGGAAACTTAACTTTTCACCCTTTAGGATAAGCTCTGTTTTGCAAAACTGTAAGAGCTTCTCTGGTCTTTCTTGAGCGACTTGAAGTGCAATAGGGAACAGGTGGCCTGATTCACAAAAGTAACTTACACTTTTGAGTAATTTACACTTTTGAGAGTTTTCTATTTTTTGACTATCCTAAAGGAACAATGGTCCGTGAATTAAATAAGATGAACGTAATAATCATAGAGGAGCAATGAAATCTATGAAAACAGGTAAATAACTTGGTCCAAAAATTGTATTTTCATTTATTAAATAGACAAAAAATGTGGGAAGCCAAAAACATTAAAAGCAACCATCCTCAGACAAGTTCATTGTGACATGACAGAATACACAATGTGTCACATACATATCTTGCCCAAGCCCGTACACATTAACTTAGTTACAACACTGTGAGTCAGGGAACTTTAGTCTACAATGTTTCAATCCCACAGCTAGCAGGGACCATTGTTACTTTAGAGTTACCTTACCCAAGGTCCCTGCTTATTTACTTGCTCCCTTGCTTTTTGCAGGATGCTTTTTGGCTATTTGCTAAATCTGAGTGTAAAAATGCTTCAAAAGTGTAATTCACCTATCTCCACCAAGTTGTAGGGCGTGGGACTGTACTGTACACGTTTAAGTAATTTACACTTTTGAGTGATTTACCACTTTTTGCTATTCACAAAATCAGAGTGTAACTTTACTACAAAAGTGTAACTTTCACTGGGCCTTATTCAGAAAAGTAAACTTACAATTTTGCGTACGTTTATTTTTTTCATATTCACAAACTATGAGTATAATATAGCCTTATAGCCTGCTGAAGAGGGCTATACTGTTTGTTAAAGGCCCTGAACCAGACTTATAGGCCCAAGCCTCTGGCGAGAGCCTATAATGAGGGAGAGGGCCTTTAACAACCGGTATAGCCTTATGCAGAGGGATATAAGCATATCAAAATATTCCACACACTAAGGGTAGAATGTTCTAAATTAAAAAGGGAGAAACTTGAAAACAAAAATTGAAATGTTGGATGTCTGGGCTTCTACCAGCCATTATAAGCCCAGAGATACTCCATTGTATTTCACTAACAATACAGAGAACCTCCTTGCATATAAAAAGTTAGGTCTGTTCTTAGAGGGGAGAAAGGAGAGGTTTAGGGAAGGATAAGGAGGGGTTTATGGAAGGATGTGCTACTACAAACACCCACTCAACCACATAAGATTAAGAGCATTGTTATACTCAAATTATATTTCTAAATTTACTATGGCCAAAAATGTCCCATAGAGGTAGTAAATGTACTCCAGCCACGCCTTGGGGTAAGTAAAGCACCACATGCAGAGGAGCTGCAACACACTTGTTTGTTTAGGTTTAAAAAGTTAGGTTCAATTAAAATGTATCCTTTCAATATTTAAATTTAATAATGATCTTTAAAAAAAAAATATAAATATATTAAAATGTAGCCTCAATATAAAATTATTTTAAATTAACACAAACCACACAATTATTACTTAAATGTACTACATATTAATTAAATATTAAAATGTTAGAGAGGGTATTTGTTAATGCACAGAAAAATATGCATTATAACTTAAATTAATACATATCCATTATTTAATTATTTAATCAATATTTTACTTGATTAGATACCGTGCAATAACATTTTGTTTTATTAGTTCTAAGATAACAATAATTATTTTAAATTTATTATACCTTGAAATGTGTGTAACTTTTTTCCAAGAATTAGCAACTATTTTATTTTTCACTATCTTTACGCAAAGGGAGATCTCCGTTCAGGCGGTAGAGATCTCTGCCTGTGTGTGAAGTTACTAGAGGTAATGTTAGGCTTAGGTGTCTTCAACCCCTGACTTAAAGGGATGGAGACCTGCAAGTCTGCACTTAGGTGAAAACCTATGCTCAGAATGGGTGATTCGAAAAAAAAACCTGTAGTCGTACAGCTAGATGAAATAGTAGATATATACATGAGTAAATCTACACATGTAAATTTACCTTTGCCACTCAGGCCTAATACTTTTTGCGAAATCTGTGAATTATGCACATTTTGTGGCAAATTATGTGGTAGTTCCATTTTCATGTGGGAAACCTGCAATCACAGAATTGCACAAATCCACTGACCCTCACGATTATTCATTGTTTTACCAAAAATGTATTCATGAAAACCAAGCTTAAACATTATAATCCCAATCAGGTGCCATTGTTAGTTGCACTTTGAAGAAAATAGCGTTTTTGAAGGCAACTACCACCATATAAATATGTAATATAAAAAATGTATTTTGGGTAACTTGTATCATGGTCTTATATTACCCTCTCAGGGTTCTGGTGATATTTACAAACCATTCAACAATGTTTACGATGTTTTGTCATCTCGTATATGTGGGGTTTCACACTGTCACTTTGTAATGTTTTGTCCACCAATGTATGTGTCTATATAGATTTTAAGATGACACTTCCCCTGTACACTGTTGCTGTCCTTTGTTCATGCCTTTGATTATTTAACTTCCTGAAAAGTGACTTGATATCATGTGATCAAGGCTCTTTGGATCCGGAATGTGTCATGAGGAAATAAACTTTCTGCACGAATTGCTCCTGGGTCCTCCTGTGTTCCAAACTACTTGTTCTAGTATTATGTTAATTGGATTACTGGGCTCCATTCCCAACGGATCATGAGACACTGCCGAGAGGGTGGGGCATCCTGTCTTTGAGGAAGGGTATATATATATATATATCAAGAACCTCAGCTCCTTGGGCCCTTCCGTCCCTCCTGTGGGAGCGTGGCAGCAGAAAAAACCAACAATCCGTAAGAAGTAGACACTCACTTGAAACTCCATTGCTGGAAAAGTGCAATCACCCATCATTACACGTTTCGGCCACAAAATCTGGCAATGTTTACATGACTAGCAGTGTCCGCCCCACCCCATAATTAGTGCAAAGACACAAAAGGTAGACAAAGTGAATGCTTAGTAATTGGGGTACTTTCTTATACTGAACAAAGAGTCCGTATGTTCAACCAAATTGAAATGCAAGCAGCATGTAGCAACATGTACCTGCACCTGCCATAATACATCACTACCCCATCTGTAAATAAACAAATGCAAAATCAAAACACATGACTTTAGCAATAACAAAATGTGTCCACAAATGTAAATAAACATGTACACCTGGGTGTACAAATATATATGTATTACTGCATGTATCGTGTAGATCCATCAAGTGAGGGCCAAGAAAAAGAGAGGTCCCCAAGGTGTCATTACCCTTTTTAATTACCCTAGAAGTCTTTTCTCCTAAGTACAGAAAGAAGCAGGGTTACACCAAATTTGGAATGAAGGCAGATCTGTACTCAAAGATTTAGCAGTTTTCGTAAAATTCATGCTTAAAAAGTGTGCAGGTTGGACAAGAATGGGGTATATTTTCGAGCGGTATTGACTGTTAATTAACAGGTATTCAAGTGTCCGGATACAAAGTTGTCCACAAACTAAAGATTCGAAAAGTATAGGATCTGACTCGTTGAAGAAGCTTTTTTCTCCTGCCAGACATTTCAAGTATGTGGATCCTGAGATGGATCCATAGATTCGAAAATGTCTGATTGACTGGCTGTAGCATCACGAGAAAAGGCTGTGGCCAAAATTACGGTATGTAGAGATTTGATCCCCCGCAACCTGAAATTAAAATAGAAGGGAACATAAAGGCACAAGGTGAGCACATCCTGACTGTCTGACCCATGCGGGCATGCTCAAAGGACAACACCCAACTTTTAAAATGTTTTTAAACAATCACTTGTGTTTCTTGATCTATTGAGCCTAGGGAGGTGCCCCTCGGTCGGCTGTCAGGATTCGTAGACCCAGGACAAGCGTCATGGGTTGGTGTCAAGGAGCCGTGCAAGTTTCACTTTTAGGTTTCAGGTTCATGAATCTAGAACTGTCAAGTGAAGCATGCTGTGGTCCAAGACACCAGCCTGTTAACCCCTTTCATGCTGAGGATGGAATGCTTCTGTCCTCAGCCGCGGTGGGCGTGTGATCAGTGCAGAACCGTTCCGTCCTTGCACCAACCCACTGGGTAAGCGCTGGTTCTCCCCCCGTGGTCTGGCCATTTCAACCTCCCCATAGGGGATGACAGCCTCCCCAAAGAGGATGGCAGCGGAAGCGCCCCAACACCCCCCCCAATTTGGTGATCCGATGATGTTGTCACCTGTATGGCATGATGGCATCATTAAATGCAGCCGCAACGCACTGGAATCTATTCGCTTTGAGGGCGTATTCAGGAGAAGCTGCATCACAGGAGAGTCCTTCTCTGAGTGGCTTTGGTGGAGGGGCGGGACTGAACACAGGGGGAAAGGAAAGGTTTTTCCTTTTCCCCTGTTTCTGTTTTGAGTGGATTCCTGCTCCACGATTGCAGGGAGGGCCGCAATTGTGGAGCAGGAATGCACCCACTGGACCACTAGGGATATTTTTTGTATGGGTTGAGTGACCCCCTTGCATAAGGTTCACTTCCAAAAGGGGCAATTTATTTATCCTTGTTTTGGCCTCTCTTGGGGGTTAGGTAAGCCATTTTTTTGGCCAATCTGCCCCCCAGGGGGGGTCAAAACCTACTTGAACGCCAGGGATATTTTTGGTAGCCATAATAGACATAATATAGAGGGCAAGGGTTGCTTCCTTGGAGGAGATTTTCTTTAGTTAATCCACCCACCCAGAGGTCAGACCAGCCATTTTTAGGCCAATCTGGCCTCTTGTGGGGGTGGAAGCCCACTAAACCACCAGAGATTTCTTTGATTTTAGGATAGCGACCCCTTGGGCAAGGGTCACTCCCTCTGAGGAGAATTTATTTAGTTATTCCACCCCCAGAGGGTAATCCAGACATTTTGAGGTTGATCTACCCTTTGGGGGGGGGGCACAGAAGCCCACTAAACTACCAGGGATTGATTTGTTTTTAGGGTAGCAACTCATTGAGCAAGGGTAGCAATATTGGGGGAGAATTTATTTAGTTATTCCACCCCCACCAGAGGGCATAGTGCCTTTTTTTTAAGGCTGATCTGCCCTCTAGGGGTGGAAGGCCTCTAAACCACCAGGGATTTCCTTGTTTGTAGGGTAGCAACCCCTTGGGCAAGGGTTGCTGCCTTTGGGGTAGAATCTATGTAGTACTTCCACTCCCCCCAAAGGGCAGATCAGCCATTTTTAGGCCAATCTGGCCTCTGGGGGGGTGGAATCCCACTAAAACAGCAGGGATTTACTTGTTGTTAGGGTAGTGACACTTGGGACTGGCTTATCACCGCACCCACTCACTCAGCAGGACACACGCTTGATGCAATTTTCACCTCAAGCCAACACATAGCCTACACCCACACCACCGAACTCCTCTGGACTGACCACCACTGCGCCAACTTCTCCTTCACCAAACACCCCACACAACACCATCAACACAGCACACCCTACTGCATGTGGGACAAGATCCCCACAGAAGGTCTGAACTCCCAACTGGCTCACAACCTCCCTCCCACACCAACGACCCCAACACAGGAGCACACAACCTCTCTAAATGGATCACTACCTGCGCAGACACACTAGCCCCCCCCAGAAAACACATCACCACCTGCAACATCAAGAACGCCCCTTGGGTCACCCCCGAACTCCAAGACTCCAATTGCAAATGCCGCCAAGCGGAGAAAATATGGCAACAAGAACCCTCTACAACCAACTTCTCCACCCTCAAAGCCACCATTCGCATCCATCACCAACTCATACGCACCGCTATAACAGATCACTACAAGACACGCCTTGACAACAACTCTAAAAACAGCAAGGAACTCTTCACCATCATTAAAGAGCAAGCCAAACCCAAAGCCAGCAACATAGATCCCCGACACACACAGCCCCTATGTGACACCCTCTCCAACCACTTCCACCACAAAATCCTGGACATCCACAACAGCTTCATACCACACACACCCACCACACACACCCCTCACTCACCCAACTCAACCCCCACTCACAACCACCCCACCACACTCACCACCTGGGCCCCCACCACACACGAAGAAACCGAGAAAACCATGAACTCCATCCACTCCGGATCCCCCTCCGACCCCTGTCCACATCGCATCTACAACAAAGCCAGTCCAACCATCGCCCCCATACTCCGCAACATAATCAACTCCTCTTTCGACTCCGCCACCTACCCAGACCCCTGGAAGCACGCGGAAATCACCGCTCTCCTAAAAAAAAACAAAGCCGACCCGGAGTTCCTGTCCAACTATCGCCCCATCTCCCTCCTCCCTTTCCCCGCCAAGGTTGCCGAGAAACTAGTCAGCTCCCGCCTATCCCACTTCCTCGAAGAAAACAACACTCTCGACCCCTCACAATCCGGGTTCTGCAAGAACCACAACACGGAAACCGCCCTCATCGCATGCACTGATGACATAAGGACCAAAGTCGACAAAGGCGAGACTGTCGCACTCATCCTCCTAGACCTCTCCGCAGCCTTTGACACTGTCTGCCACCACACACTCCGCACACGCCTCCACAACATAGGAATTCGCCACAAAGCCTTAGACTGGCTCACCTCCTTCCTCACCGACCGGACCCAGAGAGTCCGCCTTCCACCTTTCCACTCCACCGCTACCAAGATCATCTGCGGAGTCCTCCAAGGGTACTCCCTCAGCCCCACACTCTTCAACATTTACATGATCCCCCTAGCCAACATCCTCCGACCACACGGAATCACTATCCTCTCCTATGCAGATGACACCCAACTCATCCTCTCCCTCACCCTCAACCCCACCACTGCCAAAACCAACCTACACGCTGCTCTCCTCGACACCGGCAACTGGATGACAACTAACCACCTCAAGCTTAACTCCAACAAAACCGAGATCATCATCTTGCGGCCCCAATAAAACCATATGGGACGACTCCTGGTGGCCCACTGCACTAGGCCCCGCACCCACCCCCGCAAACCACGCACGCAACCTCGGCATCATCCTGGACCCCTCCTTCTCCATGACACAACAAATCAATGCACTAACCTCCTCCTGCTTCCACACACTCCGCACTCTAAAAAAATCCTTCAAATGTATTCCCCCAGAGACCAGGAAGACAGTCACCCATGCACTCATCACCAGCAGACTTGACTACGGTAACGCCCTCTACGCCGGCACCACAATCAAACTCAAACGCAAACTCCAGAGAATCCAGAACATAGCCGCACACCTCGTCCTTGGCCTCCCCGCCACAAACGAATCTCACCACACCTCAAATCTCTTCAGTGGCTCCCCATAGACAAGAGAATCACTTTAAAGATCCTCATCCACGCACACAAATCCCTCCACAACCCTGGCCCGACCTACCTCAACGAAAGAGTGAACTTCCACACTCCCACCAGCAACCCCCGATCAGCCGACCTTGCACTAGCGACAGCCCCCCGCATCCGTCGAACCACCACAGGAGGCAGGGCCTTCTCCTACCTCGCCCCCCACAACCTGGAACTCCCTTCCCAACACCTCCGCAAAACCAAAGACCTCCTACTCCTCAGAAAAAACCTCAAGACATGGCTGTTCGAACAGTAACCCCCCTCGCCCCCTCCAACTAGCACCTTGAGACCCTCACGGGTGAGTAGCGCGCTCTATAAATCTTTTGATTGATTGATTGATTGCTGCCGGTATGTGTGGCTGGCATTTGAGTGGTGATGAGTAGCATTTGATGATAACTTTTTTGTTTCTTGTCATCGTTTTCAAGTGTGATTATAAAGTTTTATTTCTCTTTTTTATTTTAGTACAAAGCTTTTGATAGCTTTTCCTGAAACTCCTGTCTGAGGTTTCGGCACTGGTTGATCTGCAGTTTATTGTAGTTGCATGTGTTTGGTAAGAAAACGTTTTTTGTACTATTTACTCTAAATGAGTCTCAGTTCCCTGCATGAATGTGTTTTTTGTAAATGGTGTAATAATAGCCGCATGTTTAGCTTCCGTTTTATTGTGCGTGAAATTCTCCTTGCTTTTGTGCACAATGTGTATTGTGTTGTTTTGTGAATAATCTTTTTTTTGTTTTTCCTTTCTAGTGGGATATCGTTGGTGCATGCTGTGTCTGTGCCGAGTAGGTGCTGGTGATTCTAGCTGTCTGTGGCAAGTGAGTGGTATTGTTTTTGAGTAATTAGGTCTATGTGATAAAGTCACACTTGGGTTATTACTTATTTTACATTGTGTTGGTTATTGTTGACTTATTTGTCAAGTTATTTTTATTAGTAAGGACTGTGGCTAGCCGCAGAATTACCACTCAGCAGGTTGTTATTATGCTTTTCTTATCTTCCTCTGATCATGGTTATGAGGTTAACTCTGCATCTGAGACAGAGGAGGAAGTGCAAGATTCTGGCAGTGAATTTTCTGTATGAGAGGAATCATCTGATGATGAAGCCACTCTCAGTGCTGAGGAAGTGCCTCTTTTAGAGGAGTACACTGATGTGCCAATAGTGCAGCAAGAGGCATCTGGATTGCAGGCTGGGGCTGAAAGGTTTCCCATTGGAAGATCGGAACTCTGTGTTGCCCCTAACATGTTACATCCAGAGTTACCTGCCTTTATTGGGGTAGCAGGGTGTAGAGTGAATACTGAAAACTTTTTGCTAATAAATTTCTTTCAGTTGTTTATGGCCCATGTAGTTTCGGATGAGATTGTTGAGCAGACTAATTTGTATGCCGAACAGTATTTGAGGGACAACAGTGTCAGACGTAAGCCCCATTCTAGAGCTGGCCTGTGGACTCCCACAAATCTGGATGAAATGAAGAAATTCTTGGGTTTAACTTTTTTATGAGCTTGATAAGGAAGCCATCGCTGTCTTCATATTTGTCCACTAATTCCTTGATGGCTATAGCTATATTTCCTGCAACCATAAGTCGTGATCAGCATTCCTTCTGCTTTGGATGCTGCATTTTGTTGGTAATGTTTTAGTGCTACCATGAGATCACCCTAATTGTGACTGTATTTTTTTAATAAAGGTCACCATTTATATGTAGATAACTTCTACACTGGTGTTCAATTCTTCAGGGAAATGGTCAAAGTGGACACTGTTGCTTGCGGCACAATTTGCTCTAACCATAAAGCTTACCCAAAAGAGTTTGTAAAAAACTTGAGTGGGGACAGTGCAGTGCCTTCCGTAGTGATGAACTTCTTCCTGTTAAATTTGCATTCAGGAGAGATGTCTACATTCTGACTACCATCCATGATGAAAGTACTTCACCTGTTACTGCTTGAGGTCAGGTTGCTAAAGTGTGCAAACATGTGTGCATTTTAGACTTTAATAAGCACATGGGTGGTGTTGATAGAGTAGATCAGAGGCTGTAACCTTACACTGCTGTTTTAAAGGTTTACCTTTGGTATAAGAAATTTGCTATCCATGTTTTTGACTTAGCAACCTTTAATGATTTTGTGGTGTTTAAAGATTGTTCTCCAGAATCAAGGATGACATTTGTTCAGTTTCAGGAGTCTGTAATAAGCAGCCTTGTTGTAGTGGAACAGGCAAGTATTCCTAGAGTTGGAGTGGTGCAGGAAGTGGCTGGATTGAAAGATCACCAGTTTGCTGATCACATTCCTCCCATGCCCAAAAAATACTTTCCCATGTAGAGTCTGTATGTGAAGAGGTATGCAGTAGGAGACTCCTACGTACTGCCCTGACTGTCCTTGTAAACCTGGGCTGTGTGTCCCTGCATGTTTTAGACAGTAACACACGGAAAAGAGTGTTTGGGAGTAACCAGGAGGTAAAAGTGAACTGCTTGGTCTGTATCATTTTCTATTTTTGTTCAGTTTCACAGTTGGCAACAGTGTGATGTATATAGTTAGAGTTGTTGAGATTTTTTTTTTTTATTTACTTACAATTGTTTTGTGTTTTTGTTTTTGCTAAACAAAAAAAGTGATGGTGGTGTGTGGACTGGCATTTGACTGGCGGTGTGAGTGGACTGGTGCTTAGCTGGCTGTGTGCGTGGACTGGTGCTTGGCTGGCGGAAGTGAGCTGCTGCTTGGCTGGCAGAGTGTGTGAGCTGGTGCTTGGATAACAGTGTGCGAGTAGTGACTTGCTGCTGGTCACTACACTTACTGCTAGCCAAACGGCAGTTCATTACCTCCATCAGCCGGTGTGATTGCTCTGTCAGGACTGTGGCCGTATGAAAGTGATGGGCCTTTGAATGGCACTGTTGGTGTGAGTGTTGTAATGTTATGGGCCAGCGACTGCCGGTATGAATGGTCTTGTGTGTGCCATTTATGAAAGTTGTGCAAATGGACTGTAACGCGGTTGGTAACTTGACGCGGATTTGCAACTCACGAGCTGTGAGTCATTGCTTCAGTTTTTGGCCTTGCAATCATTAACAGTGCATCTTATTTTGGTGAAATCTCTTGTTGATAAAATTTTATATATTGAACTATCACTCGCCCTTGTGCCAAATCCAACCAGTATGTGTGTGTAAAAATAATGGTGAGTAGCCACAAAATGTTTTTATTGCACTTCTCCTCTCAGTTGGGAATTCAACTCACAAAAAAAAAAAACGCTCAGCTATAATTAGGCATCAAACCACATCCCTTACATGCTAGGTGTCTTGGGTGGGACCCCAAAGATTAAGCATGCCACCAACTAGGTTGGTGGGTGAGGAGTCTTTTTAACAAAACCTAAGGGTTTTTTTTTCACAGTTTGTGTTTGGGACATCACAAAAGTCAGAGACTTGGTAACTTGATGGCTTTTTGTCTATGGAAAATCTACCAACTCTAGATATGTTAAAAAACTAGACACTCAGGGGAGTACCTTATGGTGTGCCTCTCATGGATCCCAATGAGTTTTCTTATCCACAGTGCCCTGTAAATATCAAAATGAGATTGCAATCACAGATTTTTCCGTGTATTTCAGTGCCATATTCTTCCAGAAACAGAAATAAACCACAAATTACTTACCACCCAGGGTACCCCTCAGCCTCCTGATAAAAATGATACCTCACTTGTGTGGGTGCCCAAAGCAGAGTCAGCCTAAAACATATAGAAATAAACTGCCCTTATGAACATGCGTTGGTGCCCCCTCAATCTCTAAACATTTTTGGTCCTTTCCTGTTGCAGGCACTTGGCCCACCCACAGAAGTGAATTTTGAGGTTTGCAAGAGACTCTGAGTAGAAACATGTGAAAAGAGCCACACAAGTAACCCCATCCTGGATTCCCCCAGGTGTCTGGTTTTCAAAAATGTACAGGTTTGCTATTTTTCCCTAAGTGCCGGCTGGACAAGAGCCCAAAATTCACAGCTATACACATTGCAAAAAATCAGTCAGTTTTCAATGGGAAAATGTGATGTGTCTACGTTGCGTTTTGGTGCGTTTCTTGTCGCGGGCACTAAGCCAACCCACACACATGAAGTACCATTCTTATCGAGAGACTGCTGGGTGGAATGACTTTGTGGCTCCCCTCAGATTCCAGAACTTTGCATCACAGAAATTTGAGGTCAATGTGTTTTTTTAGAAAAATTGTGAGGTTTGCAAGGGATTCTGGGTAGAAAATTTGGTAAGAGCCACATAAGTCACCCCATTCTGAATTCCCCAGGTGTCTAGTTTTCAATCATGTACATGTTTGCTCGGTTTCCCTAGGTGCCAGCTGAGCTAGAGCCCAAAATCCACAACTAGGCAGATTGCAAAAAACAAGTCAGTTTTCAGTCATGGGCACTAGGCCTTCCCACACAAGTGAGATTCCATGTTTATTGGGAGATTTGGGGGAACACAGAAACGCAGAACAAGTGTTAGCACCAATTTTGTTTTTCTGCATTTGCTCCTTCCAAATGTAAGACAGTGTTAAGAAAGAAGTCATTTTGAGAAATGCCATATAGTTCACATGCTAGTACCCTCAAAATCAGGAATGTGCAAATAACCATTCTTCTAAACTCCTTATCTTGTGCCCATTTCTGAAAATACATAGGTTTCCTTGACACCTATATTTCACTTTTGATATTTTACCAAATGAATCAATGTATACCCGGTACACAATGAAAATCCATTGCAAGGTGAAGCTCAGTTATTTGCTATGGGTAGCTTTGGTTCTTGAAGAACCTACAAGCCTTATACATCCCTGTAACCAGAAGAGTCCATCAGACGTAATGGTTATATTGCTTTAAAAAAACTACCATACTTAGAAAAAGTTACAGTTGAAAACTTAGATACCAATGCCTGTTTTTAAACTCAATTTCAATATTTTTTTATTTCAATTCTTACTTTCTATAAGAAAACTTTGGAGGATCTACACAAATTACCCCTTGCTGAATTCAGAATTCTGTCTACTTTTCAGAAATGTATAGTTTTCCAGGATCTACACCAATTTCTGTGACTAAATGGAAGGAGGTTGAAAGCATAAAAATAGGAAAAATTAGATATGTCCCAGTAAAATGCCAAAACTGTTGAAAAACTTGATATTCTGTATCTACTCTGCCTGTTCTTGAAAGCAGAGCTGAGAAGATGGTGATCTTAGCACTGCAAACCCTTCATTGATGTCATTTGCAAGGAAATAAATGGATGCTTTCTTCTGCAGCACATTTTTCCTATTTTTCCCCTAAAACCCAACCTTTAGCTGTATTTTAGCTAATTTCTCGGTCCCCTCCAGCGTAATCCACAACTTTGGGTATCTTTAGAATCCCAAGGATGTTGGAAAATGCACAGACATTTAGCATGGATAGTTTATATGGACAAAAACGTATGGGGGCCTAAGTGCAAACTACCCCAAATAGCAAAAAAAAGCTTAGTACAGGGGGGAGGCTTAGCAGCACAGGGGTTCAGCTGACCCTGGGGCCATTGATCCAATTTTGGAGCTGTGAACTCCAAACAATTTTTTTTTAAAAGAAGGGGGGTTGTCCATAGACTGGGCCTTACAGACAGCCCCTGTGCTCAGCGGGGTTTTGCCACCCTTGGTGGGATCCATGCAGACCTGGTCAGAGGCCAGGCTCTGTGGTCAACACAAACTGTGAACAACTTAAACCGTGCACAGCAGACGTTGGTCACCTGTGGTGGGCTAGGCACAGCCAAGTGATGTGCACAGCAGGAGTTGACTATCAGAAGTTGTTTGCGCGCAGGTCAGACTGTTTGCCACCATTGGAGGTATAGCATATGGTTTGCACAACAGACTCGCACAATAGGGAATGAAAACCATAACTTACATACCTAATGTAATGTTTATGACCTTACAATATTTATACCAATAAATAATCACACCTAAAGGAAAAGTCCTAGTCATTGGCCCCCACCCCAGCTGCCCCATGGGGTAGTAAACCCAGTACACACCACATAAACATGTTTAAAAAAAAGGGGAATATGGTGTCACGCTTAGGCATTGGACCCTGCTGCCACCCTATAAGGGCCTAACACCCTTTCCGCCCTCCCCCCATAGGAAAGGTAGAAGGCCCACTAAATACAAGGGGAATAAAACTTTTTAAAAAGGTGTATGTGCAGCACACCCAGGCATTGGACTTTACCTGATCTCCTAAAGTGCCACACGGTCTTTCTGCCCACTTAGGACCACAGAATCACGGACTCGCCATGAAAAGCAAGCAAGCAAGAGGGAAAAGGCCCACTGGTCACCTTGTAAATAAGAAATCATACAAACCATGTGCATGAAATCTAGAGACCCATTTGAATCAAAAGTAGTGTGGCCTACATTTAGACCACTCTGATTTCCTACCCAGAATATATTGCAAATATCATGCTTTGGCTAAAATCACACATTTTCCTTTACAATTGTTAGGGAAATTTCCAGAAAAGAGCATACCACACCAAGGGGGATATTTATACTCTGTCTGCGCCGAATGTGCGTCAAAATTTTGCCTTGCGTTAATGACATGCAAGGTAGGTGTGACTTAAACACCGTGCGTGTATTTTGCCCCTTGTACTGATTAGTGCCATTTCCTCTGTTTTTTGCCCCGTACTTTGCCCCTTGTTGATCTGTGCCTCATTCCTCCGTTTCTGTCCCACTCTCTGTGCCTGTACTTTGCCCCTTGTCCTTTTGTGCCTTTTTTCCTCCGTTTCTGTTCCTCTCTCTGTACGTGTACTTTGCCCCTTGTTTATTGTACCTTTTTTCCTCCGTTTCTGTTCCTCTCTCTGTGCGTGTACTTTGCCCCTTGTTTATTGTGCCTTTTTTCCTCCGTTTCTGTTCCTCTCTCTGTGCGTGTACTTTGCCCCTTGTTTATTGTGCCTTTTTTCCTCCGTTTCTGTTCCTCTCTCTGTGCGTGTACTTTGCCCCTTGTTTATTGTGCCATTTCCTTTGTTTTTCTACTCTCTGTGCCCGTATCTTGCCCCTTGTGCGCTCCCCGGCTCCGGCTCCCTCTGAGCCGCTCACCGCTCCCCTGCCGCTACGTCCCTGCTGCCCCGCCCTCCTTGCGCCCCCATTCGCCTCTCCCTCCAACCTCCCAGCTGTTCCTCCTTCCCTCCTCCCTTCTTAATGCCGGTCGCTGCGCATCGAGGGTGAGCGACCTCTGACCTACCTTTGGCCAGAACCTCGCTCCCCCACGATCGCAGCACCACCTTGCTGCCTCCGTGTCCCTGACCCCCGCCCATGCTGCTGTTCGCGTGTTTGAGGCCCTCCTCCACCCGCAGGCACCCGCCTGCACCTCATCCCTGGTGTCTAGTGGGCTCCAGGTAAGCTTCGCTAGACTTTTGCTTTGCCTATTTTCTGTTTTCGTGCTCTGTTTTTTGCGCTGTGTCCCCCTGTTCCGCTCCGCTCGTTGTGCCTGTATTTTGCCCCTTGTACTGATTAGTGCCATTTCCTCAGTTTTTTGCCCCGTACTTTGCCCCTTGTTGATCTGTGCCTCATTCCTCCGTTTCTGTCCCACTCTCTGTGCCTGTACTTTGCCCCTTGTCCTTTTGTGCCTTTTTTCCTCTATTTCTGTTCCTCTCTCTGTGCGTATACTTTGCCCCTTGTTTATTGTGCCATTTCCTCTGTTTTTCCACTCTCTGTGCCCGTATCTTGCCCCTTGTGCGCTCCCCCGCTCCCTCTGAGCCGTTCCCCTGCCGCTGCGTCCCTGCGGCCCGCCCCTCTCGCGCCCCTATTCGCCTCTCCCTCCCGCCTCCCAGCTGCTCCTGCCTCCCTCCTCCCTCCTTCCTCCTCCCTCCTTCCTCCTCCCTCCTTCCTCCTCCCTTCTTAATGGCGGTGGCTGCTCGTCCGCGCCGCTGGCAAGCCGGAGGGGCACCAGAGGCAAGCCCGTCTGCGCCCGTCCTCGCCTGGGCCGCGCCCAGCGCCACCCCCTCTGGTCCTTAGGACCACCGCACACCCAGACACCGCTATACGACCAGCGATCTCAACGCCCTCAACCCTGGCCACAACACTGACTGCTTCCAACCCGCCCCACGGAACACCTTTGGTCCCTTCTCCTGCCTCTCCTGCAAATTCACCTGCGACAAAACAACGAAACCCCCCAGAGCCGGAACCAACCACCTCCACTGCATACTCCTCAACACCCGCTCCGCTCGCTAGCACGCCATCGCACTCTGGGACCTACTCGACACCACCGCCCCAGATATAGCCTTCCTGACCGAAACCTGGTGGAACGACTCCTTGGCACCCGACATCGCCATAGCCATCCCGGACGGCTACTAGATCACCCGAAGAGACCGCACCAACGGCATCGGAGGAGGAATAACCATCGCCCACAAATCCACCCTCAAAGTCTCCACCTACACTGACAATACCCTCAAGATCGCCGAGCACCTACACTTCCAGGTCCACACCGACCCCAACACCACCCTCAGAGGAACGCTCATATACAGACCACCAGGCCCACGAGCACCCTTCAACGACACCATTGCCGAACTCGCCAGCACCCACGCACTCCCCTCCACGGACTACATCCTCCTCGGAGACCTCAACTACCACCTAGAGAACAACAACGACCTCAACTCCACCACGCTGATAGACAACCTCGCCAACCTCGGACTCCGACATCTCATCACAACACCCACCCACATCGCAGGACACACGCTTGACCCCATCTTCACCACAAGCGCCCACGTCACCTTCAACCACACCACCGAACTCTACTGGACCAACCTCCACTGCATCCACTTCACTTTCAAGAAACAAACCAAGCACCACCGCCTCCAACAATCACCTCGCCGCTGCTGGAGCAAAATCACCAAAGAACAACTAACCTACACCCTCAACCAGAACCCACCCACCGACCCCACCGACCCAGACACTGCGCCCTCAACCTCAAACAGTGGATCACCAACTGTGCCAACTCCCTAGCACCTCTCAAGAACCCACCCAACAACCAAGCCCACAAAAAAACCACCTGGTTCACCGACGAGCTCCAAGCCTCCAAACGCGACTACCGGAAATTAAAAAGGAAATGGCTCCACGAGCGCACCCCCGACAACCACACAGCCCTCAAGGACGCCTCCCGCAGACACCACCAACTCCTCAGAACCACCAAGAGATCCTCCTTCAAAGACCACCTGGATAACAACGCACACGACAGCAAAGAGCTCTTCAACATCGTAAAAGAACTCTCCAATCCCAGCACCAACATCAACGACATCCCACCGTCCCAAGAACTCTGCGACTCCCTATCCACCTACTTCCACCAGAAAATCACCGACATCCACAACAGCTTTTCTACCACAACGACGCCAGACCCCATCCCCGCAAGCCCCACCCACACCAACCTCCTGACCTCCTGGGTAAACGTCAACGACACAGAGACACTCAAGATCATGAACTCCATCCACTCAGGATCACCGTTGGACCCATGACCACACCACGTGTACAACAAAGCTGACGCAACCATCGCCCCCCAACTACGGAAGGTCATCAATATCTCCTTCGAAACAGCAATTTTTCCAGAAAGTTGGAAGCATGCCGAAATCTACACCATCCTGAAGAGGCCCAAAGCTGACACCCTCGATCTCAAGAACTTCCGTCCCATCTCCCTGCTTCCCTTCCCGGCAAAGGTCATCAAAAAAATCGCCAACACGCAACTGACTCGCCACCTCGAAGACAACAACATCCTGGACCCCTCCCAGTCAGGGTTCAGATGGAACCACAGCACCGAGACCGCCCTTCTAGCCGCCACAGACAACATCAGACACCAACTGGACAACGGAGAAACATCAGCCCTCATCCTCCTGGACCTCTCTGCCGCATTCGACACAGTCTGCCACCGCACCCTGATAGCCCGCCTCTTCAAAGCCGGAATACAAGACAAAGCCCTCGACTGGATTGCTTCCTTCCTCCACGGCCGAACCCAAAGTGTACGCCTCCCACCTTTCCGATCCACAGCCACCGACATCATCTGCGGCGTACCCCAAGGATCCTCCCTCAGCCCTACACTGTTCAATATCTACATGGCCCCCCTTGCACAAACGGCCCGCCAATACGACCTCAACATCCTCTCCTACGCTGATGACACACAGCTCATCCTCTCCCTCACCAAAGACCCGCACACCACCAAAACCAACCTCCACGAGGGCATGAAGGCCATCGCCGAATGGATGAGGAACAGCCGGCTGAAGCTGAACTCGGACAAGACGGAGGTCCTCATCCTTGGAACCACCCCTCAGCCTGGGACAACTCATGGTGGCCGACCACACTGGGAACCCCTCCAACTCCCACCAACCATGCACGAAATCTAGGATTCATCCTCGACTCCTCCCTCCCCATGGCCAAACAGGTCAACGCAGTCTTCTCCTCCTCCTGCTACAACACCCTCCGCATGCTCTGCAGGACCTACAAGTGGATCCCGACTGAAACAAGAAGAACCGTGACACAAGCCCTCGTCAGCAGCAAGCTAGACTACAGCAACGCACTCTACACAGGCATCCCTGCCAAACACCTACGACGCCTCCAGCGCATCCAAAATGCCTCCGCCCGACTGACCCTCAACGAACCCCGCCACAACCACATCTCCCACCATCTGAGAGACCTCTACTGGCTCTTGCTCCCTGTGGACAAGAGGATCACTTTCAAACTACTCATCCACGCACACAAGGCCCTCCACAACACCGGAACTGCCTACCTTAACAGCAGACTCAACTTCTACACCCCAACCCGCCAGCTCCGCTCCACGAACCTCGCCCTGGCCGCCGTCCCCCGCATCCAGCGAAAGACCTCCGGCGGCAGATCCTTCTCCTGCCTCGCCAGACCCAAGACCTCCTTGCATTCAGAAGACTCCTCAAAACCTGGCTCTTCGATCAGTATACAGCACCCCCCCCCTTTTATTCCCCAAGCACCTTGAAACCCTCGCGGGTACGTAGTGTGCTTTATAAATTTTATGATTGATTGATTGGATAATGACACAGGGTACACATGGGCCCACACACTTGAACTGGACACCGTTGTGCAATTAACCACTGGAAATCTGTGAACACATGCTGCTTGGTCTGCTGGTCCTCCACTGCCACAGGAGAAACATAGGTCATTTATAAGACTCAAACTGCGGAGTGACATTACATTTGTGGAATGGTTTTGGGACTCAGTTTCACAAACACCGTACCCACATAGCATTTTCAAATGCCTGACTCATGGGTAGTACACAAGCATGTGACCAGGAAGTGGTATCCAACATTCCAGGACATGTGATGGCTTAGTCTTGGAACATTGCCATGATCAACCGTCTTCTATCTATCCTGTGCATGGTTTGTCATGGGAGATGCTTATGTCCCAAAAATCTGGGAAGTTTACACAGCATTTGTTGCTACGTGTATGACAAACACATTTCCTTACTTATTTCCACACTGAATAGCATCTGATGGTTGTCCACGAAAACACATGCATACAAGCACATTTATGAAAACACGTCTTGTGATGTTCACACAGTGGGACAACTAAAATTGTAAGAGCCAATTCACACACATTGACACACAGGCAATGAGTTACTGTATTGAGTTGCGTAGCCTTGCTATCCTCTACTGATGCACAACCTGCTCAAACTGGGTAATACCAATTTGTATTCCAAACGTTTGGGGATCTATTGCGTTAGTGAAGAGTGCAGATCCGGTACAAAAACTAGAGGATCATGGTCCGCAGTAGTGTGATATGCCACACTGTAGGTGAAAACATCCTATCTGTGCATAGTTACAGCTGTCATGTACTATAACATTTGAGAAATGACCCAAACTCAGTAAAAGACATGAATTTTGACGCATACACGTAAAAAAAGACACACATGCGTCAAAAACGCCTCATATGCATAGAAAAATAACGCTCACTGCCATGATACATCCATTGGCCCTGAGCGGTAATTCTCACACTGTAACCCATGAAAATGGTTAACTATGAAAAATATTAGAAAATATGGATGCAGGATAATTTCTAAGCATGTGCGTAAAAAAAAAATGACGCACAGACTGTAAGCTTTATAATATTTTGACGAATAAAAATGCACCGCAAAGGCAGGAAGTGATGTAATAGGATATCCTGTTTACAGAATTGGTACAGTGGGTGTACTTTCACTTTGCAGTCTGTGATTTTTCTTGACTGTGTGGCTGTGTTTGAACTTGTCTCTCAATGAATATTGTGAATTTGTCTCCTGTGTGCTCCTAATATTGTCGTTTGGTGTTTTCTAAGTGTCTGTGGTATCCTGTGTAAGTGTATTTTTGTCATTTCTGGTATCTAATTTTGTCTTTGTACTGTTGGGAGTCTGTTGTGGGTAGTGTTCGTTTGGGGATAGTTGGGCTGTTGTAGTGTTGTTTACTTTTCATTTCCCTCTCCTCCTTTCCCTTCATTATCCTCTGTACCCCTTAATTCCTTCTTTATTTCAAGCATGTTGGGTAGTCCACGTCTCGGTAGAATGGGGGAGGAGGAGCTGGGGGGATTCATTTGGCTGGTGTGCCACTTCCTCCCATTGATGATAGAAGCAGGTGGCCGGGTGATACAGGGGTATCACACAGAGGCAAGGAGGCTCCGGTGGGCAAAGGTCCTGTACCATCTGCAACACATATACAACACACCACGCAACGACCACCAGCTAAAGCACCATTGGGCTGACCTTGTTGCCAGGGAGCAAGACCTGCTGGACCACCTGGGGATTGTGATTGGTGGCCCTGTTGGTGAGTACAATTCAGAGTAATGTGCACATTTAAATGCTCTGTAGTGACAGTAGCAGATTTGTTCATATGCTGCAGGCACTGGAGTTATACAATAATTACGACATATTACCGTCATTTGTTTACACAACAGATGCACTGAGTTATAAAACACAACTGGGGCTTGTAAATTAGTGCTGCCTTCACGTCATTAGAAGATGCAAATGTGGCTCTAACATATGTTTTAGGCATGGTCTGTGAGTGTACCAGGAAAGACATGAATTTCATCCAGATATTTTCAATAATTAATGTGTCCCCCAATTATTTCTAATACATGTCTGAACTGGATTCTGACACATACGTACCAAGTTATTTCTAACCTCAGGTGACATCTTCGGCTGATAGTTTGAATTGGTTGTGCTGCAATTAAATTACGGATGGATGCCAAAAGTAATGCACACGGGTTCATATCTGAATGTTTGGTGCTACTTTCCATAGCTGTGGCACATAAAATGAAGCAAATGATACAAATTGAGGAGTAAAAACTATCCATGGCCCTCTGTTCATTGTACCTCTGTGTTTTACAATAGTCTTGGGCACAATAGCTGGAACAGAGCTAATGCATTTGCCATCTGTGTTACTCTATAGCCATGAGCTTCTCATAAGTTATGGGATCATCATGGGATACCTGACGTTGGGGAATGCATGATCACAATGTATAATGTGCATGATGTCCTGCAAGGGACCCCTGACCAATTCCATCATACATATTAAGTTCCCTAATACTTTGCTAGTTTAGTTTGGCACACCCCTGCTGATCTAGTGCAGCATATGTACAAAAGCGAACTTCCCAGTATGGAGGCTATCACAGACATGGGTGTATGCTAAGATCAGAATGTAGGAGGCTGGACTGGCTTGTAGTGAGTACCAAGGGGTACTTACACCTTGCACCAGGCCCAGGTATTCCTTATTAGTGTATAGGGGTGTCTAGCAGCTTAGGCTGATAGAAAATGGTAGATTGGCAGAGCAGCTTAGGCAGAACTAGGACACATGCAAAGCTCCTACAGTACCACTAGTGTCATATGCACAATATCATAAGAAAACACAATACACAGATATACTAAAAATAAAGGTACTTTATTTTTATGACAATATGCCAAAAGTATCTCAGTGAGTACCCTCAGTATGAGGATAGCAAATATACACAAGATATATGTACACAATACCAAATATATGCAGTATAGTATTAGAAAACAGTGCAAACAATGTATAGTTACAATAGGATGCAATGGGGACACATAGGGATAGGGGCAACACAAACCATATACTCCAAAAGTGGAATGCGAACCACGAATGGACCCCAAACCTATGTGACCTTGTAGAGGGTCGCTGGGACTGTAAGAAAACAGTGAGGGTTAGAAAAATAGCCCACCCCAAGACCCTGAAAAGTGAGTGCAAAGTGCACTAAAGTTCCCCAAAGAGCACAGAAGTCGTGATAGGGGAATTCTGCAGGAAAGACCAACACCAGCAATGCAACAACGATGGATTCCCAGACTAGAGTACCTGTGGAACAAGGGGACCAAGTCCAAGAGTCACGATCAAGTCGAGAGTGGGCAGATTCCCAGGAAATGCCAGCTGTGGGTGCAAAGAAGCTGCTACTGGACAGTAGAAGCTGAGGATTCTGCAGGAACGACAAGGGCTAGAAACTTCCCCTTTGGAGGATGGATGTCCCACGTTGTGAAGAGTTGTGCAGAAGTGTTTTCCTGAAGAAAGACCGCAAACAAGCCTTGCTAGCTGCAAGTCGTGCGGTTAGGGTTTTTGGATGCTGCTGTGGCCCAGGAGGGACCAGGATGTCGCCAATTACGTCAGGGGACAGAGGGGGCGCCCAGCAAGACAAAGAGCCCTCTCAGAAGCAGGCAGCACCCGCAGAAGTGCCGGAACAGGCACTACAAAGAGGAGTGAAATGGTGCTCACCTGAAGTTGCACAAAGGAGTCCCACGCCGCTGGAGGACAACTCAGGAGGTCGTGCAATGCAGGATAGAGTGCTGTGGACCCAGCTTGGCTGTGCACAAAGGATTTCCGCCGGAAGTGCACAGAGGCCGGAGTAGCTGCAAAAGACGCAGTTCCCAGCAATGCAGTCTGGCGTGGGGAGGCAAGGACTTACCTCCACCAAACTTGGACTGAAGAGTCACTAGACTGTGGGAGTCACTTGGACAGAGTTGCTGGATTCAAGGGACCTCGCTCGTCGTGCTGAGAGGCGACCCAGGGGACCGGTGATGCAGCTCTTTGGTGCCTGCGGTTGCAGGGGGACGATTCCGTCGACCCACGGGAGATTTCTTCTGAGCTTCTAGTGCAGAGAGGAGGCAGACTACCCCCACAGCATGCACCACCAGGAAAACAGTCGAGAAGGCAGCAGGATCAGCGTTACAGAGTTGCAGTAGTCGTCTTCGCTACTTTGTTGCAGTTTTGCAGGCTTCCAGCGCGGTCAGCAGTCGATTCCTTGGCAGAAGGTGAAGAGAGAGATGCAGAGGAACTCTGATGAGCTCTTGCATTCGTTATCTAAGGAATTCCCCAAAGCAGAGACCCTAAATAGCCAGAAAAGAGGGTTTGGCTACTTAGGAGAGAGGATAGGCTAGCAACACCTGAAGGAGCCTATCAGAAGGAGTCTCTGACGTCACCTGCTGGCCCTGGCCACTCAGAGCAGTCCAGTGTGCCAGCAGCACCTCTGTTTCCAAGATGGCAGAGGTCTGGAGCACACTGGAGGAGCTCTGGGCACCTCCCAGGGGAGGTGCAGGTCAGGGGAGTGGTCACTCCCCTTTCCTTTGTCCAGTTTCGTGCCAGAGCAGGGCTGAGGGGTCCCTGAACCGGTGTAGACTGGCTTATGCAGAAATGGGCACCTCTGTGCCCATGAAAGCATTTCCAGAGGCTGGGGGAGGCTACTCCTCCCCTGCCTTAACACCTTTTTCCAAAGGGAGAGGGTGTAACACCCTCTCTCTGAGGAAGTCCTTTGTTCTGCCTTCCTGGGCCAAGCCTGGCTGGACCCCAGGAGGGCAGAAACCTGTCTGAGGGGTTGGCAGCAGCTGCAGTGCAACCCCTGAAAGTTTGGTAGTACCCGGGTCTGTGCTACAGACCCGTGGGATCATGGGATTGTGCCAACAATGCCAGGATGGCATAGATGGGGCAATTCCATGATCTTAGACATGTTACATGGCCATATTCGGAGTTACCATTGTGAAGCTACACATAGGTAGTGACCTATGTGTAATGCACGCGTGTAATGGTGTCCCCGCACTCACAAAGTCAGGGGAATTTGCCCTGAACAATGTGGGGGCACCTTGGCTAATGCCAGGGTGCCCACACACTAAGTAACTTAGCACCCAACCTTAACTAAGTAAAGGTTAGACATATAGGTGACTTATAAGTTACTTAAGTGCAGTGAAAATGGCTGTGAAATAATGTGTGCATTATTTCACTCAGGCTGCAGTGGCAGGCCTGTGTAAGAATTGTCAGAGCTCCCTATGGGTGGCAAAAGAAATGCTGCAGCCCATAGGGATCTCCTGGAACCCCAATACCCTGGGTACCTCAGTACAATATACTAGGGAATTATAAGGGTGTTCCAGTATGCCAATGTAAATTGGTGAAATTGGTCACTAGCATGTTAGTGACAATTTGGAAAGAAATGAGAGAGCATAACCACTGAGGTTCTGGATAGCAGAGCCTCAGTGAGACAGTTAGTCATAACACAGGTAACACATACAGGGCACACTTATGAGCACTGGGGCCCTGGCTGGCAGGGTCCCAGTGACACATACAACTAAAACAACTTATATACAGTGAAATATGGGGGTAACATGCCAGGCAAGATGGTACTTTCCTACACAGAAGACCATCATTCCTGTGAGTACTGCCATTCCGAAGGTACACACAAATGGAAACCTACATCATCATGATTGACACAGTGATACATTTGCTAAACCATGTGTTAATAATTTGACAGTGTCAGTTTGCTGTTTAGCCGATGATCAACCAACTTGGCAAATGTAAGAGGATGAATGTGGCTCACTGTGATTTCCAAAACCCATAATGGGTACACAGGGCAATGAGTGACACATTTCAGGTGCAATGACTACACCTGTGCCCATGCAGTCTGTCATGGATGACTACAATATATACAGTCAACATACATCTCATTGTTGCATCCAAATATTAAAACTGGTCAATCCATGGCTAGCCTCAAACTGTCACCAATTAATGCACAGGATCCCTGCCATTATGGTGTCATAGGGGGCATATGTGGTTCAGGGTACACTGTTAATGTAGCATATGTAACCTAGACACAACACAGGCCCTACATGTAAGGGACCATAGAACGTATCATAAATCATGACCTTAAATCAACCCACAGGTGCATCACACGGTAAATGATTGTCCCTTGATGCACAAGCCACAATACCTGAGTGACTGGTATTGCAGTGCTCCAGGAAAGTGGCTTTGCATGTCTCTCATTACTACAAATGATGAGAGGAGTACACTCCATAAATGAGTCTGCAAACAATTAATGGAGCATGTTTGTCAACACATGATAGTTAGGGCCACAGCATGTGTGCAGGTATGTGTGTATCACTCACTGGAGTGACCGGGTCTGTACATGTTTGCAGTGTTATGTCTGTTGCAGTATCATCATGCCTGAGAGGCTGGAGTTCCAGATTTAATGTTACACACAGTAATTTTATTTGGAAGTGTTGTACAGTGCACAGGCATTGAGCTCATTTCTCCCTTCCATGCTTTACCGGTGGACCTGCCCCCTTCACAATTGGAGAGGTGGCTTGATTTGCAGACCCAGACATATCCAGTAAGTGTTGATATTTCAGTTCTGTGTTGTGTTTGCAGCTGTTGTGTGATTGACTCCTGTGTGTTGGACACATTGCAAGGTATGATGTGCTGGTAAATGATCAGATATTTTACTTGAGTGCAGTATCAGTTTTTTCCCATCTTTGAGTTGGACAATCATTAGCGTATAGTCATATTTTGGGATTGCACTGCAGCCATGTAGGCATGGCCATGTGAAGAGGATGACATTTGTTGTTAAATTTAGCAGAGGGACATATTTATGATTTAGTCAGCAAGTCAGACCATGAATCTCACAGAATAGGGATGCCAAAGTCTTACCCACTGACTTGAGCCTCCCTGTTCACTAATGAACATGTTTGACTGTATGTTTGACTTCCTAGCAGCATGTAGTTCCACATGTTGTGCTACGTGTATGTGGCACTTGAGTACAATGTCATAGGTGTGCATGCAGCTCATGCCCAGATGTGTGCTTGCATCTATCTGCTTGTTGTAAGGCAGGTATTAGTGGTATTAAATGATGTTGACAATTGTCGGCATTTACAAACATAAATGTGGATGGGATTATCCAAGGTTTAGGTGTATCCTAGTTGGACATCCTCCTTACCTGTGGTGGACTGCCCAAACCCATGTACAGCTGTCCAAAGCTTCCTGGGTGTCCTAGATGTTAGAAACTATTTGTTGCTTCTCCATCCCCCCCGAGGCACAGGCTTGGGGTTATGAAACGTGTACCTAGGTGTGATGATCCAAGTTTAGTACACAGACATGTAAATCTGTAAATCACTTGTCCAAACCTAGGATAGATACCCACTCATGATTAGCAACTGCATTCCATCCTGGCAATTCCATTTACAATTCACAGATCTTGTGGCCCTTGATTGTCATCCAGAAGATAGTCATTAGTTGGCTTGTCACATGTGGAGGACTTGCAGCGTTTTTAACGTGACAAATTGCTGAACAATGATGCATAGGTCATTTAAGTTGTAACACATCTTTTAGAGCATTGCTGTGCTGTTAGATAGGACATGTGTAGGCTGCGTTGGCATGTACTTCCTCAGGGCGAATCTGTGATCTGTATGGTGATAGGGCCTGTTTCAGTTATATTAGATGTATTGTCTGATTTTCTTTAGTAGCTATATCACACAATGAAGTACCTAATGTTTGGCTTTATCTTTGTTAACAGGAGCCAATATGAATGCCATCCAGATTCTGGAGTTTCAGCGCCAGGCGTGCGTTACCACCACATTCTGGATGTGGAGTCTGGGTTCTGCCACATGGCACGGCGTTATCACCATGAAAGAGCCTCAGGAGTGTGGAGGGCATTTGCCAAGGGGGCCCTTCGGTGTCCACAACAGCCACCACCACCAGCACCACCACTACCACCCAGGTGGCACCAAGCATATCAGGCACCACTGCAGGACCATCGACCTTCACTGCTCCCGGACCTATGACAGCACCACCTGCACCTCCCCCTACAAGCATGGCACCGACAACCGGACAACCATCTACAACTGGCACCCAGACCACCCCTGCTGCAAGCATTGACCCTGCAGATTTCCAAAGGATGCAACGTGACATGCAATGTATGTTGAGGAGAATGAACAGGCTGCAGCAGGAGGTGTCACAAATTAATAAGAGGGTGCGTGCCATCAAGAAGACCCTGAGGAGGGTGAACCTGTGAACATTATACCCTCTGCCTTGAATCCCTCCCCTCCCTCCCCTCCCTCCTCTTTCCTGGTTCTTTTAATTAGTGGGTTTAGGGGGCTTAGTGTTAGGTTAGAATAGGCTGTTTGTTTAGTTAGTAGTAGTGGATTGTGGGTGGGGGTATGATAATTTTAAATGTTTTTTCATTATGTGTGTTGGATGATGTTGGGGTTTTGGTGTTTTAAAAAAAATAAAAAACAAAAAATGAAAAATAAAAAAAAATATATATAAAAAATAAAACAATATATATATTTGTTCAGTATAAGATAGTATGTGTTTAGGTTAGTATATGTTGTCCTCCATGTGTCCCGTCTTATAAGGGAGGTGGGGGGTTAATGTTTAGAGTGGTTAGTTAAATGTGATAAGTAAGTTTAGCTTAGGTTAGTTAGGGCCTGTTGTGGGTAATGTGTAGTTAGGATAGCTTAGGTTAGTTAAGGTGTTTCCCTAGCTTTTATCTTCCTTTTTTACTGTTAAATAAATATGTATGGTACTCCTTTACAGTATGTGTCATATGCTTGGGGATCAGGGCCTTGCCATGGCTGAACAGTGTCCCTTTAGTATTTGCATTTGTGTCCCATCCTGCAACCAATTCTCAATTGAGCTGTTACATTGGCAGCTACACCAGAGCTACTTTGCTAAGATTCTGCCATCCATTGCACCCACCACTCAAGGTTACTATGGATCCCAATGTGTTGTTAATTTTTGATGTATGTTTTCAATCTTACATACTTTGGGACTAAATTTGGCATTGAGGACACTGTTACGTCTGCCTGCAGCCTGATGTTCAAGTGAAGCCTTATAAGGTGAGTGGTGGTATGATCTCATGAAGTATGGTATACATAATTCACACCTATCATTTGTTACATTTTTCAGTCAGGTTACTTATTTGTACGTACACTCATACACATCCATTCCTGCTGTATGTTGTGTGTGAGGACAATTTTGGGTCAAATGTCACATACGTAAAGATTGTATTGAAGAAGATTTTGAAGACAATAATTTTTGGCATACACATCCCTTGAGGAAGACTTATTCTGTCCAACACATCATTATACTGTATAGTTTCTATTTACCTCAGAATGAACCCTCAGGAAGGGCATATGATGGTACAATCCAGACCACAGTGCATAGTTATCAGCCCATGTTCTTTCAGGGCAGTTGTATTGACATTCTATAATAATTGACATGAGGCAAACATCACTGATCTCCCTCATGGTTGATGTGTCACATTACACAGACACAAAGTGGTTATGTAAGTGTTATTTATGATAAAGTGCTGTAGTGTTATAGTTACATTGTCCATGATTGTGAGTCCATTAGTGTGACACCTTCCATTGTGATCCTATGCAAGTGCAAAAGGACATGTCATTGGACATGCTGGGGTGAAGTGTCAGACAGTGCAGAGGGACATGATTTGCCAATGAGTTAGTGAGAGACAATCACAGGGCAGAGTGACAAGATAAACAGTGGCTGGAGAACAGTGCTTGAGAGCAGCTGTTGCAAGACTGGCATGTTACAAAACACAGGACCTTGGTTATAAGTGGCCATGTGGCAGGGACTAGTGCTACCGGGTACTCTTCTGATGTGTGTGTGTTGTCTCTTCTTCCCTTGGTGGTGGTGGTTGTGAAGGGGCAACACACACCTCAGTGTTTGAAGACGTGGAGTCAGACTTCCCGGTAGCTTCCAACTGTGGGGCTATTAAGGGCAGTACTGCAGCAAGGAGGAGCTGCTGGTTCTTAAGAATAGCAGCCACATCACTGTGGTAGGCAGCTAGGTCGGCCCTGAGGGGGTCAATATTGCATTTGTGCACGCGTTGAAAAGTTTGTTGTTGGAGGTGTTGTGTCAACTCTCTTACAGCTGTGCTGATTTCCTTCACACTTTTTTCAAGTTCTTGCAAGATTGATGTTCGCCCTTGCATGGCGGCTGCCTGTTCTGCAGTTGACATCATGCACAAACGCACCCCCTCTAGGCTGGCTGCCATATTTTCCATCCCCACCCGCACCTCTTTGGCCAGCTCCTGCTGTACTCCAACTACAGTTCTCTCAAAGCTGGTGCCAGTGTCGTCAGAGTCCTCAGCTGGGTTGGAGCTGGCAGGTTGTACAATTGGGGTGGTGGGTGATGGCTGCTGCATCTGTGCTCCTCCTTGCAACTGAAGGTGGGGTCTGGAGGGTTCCAAGGACATCTTGGAGGGTCTGCTGGCTGATGTTTGTCAGCTCATCATCCATGTCATCGGGGAAGTCCAGGACAGGCATATCCCCAGGAGAGCCATCGTCCTCTGCAATGAGATATTGTACAATTAGTGTGTCTGTGTTGTTGGATTTGTAATGTGACGTGCCTGCCTTCCTATTTGTTGCACATTGTGATCTTGGTTCCTGTTCATTGTTCCTGTCTATTATATTAGCATTCTCCCAGGCCTATGCCCCACCTGCATGTCACATGTAATGTTGTCAGGTTGGGGACTTGTCAGCATCACATCCTCTAGGTGTTGGTTCTGGCCAAATTTGATATTGCCACCTTGTCCTACTCAACCCTCCATCTACTTCCATTCTCATGGTGAGGCCTTGCACTGGCTGTGGTTGTTCTGATGGCACTTGTACCACACTTAAGAATCTGGAACTGAGCCAGTCTCAGATATTTCACATCCAGCTATATGTTGCTGAGACCTAGCATATACTAGGTATAGCATTGGCATGGCACACTACAGATGTCAGCATTGGTAATGTGTAATGTTAATGTTGGGGAATGTGTGCTACATTGGATTGCACTGATGGTCCTAGCAGTGTTCAATTTCCTCTTCTGACTGTGAGGGTGAATTTCACTAGCCGGTGAAATATGTCTTCCCCCTCAATGCTGTTGTCTGAGCAGTATGACATTTGGGATGTTGCATGGTGTCATTGGAGCTATTATGACCCAGGCACGGGGTG
The DNA here is from genome assembly GCF_031143425.1 of Pleurodeles waltl. Lineage (NCBI taxonomy): Eukaryota > Metazoa > Chordata > Amphibia > Caudata > Salamandridae > Pleurodeles > Pleurodeles waltl. The sequence goes on along the minus strand of NC_090446.1, from coordinate 637,126,852 downwards.
GACCCTGACATATGCAGCATGGGTATGATATTCATGCTGTGTACCTCATAATGTTTATGACAATGGCTGATGTTCGTAGCAAGTATGGACATTCACATTTGACAGGATTAGAACATTTTTATTGATTACAGGGGATTGATAACGTTGTCATCCTGAACCCTCTAATTTGGGTGTGTTTGATCCATTCGGACATTACTGCCATTAGCTACTTGACCTGCACACACAGCAGAGGTGGTAGTGGCAACTGTTGTCAATGTTAAATTCCACTTGTAGATATGGCCTGAGACTGTTAATTGAGCCCTAGTTCATGTAGGGAGAATACCAGCTGTTGTGTGAGAGCAGGCCAGTTTTACGTTGTACCCTACCCTCCTGGACTGGCTTTACCTTTCCAACATCCTTGGCATGGCAGCATACCCCCAGGCAAAGGTTGTTGGTGTAGTGTAGTACTGTGCCCCAGGTTTCCTCTGAACAACCCATGCCCCTGTGCCGTGCCTCTTTACCCATTCTACTCCCTGAATATCATGACTTACATGCATTGTGTAGTAGGTATGTCCCCTCCGCTTGCAGTTAACATTTGTGCATTTTAATTCCCCATGCGACTTACCCTGCATCTGTGTTGTCTCCTGGTAGTCTGCACTGTCCTGTCCTTGAATCCCTGTGACGATCTCCTCAGGGATGACGGCTGCCACCATCTCCTCCATGTGGTCCATGGCCTCCTGCGGTGCTGGACTCCCACCTCCAGTTTGCAGTGCTGCCTTCCTGTTCCTGGCCATCTTTTCCTTGGTCCTGCGCTTGCAATCATGCCAGCATTTCTTGCACTCGATGACTGTTTTCTGTACTTCTGCCACACTGTTTATCTTGTCAACAATTTGTTGCCATATTGCCTCTCTCCTACTAATTGGCAACTTTGAGGTGACAAAAAGTTGGTGCTGGTGTTCCGTCACCTCTTTCACCAGAATTTCCTGCTCCTCTGCACTGAAGCAACACTTTCTTTTCTTCTTCTCCCTCTCCTGGGTCTTATGTGGGTCCTCCTGACTGGTTCCTGGTCTGTTGTCATCTTCTTGGGGTCTGTCCAAGCATCTGGGATCCATTTTGGCTCTCCTTAGCACATTTTGCTGTGTTTGCACCGCATTTTGACGCTATTGCGTCAAAAAAAGACACGTGTCCGGTTTGTGCCGTCGTAAACCGGCTCACATTCATTTTCGCCGCGTTAACGTTGTTTTTCTTTACGACGTGATGCATTGGTTTGAGTAAAAAAAATATGACTCACACCTCTGGTTTGCGCCGCCGTGCGTTAAAGTATAAATTTGACGCCCGAGCTGCGCAAATAAATGGCATTAGCCTGCGGTAAAATGTTTGGCATCGCCACAGTTTTGCGTCAAAAAGTATAAATATGGCCCTCAGTGTTTTTAGGAGGCTGGCCTGGTGTGTAGTGGGTACCTATGGTATTTACACCTTAAACCAGGTCCAGTTATCCCTTATTGGTGTAGTGCAGACACTGTCTAGAAGCCAGGCTCTCTCGAGGTAGCTGTGGATGAGCAGCCAAGGCTTATTTAGGAGACATGCAAAGCTCATGCAATACCACTGTAGTCACACTTAGTACACATATGAAAGAAAACACTCAGTGTTAAAAAATAAAGGTACTTTATTTTAATGACACAAATACCAAAATTACCAGGGAGACTATACTCCCTTAGGAGGTAAGTAATACACAAATCATATACACTAGTATGCACAAATAGGCATAAAAACAGTGAGAAAACAGTGCAATTAGTGAAAATCACAATAGTTAGCAATGGGCTTAGGGGGAGTGCAAACCATATACTAAGAAAGTGGAATGCGAAAGTCGGTCCCCCACCTAGGCAAGTGTAGTGTGTAGAGGGGAGCTGGGAGTACTAGAAAAGCCCAAAGGTAAGTACCACAACCCACCCCAGCGACCAAGAAAACAGGAGTAAATCACAATAACTTTCCCAGATCACACAGAGACAAAAAGAAGAACTATGCAAAACCCATAAGAGCCTGCAAGACACCAACAGTGGATTCCTGGACAACAAGGCCTGTGGAAGAAGGGGACAAAGTCCAAGAAGCACAGAAGAGTCCAGGAAGAGCAGAAGCCCCTGCTAACCCAGAAGAAGGTGCAAAAGGTGAGCCACCGATGAAGAAGAAAAGTCAGCACTGACCCAAGAAGACAAAGTTGGGTTTCTGGAAGGTGTAGGTGATGTCCCACGCTGGATGGAGGATTGCTGTCGGGCTTGCGTCGTCGGAGTCTGCAAACAAGCCTTGGCCCACGCAAGGCTCGCAGTTAGCAGAAAATGGCACTCACGGGGACCAGGAAGGACCAGGTGGACTCTACCCAGTAGGGGGAGTCAGAGGGGATCCTCAGTGACACAGAGAGCCCCCAAGAGTTCCACAGGACGAGGACAAGAAAGTTGCAGAAGTGGCCCAGGCAGCACTACAACAAAGGCTCCCACGCTTCCGGAGAATCACACAGGAAGCTGTGCATCGCAGGATAGGGTGCTGGGGGCTGGAGCTTCAAGATGCTTGAAGATCTTGGAGGAAGGATGCCAACAAGCCTTGGCAGCTGCAAAGGATGTGGTGCATGTGGGTACTATCTTGGGTAGGGAGGCAAGGTCTTACCTCCACTAAAGTTGGACAGATGGAAGAGAGAACCATCATGACCACTTCAGTCCACCACCCGTGATGCATGATCCACGCAGCTCAGCAGGAGAGGGGATCCACGCAGCTGGTCATTGTCGCAGTTGGTGCCTGCAGAAGCAGGGGAGCGACTCCTTCTTCCTTCTGATGCAGGTTGATGACGGGCTGTCTTCAGAGGATGCACAACCAGGGAAATGTTGCGGTTACTGGAAGGAGCCGGAGGTACAATGTTGCAGGAGGTGTATTGCTTCTTTGTTGCAGCTTGTAGGGTCCTGAAGAGTCCAGAAGAAGTTTCTTCGGTCAGAAGTCAAAGTGGAGGATGCAGAGGTATCCTGCTGGAGTTGTGCAATCCGAATCTGAGGAACCACCCAAAGGAGAGACCCTAAATAGCCCTGAAAGGGGGATTGGTCACCTAACCAGGTAAGCACCTATCAGGGGAGGTCTCTGACGTCACCTGCTGGCACTGGCCTCTCAGATGCTTCCAGAGTTCCCTGCCAGCCCTAAATCCAAGATGGCAAAACCCGGGGACCCTCTGGAGGAGCTCTGAGCACTACCCCTGGGGTGGTGATGGAAAGGGGAGTGGTCACTCCCTTTTCCTTTGTCCAGGTTTGCACCAGAGCAGTGACTGGGGGTCCCTGGACCGGTGTAGACTGGTTTATGCAAGGATGGCAGCATATGTGCCCTTCAAAGCATTTCCAGTGGCTTGGGGAAGCTACTCCTCCCAAGCCTGTAACACCTATTTCCAAAGGAAGAGGGTGTAACGCCCCCTCTCCCTAAGGAAATCCTTTGTTCTGCCTTCCTGGGCTCGAGCTTCTCAAGCAACAGGAGGGCAGAAACCTGTCTGGGAGGTGGCAGCAGCTGGGGCTGTCTGAAAAACCTCAGAAGGCTGAAATGGCAATACTGGGGGTCCTCTAACGAGCCCCCAGAGTGCATGGAATCACACAACCAATGCTTGCAAAAGCCTTGGGGATTCCAGCATGTTTGATCCCAAACATGCCTATGTTCAGAGTTACCATTATGTAGCTGGGCATAGGTAGTGACCTATGTCAAGTACACGTGTAAAATGGTGTCCCTGCACTCACGAAGTCCGGAAAAATTAGACTGGAGTTTGTGGGAGCACCTCTGCTAGTGCAGGGGTGCCCTCACACACAGGTACCTTACACCCTGCCCTCTGGCTTAGAGGGCCTACCATAGGGGTGACTTATAAGTGACCTGGTGTACTGAAAAATGGCAGTGAAAAGGTGCTTGCACCTTTTCATGCAGGCTGCAATGGAGTCCTGCAGAATCCTTTCCATGGGCTCCCTATGTGTGGCAAAATATATGCCGCAGCCCATGGGGATCCCCTGGAACCTCAATGCCCTGGGTATCTAGGTAGCATTTACTAGGGACTTATAAGGGGACCCAATTGCGGGTTAAATACAGCATCTTGGGAGAGGGAGCATAATCACTTGGGTCCTGGTTAGTAGGATCCCAGTGAACACAGTCAAGCACAATGACATCAGGCAGAAAAAGGGGGGTGACCATGCCAAGAAAGAGGGTACTTTCCTGCAGTGTTCCCTTACTTCCATTGATGAAAATGGTTCCCCACGTGTGTGGCTGTTCCTAACACCTACTGCTGGAAATGCCCCACAATTCACAATGGTTATATCACTTGTGTGAAAAAGAACTCATGCAGGTGAGGGTTGTAGAACTCTGTTAAGTGGGATGTTCAAAATGGGGTCTCTAGTTGGCAATCCGTTTGCACCCTGTCCAAGTAGGGACCCTCACACTAGTCAGGGTAAGGGAGATACCCAACTCAGATAACCACTGCTCACCTCTTTGGTAGCTTGGCACAAGCAACAAGGTTATCTCAGAAGCAATGTGTAAAGCATTTACACATGACACACAGTAATACAGTGAAACACTACAAAAGGACACCACAACAGTTTTAGAAAAATAGCCAATATTTATCTGGGTAGAGCAAGACCAAAACAAGAAAAATCTAACATACAATAATAATGATATGAATTTTGCAAGAATTAACTTAAAGATACAGGGGGTCATTCTGATCTTGGCGGGCGGCAGGAGCCGCCCGCCAAGCGGGAACCGCCAGAAGACCGTACCGCGGTCAAAAGACCGTGGCGGTCATTCTGAGTTTCCCGCTGGGCTGGCGGGCGACCGCCAGAAGGCCGCCCGCCCGCCCAGCGGGAAACCCCCTTCCACGGGGATGCCGGCTCCGAATGGAGCCGGCGGAGTGGAAAGGGTGCGACGGGTGCAGTTGCACCCGTCGCGATTTTCAGTGTCTGCTATGCAGACACTGAAAATCTTTGTGGGGCCCTGTTAGGGGGGCCCACGACACCCGTTCCCGCCAGCCAGGTTCTGGCGGTCAAAACCACCAGAACCAGGCTGGCGGGAAGGGGGTCGGAATCCCCATGGCGGCGCTGCCTGCAGCGCCGCCATGGAGGATTCTTCAGGCCAGGGGAAAACCAGTGGGAAACCGCCGGTTTCCCTTTTCTGACCGCGGCTTTACCGCCGCGGTCAGAATTGGCCTGGATGCACCGCCAGCCTGTTGGCGGTGCATCCGCGGTCCCCGGCCCTGGCGGTCTATGACCGCCAGGGTCGGAATGACCGCCACAGTTCCTTGAAGTCGATAGCTCAGTCTGGGCCTATCATGGCATCATGAACAACAAATCCAACAGTTCAGGCCGGCTGCGGTGTCGTGAGCCAGCTCTGAAGTTGGGAAGACCCGGAAACAGTACCTTGGGAATGTAGGACGTTGTGATCCTTGTGATGAGACCGGAAGTGCGGCGTCACAGGGGTCAGTTCTGAAGGTCGGTGTAGGCGTCATTGAACTCATTGTAGATCGAACTCCGGGCTGATGACAAAGTCAGGAGCGCTGGCGTTGATGGCGTCAGGGCTACAGTGCAAAGCAGGATGATGCAGAGCCCACAGGTCACAGTGTAGGCAGTGGCTCGGTGACGGCATCCTGTGCCATTGGTGAGACCAGGGCTGCAGTGCGAAGAGGGACACTGCACCATGCGGTGTCTCCAGGTCACGGTGCAGGCAGCGGTGTCATAGTTGCTGAAGTGCTGTCGTCAGTAGAGCCAAGGCAGTGGTGCGGAGGCGGTGGCGCGGCGGGCCTGCGGTACGGATGGGACAGTGCATCATGTACCTCACGAGTGGTGTCCTCAGCGGCATCGGCGTCAACATGGTACGTCATTGTCGGGGATACCAAGGCTGAGGTGTGAGCAAGGTGATGCGGAGTGCAGGGCCCACAGGTCATGGTGCAAGCAGTGGCTCAGTGACGGTGACACTGCACCCTGCCCATGGGGATACCTACGGCCTACCTTTGGGGTGCCTTACATGTACCAAAAAGGAAGGTTTGGGCCTGGCAAGTGGGTACACTTACTAGATCGAATTGGCAGTGCAAGACTGCACACACAGTCACTGCAGTGGCAGGCCCGAGACATGGTTACATGGCTACTCATGTGGGTGGCACACTCAGTGCTGCAGGCCCACTAGTAGCATTTGATTTACAGGCCCTTGGCACCCATAGTGCACTTTACTAGGGACTTACCAGTAAATCTAATATGCCAATCACTGATAAATCAATAACCAATACAATTTACCTAGGAAGCACTTGCACTTTAACACTGATCAGCAGTAGTAAAGTGCACAGAGACAATAAACCAGCAAACACATATCTGAAAAAAATAGGAGAAAGAAGGCAAAAAGTCTGGGGATAACCCTGCAGAAAGGGCCATTTCCAACATGGGGCAAAGAGTAAGTGTAGCTGTTAAGGGAGATCTAGAGAGAATAGTGCTTTAAGATTTCCTACTTTTGCTAGTAGCTGCAGATCTAAAAGGCTTCAGTGTTCAAGAGAGGCTTTCATGTGTATATGTATGTTTGAAAGTAAAAGGTGGGTTTGGAACATTCAAGTAAAGAGTGGAGAAAAGTATGTATTTCCACCTTGGAGACATTGGTATTCACTAGAAAAAGAGTTAAGGGCAGATTTAAGAGCCCTTAGTGCCTCCTTGCGCCACATTAGTGTCATTTTTATTTTTAATACTGAGGCCGAGGTCAAAATCGCTGCACCAAATTTACAAAGTGGCACAATGCATGCATTCTACATGCTACCCCTTTGCGCTACATTGTGCTACATTATTCCTGTAATGGGCATAATGTCTGCAAAGGGGAAATTCCCTGTTAGGGCAGGAGAATAAATGGCACAAAGAAATCTAAGAGATTTCTTTGCCTCATTGTTATGGCACTTTTAATGCCTGCTCAGAGCGGGTATTAAAAGGAGGTACACCATTGTTTACAATCGGTCTCAATGGGCCTTGCAGGATTAGTGTCAAATGTTTGACACTAATCCCTCAAAGCTCTAAAGTAGCATCAAAAACTTTGATGCTAGTTCCCTAACTACCCCCATGGTACGCCATATCTTAGATACGGCGCACATATGGTGGTGGTAGAGGGGTGCTAAGGAGTATAAAAAAGTGCTGCAGCACCTTGTGCAGCGCCACTTTTCTTAAATCTGGTTCTTAATCTGCTAGGGCTATGGGAGTGGTATGGCAGATTGCATGGTAGACACAGTTTTAAACAAGCATCATCCTTTATTTAGAAGCCAGACAGGTTAATTGGTTCATTGAAGGCAAGTAAGATCAGTGTTCGCATACTCTATTAAACCAGATCCTGAACTAAAGCTCTAGGGTCCTGCCCGAAAGTAAATTCTTTTTGCTCCTCAGGACATAAAAGATTTGTTGATGACTTTATCATGCCTTTAAAGCGAAGATGGAAAATGTTGCTTACTGTCAAAAATGAATAATAATTAGGGGTGTGGCATGGCAGGCCACATTGCAGACGCATCTGTACGCTACGACCACTTGCTCCATAGTCCTGCAGCATCCTGTTCCATCACCACTCAAATAAAATGGGAACCTATTGTGAAGGATTATCTCCCACCTCCAGCAGTGTGCTGGAGGAATATTAGCTTAGATTGCATCTGCATATATGATTTAGTCAAGATTTTCATCTGACATTGTTCCAAAGATAAGTTAGGGGATTGTATGCATCCCAGAAATTGCAGAAGACTCACACCATGCAGTGCTGGAGTTGATGCCATGGTGGCTGTCTAGAAGAGTTGTCCTTTGGAAACATAATTGTTCAGGGAGCCCTCAAAGCCGAACAGCACGTTATGTCATGATACAGAGGTGTCCAGGGTTGCCCATGCAGATCCAGTGCCAGTCCTCTCACTGGGGTAAGTGGGCTGGGGGATGGAATTGGTTCCTGAATTGAGGGACTTGCAGATGTTCTTAGGCCTTATTCCATCTATCCTGCTGATAGACTTTGACACTTATTACACAAGGTCTGTAGTAGATGCAGCCCTCCAGATGCTCATGCAATCCCATGTGTGCAGTAGAATGTTGTTGGGGTGAACAAGTTTGGGGTGTAGATGTCGGGTAAGGGCCCCATGAAATGCAGAACAAATAGATAGTGGCTCTTTCTTCTCCTAAGTATGCATCCAATTAAACCATTCTTACATATTTTATGGTCATTCTCAACATTTATTTACCATCGACAGCAAACTCAAATGCCTCCAACCAAAGAAAAGTTACCATTGACCTCAAACTCAAATTCCTACAACCAAAGAACAATCAGGCTTATCAATAAAAAGCTAAACCCACTACAGACTCAATAAAGACCACAGGACAGCTTGAATACCCACTGTCAAAAGTGCCCATATTGACAACCTCAATCCTTCAGGCAATAAAAGACTTCAAAACAGCCTGTGGGACTACAATTGACAAGGTTAGATCCAACATGGTCCTCCTGAGATAGGATCTTTGTAATGCAGTTGAGAGAGTCACTGAAGCTGAGTGACGAATATTAGAGGTGGAACACACAGTTAAAGAGCTCTGAACCACAGTGTCTCAACTGCTCGCCGTTCTGAGGGGCTGTTACAAATCTTGTGTGTTTCCCAAAGGAATTGATGGTAGAGATGCAGAACAACTTCTGATGAAATGGTTAATGACAATCATCGAAGGGGAAGAACTATCAACATGCTTTATAATCAAAATTGCTCACAGAGCTCTTAGTGAAAGGCACCAGCCCAATTGATCATGCTGCATATCTACACTTTCATGGACAGAATCGTGATCCTCTGCACTTTTAGGGTAATTGACAATTAACACAGAAAATGTGATCCAATCAACCAAAACTGCAGGCCCTGGGACTCAAATATATATTATTATTTCTAGTGAAACAAACTGAGTATTTCTGGTTTTGACAGTGCAGACCAGGGATGGATGTGCATAGATGAGAGATCTTCCTTGATGAAAAGAATGCAACAAAAGTGCACCCTAGATGCTATTATACCTAAAGAACAAGGCTCTACCCAAGGTCATGTATCTAGACCCAGGACCAAAAACGTGAAAAGCAATGGGAAATTGGGTGCCCAAGAGATGATAGTCCTGAACCAGGAGACTGTAGTGACTCAGAAACAGCACATGAGAGACACACCATGAAGATGAATTGTGGAGAGCATGGTTCAGTGAAAACAAGTTCAGATATGGACATGACTTTTCATAAGGATCCAGGATGGATGTCCTGCAAGTTACACAATTATTGAACTGTTTAGCTGGGAATTGAATATCCTGACTATCCTGAGGTGGGTGGGGTTAAGAGAATTATGATGCTGGGGTCAGGGAGTGATGGCCAGATGCCCATTATGTCTTTGTCAGTGACAATTAAGAAACACCATGTGAGAACAAACTTAAGCTACAATATCATATTTATTTATTTTGTGAGTTACTTAATAACTAGTGAGTTTTAGTTAAGGTAATCTACGGAGACCATCTAGGTCTTAGGTCCTAATTTAGAATTGTCAGAGGGAAATTCCATCACATATGTGACAGATATCCCATCCGCCTTACTACAAGTGCATTATATCCTACTTACAGTGGCCTCATGAAAGCTGAGTTAGAGGGGATGGGCCCCTGTGGTAGCTTGCCTGTCCTTATATCCTCATACACCCTTCATAATGGCCATGGTCCTTGGTGATATTTGAAGACTTTATCGTCCTGAGGCAGGAGGAGCATACACCATCCTTTTGAGGACACCTAAATCATTCTCTCGAATAGACGTCTTCTTGATCCCCGCTGCCTGTCTACAGCTCATAACAAATATACAATTCCATGCACTTTGACTCTTGGACTATGCTCTGATTAAACTCCACATACAATGTGAAAAAACAAAATCTTACCCAATATGCGACTGAGCTGTTGATAATTGACAAATAGCAAATTTGAGATGTACTCAGAGATGAGGCACAGTACCTCCAAATCAATACACATATAGTAGAATCCCCTTCAACCTATTTGGAATCCTAGAAGGTGGTCATCTGATGAGGTAGGGCCATGTTTACAGTAACACAACTTAAAATGAAGAGGAATGGAGGTCCATTGACTTAGAACACACAGTACTAAATGTCAAAGAAAAGCTTAGAGTGGACAGTTTGGTTGATAATTTGACCCACCCAGAAGAACCTAAAGAAACTGCAGCACATCCAAAATGCCTTCGCCAATCTCATCCTGGACATTCCCCACCGGGAACACATCTCCAATCACCTAAGAGACAGCCACTGGTTGTAGGAGGCTGGCCTGGTTTGTAGTGGTACCAAGGGGTACTTACACTCTGCACCAGGTCCAGTTATCCCTTATTAGTGTAGAAGAGGTGTCTAGCAGCTTAGGCTGATAGAAAATGGTAGCTTAGCAGAGCAGCTTAGGCTGAACTAGGAGACATACAAAGCTCCCACTATACCACTGGTGTCATATACACAATATCATAAGAAAACACAATACACAGATATACTAAAAATAAAGGTACTTTATTTTTATGACAATATGCCAAAGTATCTCAGTGAGTACCCTCAGTAAGAGGATAGCAAATATACACAAGATATATGTACACAATACCAAAATATGCAGTAATAGCAATAGAAAACAGTGCAAACAATATATAGTCACAATAGAATGCAATGGGAGCACATAGGGATAGGGGCAACACAAACCATATACTCTAGAAGTGGAATGCAAACCACGAATGGACCCCAAACCTATGTGAGCTCGTAGAGGGTCGCTGGGACTGTAAGAAAACAGTGAGGGTTAGAAAAATAGCCCACCCCAAGACCCTGAAAAGTGGGTGAAAAGTGCACCTAAGTTCCCCAGAGAGCACAGAAGTCGTGATAGGGGAATTCTGCAAGAAAGACCAAGACCAGCAATGCAACAATGATGGATTTCCAGACGAGAGTACCTGTGGAATAAGGGGACCAAGTCCAAGAGTAACGATCAAGTCGGGAGTGGGCAGATGCCCAGGAAATGCCAGCTGTGGGTGCAAAGAAGCTGCCACTGGATGGTAGAAGCTGTGGATTCTGCAAGAAGAAAGAGGGCTAGAAACTTCCCCTTTGGAGGATGGATGTCCCACGTCGTGAAAAAGCTTGCAGAGGTGTTTTCGTGCAGAAAGACCACAAACAAGCCTTGCTAGCTGCAAGGGTCGCAGTTAGGGTTTTTGGATGCTGCTGTGGCCCAGGAGGGACCAGGATGTCGCCAATTGCATGAAGAGTGAGAGGGGGCGTCCAGCAAGACAAAGAGCCCACTCAGAAGCAGGCAGCACCCACAGAAGTGCCGGAACAGGCATTACGAAGTGGAGTGAACCGGAGCTCACCCGAAGTCACAAAGGAAGGTCCCACGATGCCGGAGGACAACTCAGGAGGTCGTGCACTGCAGGTTAGAGTGCCGGGGACCCAGGCTTGGCTGTGCACAAAGGAAATCCTGGAAGAGTGCACAGAAGCCGGAGCAGCTGCAAATCACGTGGTACCCAGCAATGCAGTCTAGCGTGGGGAGGCAAGGACTTACCTCCACCAAACTTGGACTGAAGGGTCACTAGACTGTGGGAGTCACTTGGACAGAGTTGCTGAGTTCAAGGGACCTCGCTCGTCGTGCTGAGAGGAGACCCAGAGGACCGGTGATGCAGTTCTTTGGTGCCTGCGGTTGCAGGGGGAAGATTCCTTCGACCCACGGGAGATTTCTTCGGAGCTTCTAGTGTAGAGAGGAGGCAGACTACCCCCACAGCATGCACCACCAGGAAAACAGTAGAGAAGGCGGCAGGATCAGCGTTACAAGGTTGCAGTAGTCGTCTTTGCTACTTTGTTGCAGTTTTGCAGGCTTCCAGCGTGGTCAGCAGTCGATTCCTTGGCAGAAGGTGAAGAGAGAGATGCAGAGGAACTCTGATGAGCTCTTGCATTCGTTATCTAAAGAATTCCCCAAAGCAGAGACCCTAAATAGCCAGAAAAGGAGGTTTGGCTACTTAGGAGAGAGGATAGGCTAGCAACACCTGGAGGAGCCTATCAGAAGGAGTCTCTGACATCACCTGCTGGCCCTGGCCACTCAGAGCAGTCCAGTGTGCCAGCAGCATCTCTGTTTCCAAGATGGCAGAGGTCTGGAGCACACTGGAGGAGCTCTGGGCACCTCCCAGGGGAGGTGCAGGTCAGGGGAGTGGTCACTCCCCTTTCCTTTGTCCAGTTTTGCACCAGAGCAGGGCTGGGGGATCCCTGAACCGGTGTAGACTGGCTTATGCAGAGATGGGCACCATCTGTGCCCATCAAAGCATTTCCAGAGGCTGGGGGAGGCTACTCCTCACCAGCCCTGACACCTTATTCCAAAGGGAGAGGGTGTAACACCCTCTCTCTGAGGAAGTCCTTTGTTCTGCCTACCTGGGCCAAGACTGGCTGGACCCCAGGAGGGCAGAAACCTGTCTGAGGGGTTGGCAGCAGCAGCAGCTGCAGTGAAACCCTGGGAAAGGCAGTTTGGCAGTACCCGGGTCTGTGCTAGAGACCCGGGGGATCATGGGATTGTCTCCCCAATGCCAGGATGGCATTGGGGTGACAATTCCATGATCTTAGACATGTTACATGGCCATGTTCGGAGTTACCATTGTGAAGCTATACATAGGTAGTGACCTATGTATAGTGCACGCGTGTAATGGTGTCCCCGCACTCACAAAGTCCGGGGAATTTGCCCTGAACAATGTGGGGGCACCTTGGCTAGTGCCAGGGTGCCCACACACTAAGTAACTTAGCACCCAACCTTTACCAGGTAAAGGTTAGACATATAGGTGACTTATAAGTTACTTAAGTGCAGTGGTAAATGGCTGTGAAATAACGTGGACCTTATTTCACTCAGGCTGCAGTGGCAGGCCTGTGTAAGAATTGTCAGAGTTCCCTATGGGTGGCAAAAGAAATGCTGCAGCCCATAGGGATCTCCTGGAACCCCAATACCCTTGGTACCTCAGTACCATATACTAGGGAATTATAAGGGTGTTCCAGTATGCCAATGTAAATTGGTGAAATTGGTCACTAGCCTGTTAGTGACAATTTGGAAAGAAATGAGAGAGCATAACCACTGAGGTTCTGGTTAGCAGAGCCTCAGTGAGACAGTTAGTCATCACACAGGTAACACATACAGGGCACACTTATGAGCACTGGGGCCCTGGCTGGCAGGGTCCCAGTGACACATACAACTAAAACAACATATATACAGTGAAATATGGGGGTAAGATGCCAGGCAAGATGGTACTTTCCTACACAACCGCCTCCCCAAACGTAGGACAATAAGACTAGCCATGACCTGATGAGTCTTCATTGTCTAAGTGGAAATATCTGGAGAGTCCATTTGCATTGGAGTGGCTACTCCCAGGTCTATGTTCCACTGTATAGTCCATTCCCTGTAGGGATATGGACCACCTCAACAATTTAGGATTTTCACCTTTCATTTGTTTTAGCCAAAGTAGAGGTTTGTGTTCTGTCTGAACAATGAAGTGAGTGCCAAACAGGTATGGCCTCAACTTCTTCAGTGCCCAGACCACAGCAAAGGCCTCCCTCTCTATGGCAGACCAACGCTTTTCTCTAGGGGTCAACCTCCTGCTGATAAAAGCAACAGGTTGATCCTGGCCCTCAGAATTAAGTTGTGATAAGACTGCCCCTACCCCTAATTCAGATGCATCAGTTTGGACAATTAATTTTTTGGAGTAACAGGGGCTTTTCAGGACAGGTGCAGAGCACATGGCCTGCTTCAGCTCCTCAAAAGCTTTCTGACAGCTAGCTGTCCACAATACCTTTTTAGGCATCTTCTTTGAAGTGAGGTCATTAAGAGGGGCTGCTATGGAGCCATAGTTCTTTATGAAACTCCTGTAATACCCAGTGAGGCCTAAGAAGGCTCTCACCTGGGTCTGAGTTGTAGGGGGAACCCAATCTATGATAGTTTGGATTTTCCCCTGAAGTGGTGCAATCTGTTCTCCACCTACAAGGTGTCCCAGATAAACCACTTTCCCCTGCCCTATCTGGCACTTTGAAGCCTTGATAGTGAGGCCTGCCTTTTGCAGGGCCTCCAAAACTTTCCACAGGTGGACCAGGTGATCATCCCAAGTGGAGCTAAAGACAGCTATATCATCTAGATATGCTGCACTAAAAGCCTCCAACCCTTGCAGGACTGTATTCACCAACCTCTGAAAAGTGGCAGGTGCATTCTTCAACCCAAAAGGCATTACTGTGAATTGGTAGTGCCCTCCAATGGTTGAAAACGCAGTTTTTGCTTTAGCATCCTCTGATAACTTGATCTGCCAATACCCTGCAGTCAAATCAAAGGTGCTTAGATACTTGGCAGATGCCAGTGTATCTATTAGCTCATCTGTCCTGGGTATAGGGTGAGCATCAGTTTTAGTTACCTGGTTGAGACCTCTGTAATCTACACAAAACCGCATTTCCTTCTTTCCATCTTTGGAATGAGGTTTTGGTACAAGTACCACAGGAGAGGCCCATGGACTTTCAGAGTGCTCAACCACTCCCAGTTCAAGCATTTTCTGAACCTCTTGTTTTATGCAGTCTCTGACATGGTCAGGCTGCCTATAGATCTAACTTTTGACAGGCAAGCTGTCTCCAGTATCTATAGTGTGCTCACACCAAGAAGTGGTGCCTGGCACAGTAGAAAGAGTTCTGAAAACTGACCCAGGAGATTTATGCAGTGGTCTTTCTGCTCAGCAGTAAAACAATCTGCCAAAACTACACCTTCCACTAGAGCCTCTTGTTCTGTGGAAGAGAAGAGATCAAGGAGAGGGTCACTCTCTTCTTCCTGTCCATCATCTGTTGCCATGAGCAGGGTGAGATTAGCCCTGTCATAGTAGGGTTTCAGGCGATTGACATGGAGCACTCTAAGGGGACTCCTGGCAGTGCCTAAGTCAACCAAGTAGGTGACTTCTCCCTTTTTCTCAACAATAATGTGGGGACCACTCCATTTGTCTTGGAGTGCTCTTTGGGCCACAGTCTCCAAGACCCACACTTTCTGCCCTGGTTGGTACTGAATCAGAACAGCCTTCTGGTCATGCCATTGCTTTTGGAGCTCTTGGCTGGCATGAAGGTTTTTACTGGCCTTTTTCATATATTCAGCCATTCTGGATCTTAGGCCAAGTACATAGTCCACTATGTCTTGCTTCAGAGCTTTTAAAGGTTGTTCCCAACCCTCCTTAACAAGTGTTAGAGGACCTCTTACAGGGTTTCCAAATAGGAGTTCAAAGGGGCTGAAGCCCACTCCTTTTTGGGGTACCTCCCTGTAAGCAAAAAGGAGGCACGGTAACAGGACATCCCATCTCCTGCGGAGTTTTTTAGGGAGTCCCATTATCATTCCTTTGAGAGTTTTATTAAACCTCTCAACCAGTCCATTTGTTTGTGGATGATAGGGTGTGGTGAACTTGTATGTAACCCCACATTCCTTCCACATGGCTTTTAAGTAAGCAGACATGAAATTGCTTCCCCTGTCTGATACCACCTCTTTTGGGAAGCCCACCCTGGAAAAGATTCCCAGGAGGGCCTTTGCCACTGCAGGAGCTGTAGTGGTCCTTAGAGGAATTGCTTCAGGATATCTGCTGGCATGGTCCACTACCACCAAAATAAACCTATTGCCTGAAGCCGTAGGAGGGTCAAGGGGGCCAACTATGTCAACCCCTACCCTTTCAAAGGGGACCCCAACCACAGATAGTGGAATAAGGGGAGCCTTTGGAGTGCCACCTGTTTTGCCACTGGCTTGACAGGTTTCACAGGACTTACAAAATTCCTTTGTGTCCTCTGACATTCTAGGCCAATGAAACAAGGGGACAAGCCTGTCCCAAGTTTTCATTTGCCCTAAATGTCCAGCCAAGGGAATGTCGTGGGCTAGAGTTAGGAGGAACTCTCTGTATTGCTGAGGAATCACCAATCTCCTGGCAGCTCCAGGTTTTGGATCCCTTGCTTCAGTATACAAGAGGTTGTCCTCCCAGTAAACTCTGTGAGAGTCACTGACATCCCCATTTGCTTGTTTGACAGCTTGCTGTCTTAGACCCTCTAGTGTGGGACAGGTCTGCTGTGCCACACTCAGCTCCTCCCTGGCAGGCCCCCCTCCACCCAAAAGCTGAGCAGTGTCTGCTTCCAGCTCCTCTGGTGTAGGTTCTGCACAGGGTGGAAATTCTTCTTCCTCAGAAGTAGAATCCACTGTAGAGGGAGGGATAGTAAGTAGTGTTTTACCTTTACTAACCTTAGCTTTAGGTAGCACTTGGTCCATTCTTCCAGGATCCAAGTCACCCTGTCCTTTTTGCTTTTTGGCCTGAGCCCTTGTTAAAGCAAAAATATGCCCAGGAATGCCCAGCATTGCTGCATGAGCCTCCAACTCCACTTCTGACCAAGCTGATGTCTCTAAATCGTTCCCTAGTAGACAGTCTACAGGTAAATCCGAGGCAACCACAACTTTCTTTGGACCAGTAACCCCCCCCCCCCCCCCCACAGTTGAGATTTACAACAGCCATGGGGTGGCTAAGTGTGTTGTTATGAGCATCAGTTACTTGGTACTGGTGACCAAGTAGGTGTTGTTCAGGGTGGACCAATTTCTCTATTACCATGGTAACACTGGCACCTGTGTCCCTGTAGGCCTAAACCTCAACACCATTTATTAGGGGAAGTTGCTTGTACTTATCCATATTAAGGGGACAAGCAACCAAGGTGGCCAAATCAATGGCCCCTTCAGAGACTAACACAGCCTCTGTGGTCTCCCTAACAAGACCAACCCCAACTAAATTACCAAAAGTGAGCCCAGCTACTCCCTTGGTTTGGCTATTAGTAGGTTTGCTCCCACCACCACTGCTATTACCAGGGGCACTAGGTGTAGCAGCAGGGGTTGTAGTGGTGGGAGGCTTGGTGCTTTTCTTTGGACAACTGGGATCAGTTGTCCAATGGCCTTTTATTTTACATAAATAGCACCATGGTTTCTTTTCTTTATTTTGATTTGAAGAGGATTTGGGCCCACCACCCCCATCAGAGTGTTTTTGTGGGCCTGATGAAGACTCATTTTTAGATTTGTCCTCACCCTTGTCAGAAGACTTACCATCCTTCTTCTTGCCATCCTTGTCACCCCCTGTATGAACTTTTCTGTTCACCCTTTTTCTGACCCATTTGTCTGCCTTCTTTCCCAATTCTTGGGGAGAGGTCAGATCAGAGTCCACTAGGTACTGGTGCAACAAATCAGACACACAATTATTAAGAATATGCTCTCTCAGGATTAAGTTATACAGGCTTTCATAGTCAGAAACTTTACTGCCATGTAACCACCCCTCCAAGGCCTTCACTGAATGGTCAACAAAGTCTACCCAGTCTTGTGAAGACTCCTTTTTGGTTTCTCTGAACTTGATCCTGTACTGTTCAGTGGTTAAGCCATAACCATCTAGGAGTGCATTCTTAAGAACTGTAAAATTATTGGCTTCACTTTCCTTGACAGTAAGGAGCCTATCCCTACCCTTTCCACTGAAAGATAGCCATAGGATAGCTGCCCACTGCCTTTGAGGGACCCCCTGTACAACACAGGCCCTCTCAAGTGCAGCAAACCACTTGTTAATGTCATCCCCCTCCTTATAAGGGGAAACTATCTTGTGCAGATTCCTAGAATCATGCTCTTTCACAGGATTGCTGTCTGTAAAACTGCTGCTGCCACCATGGGGTCCAAACCCCAACCTCTGTCTTTCTTTTTCTAAGTCAAATGCTTCCCTGTCTAGATCCAGCTGTTGCTTTTTAAGCTTCAGCCTGTACTCTTCCACTCTCAATCTATTGAGTTCCCTTTCTAACATTCTGTCTTCAGGGAGGGTGGGTTGGGCATGCCTTGACACAGAAGAATGGTGTGAATGGACAGAGGGAGACCTGTCCCTAACAGATGGCACTCTAACATTCTGGCCTACAGAAGTAACACTCCTACTGTGATGAGAACTCACATTAGTACCAGCCATGCTAGGTGACCTGCTAAGGGGCAGGTTGGGAAGGTTCCCTTCTAACACATTTACTGGGGCCACCCCAGAATCAGAGTGTGAACCATCAGCTAATTTCTCACCAGATGTGCCAACTATGGTCTTATCCTGTTCTATGAGCATATTAACTAACAGTTCTCTTGAGGGATTCTTCCCTACCCCTAAACCTCTTTCAATGCAGAGACTCCTTGCTCCTTTCCAGCTAAGGTGATCATAAGCAACTCTGGTCAGATCAACAGTTTGACCTGTGCCAGACATGATAGAAAAGGTTTAAGGGACAGAAAAAGAAAGAAAAAGTTTCAGAACTTTTCAAGGAAACAGAAAAAAAAAACTTTTTCAACTTTTTAAGAACTTTTTGAAAGTTTTAGAGGTACTTTTCAGCACTTAGCAAAGGAGTAAGAGAAGAAAAGCAAAACTTTTTGGTTAGGTGTACATACACTGAACTTGTTTTGTATATTTTTCTCTTATAAAAAGTACGAACTGACAAAGTGGTAAGTAGTTGCAAGTACTTATCCCACCGCTGCACGACCAATGCAGGAGGCTGGCCTGGTTTGTAGTGGTACCAAGGGGTACTTACACTCTGCACCAGGTCCAGTTATCCCTTATTAGTGTAGAAGAGGTGTCTAGCAGCTTAGGCTGATAGAAAATGGTAGCTTAGCAGAGCAGCTTAGGCTGAACTAGGAGACATGCAAAGCTCCCACTATACCACTGGTGTCATATGCACAATATCATAAGAAAACACAATACACAGATATACTAAAAATAAAGGTACTTTATTTTTATGACAATATGCCAAAGTATCTCAGTGAGTACCCTCAGTAAGAGGATAGCAAATATACACAAGATATATGTACACAATACCAAAATATGCAGTTATAGCAATAGAAAACAGTGCAAACAATGTATAGTCACAATAGAATGCAATGGGAGCACATAGGGATAGGGGCAACACAAACCATATACTCTAGAAGTGGAATGCGAACCACGAATGGACCCCAAACCTATGTGAGCTCGTAGAGGGTCGCTGGGACTGTAAGAAAACAGTGAGGGTTAGAAAAATAGCCCACCCCAAGACCCTGAAAAGTGGGTGCAAAGTGCACCTAATTTCCCCAGAGAGCACAGAAGTCGTGATAGGGGAATTCTGCAAGAAAGACCAACACCAGCAATGCAACAACAATGGATTTCCAGACGAGAGTACCTGTGGAATAAGGGGACCAAGTCCAAGAGTAACGATCAAGTCAGGAGTGGGCAGATGCCCAGGAAATGCCAGTTGTGGGTGCAAAGAAGCTGCCACTGGATGGTAGAAGCTGTGGATTCTGCAAGAACGAAGAGGGCTAGAAACTTCCCCTTTGGAGGATGGATGTCCCACGTCGTGAAGAAGCTTGCAGAGGTGTTTTCCTGCAGAAAGACCGCAAACAAGCCTTGCTAGCTGCAAGGGTTGCGGTTAGGGTTTTTGGATGCTGCTGTAGCCTAGGGGGGACCAGGATGTCGCCAATTGCGTGAGGAGACAGAGGGGGCGTCCAGCAAGACAAAGAGCCCACTCAGAAGCAGGCAGCACCCGCAGAAGTGCCAGAACAGGCACTACGAAGTGGAGTGAACCGGAGCTCACCCAAAGTCACAAAGGAAGGTCCCACCACGCCGGAGGACAACTCAGGAGGTCGTGCACTGCAGGTTAGAGTGCCGGGGACCCAGGCTTGGCTGTGCACAAAGGAAATCCTGGAAGAGTGCACAGGAGCCGGAGCAGCTGCAAATCACGTGGTACCCAGCAATGCAGTCTAGCGTGGGGAGGCAAGGACTTACCTCCACCAAACTTGGACTGAAGAGTCACTGGACTGTGGGAGTCACTTGGACAGAGTTGCTGAGTTCAAGGGAACCAGAGGACCAGTGATGCAGTTCTTTGGTGCCTGCGGTTGCAGGGGGAAGATTCCTTCGACCCACGGGAGATTTCTTCGGAGCTTCTAGTGCAGAGAGGAGGCAGACTACCCCCACAGCATGCACCACCAGGAAAACAGTCGAGAAGGCGGCAGGATCAGCGTTACAAGGTCGCAGTAGTCGTCTTTGCTACTTTGTTGCAGTTTTGCAGGCTTCCAGCGCGGTCAGCAGTCGATTCCTTGGCAGAAGGTAAAGAGAGAGATGCAGAGGAACTCTGATGAGCTCTTGCATTCATTATCTAAAGAATTCCCCAAAGCAGAGACCCCAAATAGCCAGAAAAGGAGGTTTGGCTACTTAGGAGAGAGGATAGGCTAGCAACACCTGGAGGAGCCTATTAGAAGGAGTCTCTGACGTCACCTGCTGGCCCTGGCCACTCAGAGCAGTCCAGTGTGCCAGCAGCACCTCTGTTTCCAAGATGGCAGAGGTCTGGAGCACACTGGAGGAGCACTGGGCACCTCCCAGGGGAGGTGCATGTCAGGGGAGTGGTCACTCCCCTTTCCTTTGTCCAGTTTCGCGCCAGAGCAGGGCTGGGGGATCCCTGAACCGGTGTAGACTGGCTTATGCAGAGATGGGCACCATCTGTGCTCATCAAAGCATTTCCAGAGGCTGGGGTAGGCTACTCCTCCCCAGCCCTGACACCTTTTTCCAAAGGGCGAGGGTGTAACACCCTCTCTCTGAGGAAGTCCTTTGTTCTGCCTTCCTGGGCCAAGCCTGGCTGGACCCCAGGAGGGCAGAAACCTGTCTGAGGGGTTGGCAGCAGCAGCAGCTGCAGTGAAACCCCGGGAAAGGCAGTTTAGCAGTACCCGGGTCTGTGCTCGAGACCGGGGGGATCATGGGATTGTCTCCCCAATGCCAGGATGGCATTGGGGTGACAATTCCATGATCTTAGACATGTTACATGGCCATGTTCGGAGTTACCATTGTGAAGCTATATATAGGTAGTGACCTATGTATAGTGCACGCGTGTAATGGTGTCCCCGCACTCACAAAGTCCGGGGAATTTGCCCTGAACAATGTGGGGGCACCTTGGCTAGTGCCAGGGTACCCACACACTAAGTAACTTAGGACCCAACCTTTACCAGGTAAAGGTTAGACATATAGGTGACTTATAAGTTACTTAAGTGCAGTGGTAAATGGCTGTGAAATAACGTGGACGTTATTTCACTCAGGCTGCAGTGGCAGGCCTGTGTAAGAATTGTCAGAGCTCCCTATGGGTGGCAAAAGAAATGCTGCAGCCCATAGGGATCTCCTGGAACCCCAATACCCTGGGTACCTCAGTACCATATACTAGGGAATTATAAGGGTGTTCCAGTATGCCAATGTGAATTGGTGAAATTGGTCACTAGCCTGTTAGTGACAATTTGGAAAGAAATGAGAGAGCATAACCACTGAGGTTCTGGTTAGCAGAGCCTCAGTGAAACAGTTAGTCATCACACAGGTAACACATACAGGGCACACTTATGAGCACTGGGGCCCTGGCTGGCAGGGTCCCAGTGACACATACAACTAAAACAACATATATACAGTGAAATATGGGGGTAACATGCCAGGCAAGATGGTACTTTCCTACACTGGCTTCCTATCGAGAAAAGGATTAACTTCAAACACCTCGAACACACATACAAGGTCCTCCATGACCTAGGACCCGCCTACCTCAACCACTGCATCACTCTCTACTCCCCCACCAGACTGCTCTGCTCAACAAGCACTAGCCACCGTACCCCGCATAGGTAGACCTCGACTGGTGGAAGATACTTCGCCTTCCTTGCGGCAAAGAGCTGGAACACCCTGCACCGAAGGCAGTCACCATCGCTGCATCAGTTCAGGAAATACCTGAAAACCTGGCTCTTCAATTGAAGCTCAGAGGACAAACTGCCTCAGCGCCTTGAGACCCTTACAGGTGAGTAGCTGTGCTTTATAAACTCTGATTTAATTTGATTTGATTTTAATTTGACCCAACTGTCAAAAGCGAAACTGGAAAACCAGCAAACACAATTAAACAAGGCCAAGATGACGAGAGCCATACATATACCACTTACGCTAACACTGTGAATACATTGGCTCAATTTTAAAATTAGCTTTAACATAACTGCCAAACTACCCTGTCTGAGGAATTAACCAAATATTTTGCAAACATCTGTATTCCCCTAACCTTACAGTGGACCATAACATTGGACGAACCATTAACAACTGATGAGAAAGCAGAAGTATTTTCACTGCTCACAATTGGTAAACCACATGGCACCTGTCGGCTACCAATAGAATTTTGTAACTCTTCCCATTTGTGCTGGTCTATGCATTACAAAACTTATTCTATAATGCTAAAGAAAATAAAAGAAATAGGGTGCCTGCCGAAAGATCTTAGGGAGGCCTATATAATTGTCTTCTCAAAGCCTAATAAACCTTCAGAGCATAAGCGCATCTTATAGGCTCTCTCTTCAAAAGTGACACCTAGAAAACTGAATGCTTAAAATAATCACCATTTTAAATCTTATAAGTGAAAGTGGCTTCCTGCTGCATTCATCAACTAGGCACAACATAGAAAATTAATCAAGTCAGTTACAATGGCAAACAAATTGCAAGGGACAATGACTGTAATGCATATAGTCTTTTAAAAGATCTTTCATAGTTTTCATGGAATTACATTTTGTCTCTCTACTCACTTACCCAAGCCTCACCTTTCATCAATTTACAATACACAATGCATTAGCGTTGGTGAGAATGAAGGGCTTCTCTCTGAACCATTTGAATAAAAAGAGTCACCAGACAGAGGTGCCCACTGTCACCGCTACTCTTTGACTGGGCCATTGAACCCTTAGCCGAGTTGCTCAGACAAGACACCTGTATTCAGCATACAGGTGGTCTGTGGGGATTGAAGATAAAGCATTCCTATATGCTGATAATCTGATTTATAGAATTGACCCCAATATCGCTGGACTCTTGATTACACAAATGTCAAATTAATTTGGGAGACACTCTGGTCTAATGGTTAATTGCAGCAAACCAAGATCATTCCCACTAAACAAGCCTAGCCCAGAAATTACATGGCCAGATGGCGGTGCTGGTGGCGGTGCTGCCAGTGGTGGGGGGAGGATCCAGCCCTTCCCCTGAAGCCTCGGAGGGCTGCCCACTTGGGCTGCTGCTGCTGGCAGTAGTCCAGGTGGCGATGCTGGTGGCGGTGCAGGAGGCAGTGCTGCAAGTGGTGGGGGGGAGGTTCCAGCCTTTCCCCTGCAGCCTCAGGCGGCTGAAGTGCCATGGCTGGTGTTGTTTGCCCAGATGCTGCTCCAGCCACAGGCACCAGATCCATCCTGCCTGCGGCGCCTGTGCCTTTTACATTGGCCTTGGCAGCTGTTGTTCCCTTCCTGCCCTTAGCAGCTGGTGGTGCCTCATTGCTTCTGCCAGCTGGTGGTGTCTCCTTGCCCTTGCTAGCTGGTGGTGTCTCCTTGCCCTTGCTAGCTGGTGGTGCCTCCTTGCTAGCTGGTGGTGCCTCCTTGCACTTGCTGGCTGGTGTTCCCTCCCTGTCCTTGCTAGCTGGCGGCCCATTCTTGCCCATGGCATGTGGTACAGGCACACTAGCAGTGCTGACGGGTGCCTCCTTGGTGCCTCTCACACATGCAGTAGCTGCAGAAACTACAGTGGCCGTGGACTGGGTGGCTGAGGTGCTGGCCTGGGTTCTGCCCACCCTGGCCCGAAGTGAAGGACGGAGTGGGGGGGAGAAGCAGGGACTAGGTCAAGGGTGGAGAGGAAAAGCTTTTTAGGCACACTGGAGCTGGAAGAGGGTGAAGGTATGGGAGTGGAGGAAGAGGGAGTGGTTGTAGGAGGTGTCTGTCTGCTGTGTTTGTGTGCAGGTGCATGGGCTGGATGCTGTTGTGAAGAGGATGGCTGTTGGGTGTCTGAGTGCTTGCGTTTGTGTACTTTGGGAGGAGGGGGCACAGACACAGTGGGAGAGGACACAGGGGACGTGTGCATGGATGTGGGAGTAGTGACTGCCAGTGAGGGGCGTGTAGTGATAGGCGTGCTGGTGATGGAGGTAGTGGATAAGGATGTAGTGCATGCAGGTGTGAGTGGAGATGCTACTGGGATGGAGGTGGACGAGGAGGAGGAGGAGGAGGGAGACACAGTGGAGGCAGTGGATGTTGGTGTGTCTGCATCTGGATGGTGCTTGTGTGAGTGCCTGTGGGATGAAGTGTGGTGCTTGTGTTTGCCTGAGCCACTTCTGTGTGTTGATTTGGGTGCATGCTGGTCTGAAGGTGTGCCTGGGATAGGCTGGGGTTGAGGGGAATGGGACTGGGTAGAGGAAGTCGGAGGTGGGAGGCTAGAGACAGGGACACTGGCTGCCATCAGTGAGTTGGCCACCCTCCTGGGTGAGCGGGCACGGGCAACTCGCTGAGGGGCTGCTGGAAGGGCGGTGCTGGTACGCGGGGTGGCGGCTGTACCTGTAGTTGTGGTGGCCACAGAGGAGTCCCCCACCGCCAGGTAGCTTCCATCAAAGGAGATGTCGCTATCAGAACTGTCCCCTCCAGTCTCCGCTGTGGTGCTCCCCTCGCCCTCCATCTCACTGGTGCCCTCACCGTCGGTGGGTTCGGCTCCAGGCCCATGTGGGATGCAGCTCCCTCCATCGCCGGTGCCTCTGCTCCTCCGCCAGATGATGCTAATGCACACAAGGACAGGGTGACAAAACAAAAAGGGGGGAGGAAGAGACAGAGGATACACTTGGTCAATGCCAGCAACAACACCACCGTTGGCATACACAACTCACAGGGAACAGCCCTATGCACTAGGCCATGCAATACCAGTTACATTGCTAGTCACCAGGCCATGGGGTACAATGCCTAACGCCATTAGCAGCACACCTGAAATCCACAGGACCCTGCCCAGCAGTAGATGCCCACCAGCATTATTGGGGTTGGAGTGCATCTGAGCCTGCCCATCATGGAACCTACCCTGCCATGTTCGTCCTGGCCTAGGGGCACCCACAGACCCACAACCCCCACCCAGGTAACACCTCAACAAGCGCAACTTCATGATTCTGAAACTGTACTCACCCCCTTGTGGCTGCTGTGATGCCTTCAAGCGCCCATCCAACTCCGGATAGGCCACTGTCAGGATGTGGAACATCAGGGGGGTCAGGGTACGACGGGCATCCCTTCCTCCTTCCTTGCCCAGCAGAGCAGGTCCTCCCACTGATTGCGACAGTGGGTGCTTCGCCTATCAAAGACCCCCAGGGTCCGCACCTCCTTGGCAATGGCACCCCAAATACCCTTTTTCTGATGGGTGCTGACCTGCAGATAAAGATACATAGGAAAAGGTATTAGTCATACCATCCAGACTGTTACACTCATGGCCCACCATATCCCTCCCATCCCCTTACACAAAGACATTGCCCACCAACCATGCAGCACTCTGCCCAGGACCCCACAGCACCCCTCCCCTACACGAGGCTTACACACACAGCACTCCATACATTCATGCCCCACGCATCGTGCTCACAGTGTACTCACCTGTCTGTCTGGAGGACCATAAAGTAAAGGGTACTGGGGTAGGATCCCATCCACTAGTCTCTCCAACTCCTCCAAAGTGAAGGCAGGGGCCCTTTCCCCAGACACTCGAGCCATGGTCACTTCCAGACACATGTCACAGCAGCACTTGCAGTGTAGGTCCTCTCCTATTGAAGGTCAGGTAGCAAGTGAGTGAACAGACAGAAAATGACGGTCAAGTCTGCGGCGGTGCGTACCGTCACCGCCGGCGTACATCACCATTGGCTCCTGGAACCCTTAGGCCCCAATGATAACCAATGATGTGTTGCACGGCGGTCATCGACCGCCTCCCGCAACGACGCACAACGTCAGCGGAATTACCTCATTTCCACTTGTCCCTCCTCACAGGTCAGGAGGCTGTCATTTCAGGGGGGAACGGGCCATGGCACCTAACTGCGTCACAGCAGACATCGGCACATCAACTGACCTACAAGTTCACATACTGTTTCTGTAAAAAAAAGTGAAAGGCATTTTAATCTGAGGATATCTTTGAATATGACCATCTGCTCACCGTTTTTCACCCTAGAGTTCAACAAGTGAGGATGAATAGGAGATGGAGACATAACCCCGTGTACAGACCCTTGGTGGACCTGGCGACAATGGAGGACAGGCACATTATCCTAACCTACAGACTTGATAGGGCCACAATCCATGAGCTGTGTGCACCATTGGAGCCAGACCTGATTACACCTATCCGCCACCCCACTAGTATCCCCCCTCTTGTGCAGGTCCTGTCAGTGCTCCATTTCTTGGCAAGTGGGTCCTTCCAAGCGACAGTGGCCATGACAGCAGGGATGTCACAACCTATGTTCTCAAACGTGCTGACCAGAGTGTTGTCTGCCCTGATGAAACACATGTGCAGCTACATCGTATTCCCCCAGGTGGCGGATTTGGCCACAGTGAAGACTGACTTCTATGCACTCTGACATATCCCCAACATCATTGGTGCTATTGATGGTACACATATTGCCTTTGTCCCCCCCCGGAGAAATGAGCAGGTGTTCAGAAATCGAAAGAGCTTTCACTCTCTGAGTGTGCAGTTAGTGTGCCTGGCGGACCAGTACATCTCCCATGTCAATGCAAAGTATCCTGGGTCTGTGCATGATGCCTTTATTTTGAGGAATAGCAGCATTCCATATGTGATGTCTCAACTCCAGCGGCACAGGTTGTGGCTAATAGGTGAACCCACGGTCCCCACCCAGTGTCTGTTGGTATATGGGTGTGGGTTTGGCCCTAAGGGTGAGTGTCTGGCTAACAGGTATCCCTCGATATTTACAGGTGACTCTGGTTACCCCAACCTCTCCTGGCTACTGACCCCAGTGAGGAATGCCAGGACAAGGGCAGAGGAATGTTACAATGAGGCACATGGGCAAACAAGGAGGATCATTGAGCGCACCTTTGGCCTCTTGAATGCCAGATTCCGGTGCCTCCATCTGACAGGTGGATCCCTGTGCTACTTACCCAAGAAGGTCTGCCAGATCATCGTTGCATGTTGCACAACCTGGCCTTGAGACGCCAGGTGCCTTTTCTGCAGGAGGATGAGGCTGGAGATGGTCGTGTGGCAGCGGTGGAGCCTGTGGACAGTGACGAAGAGTAGGCAGATGAAGAGAATGTGGACAACAGAACAACTAGTATTCAACAGTACTTCCAGTGACACACAGGTAAGACACTGTAACTTCACCTTCCATTGCAGTTTTGTGTTGGACATTGTACATGGCAGCCTGATTTTCCAAATTCTGTGGCCTTTGGCATCTCTATTTTCTGATATCTGTGCCCCACTCTGGCTCCTGGTGTGTTTTCTGCTGCCCACTACAGGTCATACCTATGTATATATAACTGTACAATTGAATTGCAATGTTTACAGCTTGTTAAATTAATGCATATTTCAATCAATTGACAGACTCCATACTTGTATTAGTTCCAAGGGTGTTTATTTATGTGATAATAAGTGTAGGGGGTATTGCAATGGGCTGGGTTGCTGATGGAGGAAAGTCCAGGATAGAGTCCAGTGTATTGGTATCACAGGTGCATTATCCAAGGGGCCATAGGGAGTAGGGCAATGGCAGTTCAAAGTGGACAGGGTGACAGAGTGGGACATAAGGGTGACATTCAGGGGAGTCTTATTTCCTGGCGGGGGTCTTGGCAATGTTCTCTGGCTTCTGCCTGGATCGCAGGGACCTTTTGCATGGTGGTTCTCCTTCTGCAGGGGGAGGGGTGCTGGTGGCCGGTTGTTCCTGTGGCGGGGCCTCCTGCCTACTAGCGTCAGCAGAGGAGAAAGGCTGTTCATCGGTGTGGCTAGTGTCAGGGGCTCGTTGGTGTGCCACTGCCTCCCTCATGGTGTTGGCCATGTCTGCCAGCACCCCTGCAATGGTGATAAGGGTGGTGTGGATGTCCCTCAGGTCCTCCCTGATCCCCAGGTACTGTCCCTCCTGCAGCCACTGGGTCTCCTGCAACTTGTCCAGTATCGGTCCCATCGTCTTCTCGGAATGGTGGTATGCTCCCAGGATGTTGGTGAGTGCCCCATGGAGAGCCATTTCCCTGGGCCTGTCCTCCCCCTGTCGCACAGCAGTCCTCCCAGCTTCCCTGTTGTCCTGTGCCTCTGTCCCCTGAACCGTGTGCCCACTGACCCCAGGTCCCTGATCGTCCTGTGTTCGTGGGGTTGCCTGGGGTCCCTGTAGTGGTGGACACACTGCTGATTGACGTCTCCTGGGAACAGAGGGATGGGCCTGCTGGGTGGGTGCTGTGCCGTGTTTCCTGAGGGGGGAGGCTCTGTGGTGGTATGGGTCTCTGCCTGGGTCACCGACTGTCCAGAGGTCCTTAATGGACCAGGTTGGTCATCTTGATCCAGGCGTGCAGAGTTTTTGTCATCACTGTGGGCCTCTTTGGGGGGGACTGGATGTTGCTGGCACCTCCTCTCCGGTGACGTTGTGTAGGGTCCTGTGGGGATGGGGATGTAAATGCAGTGTTATTGTTACTCCATGTGACATCTTGTGCATGGGTATGTTTCCCCCTATGGTTGTTATTACCAAGGCAGCTTTGGCTTGTGTGAGTTATGATTTGATTGTCACTAGTGTGCATGCTGTGGTGATGGGTGTCCATGCAGGGCTGTGAGTGGTGTCCATGCATTGGTGGTGCATGCAGTGCTGATAACTGGGATGGGTGGGTTGTGATGGTGGGGTGTATGTGAGATGGTGGGGTGACGGGGTGAGGGCAGGGGGAGGGGTATGTGATGGCATGCAAGTAGGGGGGTGATGATAGTATAGAGTTGACTTACCAGAGTCCAGTCCTCCTGCTACTCCTGCCAGGCCCTCAGGATGCATGAATGCCAAGACTTGCTCCTCCCATGTTGTTAGTTGTAGGGGAGGAGGTGAGGGTCCACCGCCAGTCATCTGTACAGCTATCTGGTGTCTTGCAACCACGGAACGCACCTTCCCCCGTAGGTCATTCCACCTCTTCCTGATGTCATCCCATGTTCTGGGGTGCTGTCCCACGGCATTGACCCTGTCCGCGACTCTCCGCCATAGCTCCATCTTCCTAGCAATGGACTTCTGCTGCACCTGTGAGCCAAATAGCTGTGGCTCTACCTGGATGATTTCCTCCACCATGACCCTTAGTTCCTCCTCTGAGAACCTGGGGTGTCTTTGTGGTGCCATGGGTGTAGTGTGAGTGTGTGTGAGTGTGTGTGAGGTGATGTGTTGGGATGTGTGCTGTGTGGTGCGTGTATGGTGTATGGGTGATGGTGTTCTGTGTCTCTGGTTCTGTGGGTGCTCCTGGCGTGTCTCTCTTTCAGTTGTAAATTGTTTGTAGTGGTTAATGGTTGTGGGTAATGTGTGTGTGTGTTTTATAGTGGTGTGGGTGTGGTGTGTGTAGTTTGAATTGTCCAATGTGGTGTAGTTTTGTATGTGTGTTTGTATTTTGAGCGCAGCGGTATGTACCGCCAATGGTTTACTGTGATTGAATGTCCGCCGCTGTGATTCGTGGGTCATAATGCTGTGGGCGTATTTCTGTTGGTCTAACGGTGTGGGTTTTGGTACTGCCAGTTTATCACTGACCTTTGGTGTGGCGGACTTGTGTGTGTGTCTGTATAGTGGCTGATTTCTATGTGTGGGTCATAATAAGCGTAACGGTATAGCACCACGGTCGCGGTATGTTGGCGGCACTTGCCGCCAATGTCATAATGAGGGCCTAAGTGGCATAATAAGTGCTTCAGCCCGGGGTGTACACTCCAACTCACATGCTCTGGGTACCCTTGGTACCATATAGTAGGGACTTATAAGTCAGTCAGCTTATGCCATGTGGGGGTAGCCAATTCAACGTGCACTTTGTAGTGGGTTGGAACACTAGCGCTGAGGTCTGGTTAGCAGGCCTCAGTTTCCTCCCAGAGTTGAAAAACCAGCAGCATCAATCAAAAACTTTGGGGGTTATCTTGAGAAAAAGAGGCATTTCTTTACATGTAACAATAGTACTACACAGTGAAATTGCATGCTGTTGCGCTGTTTCTATAGCGCCGGCTGACGCATATGTCAAGGGGGGCAGGGTGGGACGATGGGGGAAACAACATTTTTTTTTTAAGAAAACACTTACCGTTTCCCTCGCGCGGCCATCTTCCGCCGTCTCCAGCTGCCTCTCTCCTCTTGTGGTGTCCCACCTTTTCACTGGCACATCAGCACAGGCTTCCTGGCTCGACTGCCGCTCAGACACAAATGTGAAGTCTGTGTTGTTTCTACAGCCCAGCTGTGCATAGGGCCGGGTTAGAGAAACCTAAGTGCTCATGTGTGTTTGGCAGGCCTCAGACGTCCGACCAAACACACATTTGCACTTAGTGCACTGTCCCCACATCCCCCTTCCACCTCCCGTGGCTCAGCCCTACCTCTCCCTGTACACTCTGCTGGCAGAGCAAGGAGATGAAAAATGATGAAAGATTAAACGATAGCAAGTTATTGTTTTATTTTTCATCTGCTGGCTCAGCCAGGGGGGTGACGTCTCTCCGCCACTGCGGAGGAGCCACCCCTGCGTTTCCGTGTGGAAAAATCACCATAGCAGTAAAATGAAAAATTGAATTAATATGTGGGGCTGCTAATTTTTCCAGCCATGAACTAACCCAAAACTCTTATTCCTTGCGTTTTACTCCATATATTTATCACATTTACCGCATAGATTTACCATATGCTACATTTAACACCTACTCTGGGGTAGAATATGAGGGAGTAGGGTGGGTGAGTAGAGGAAGTAGAATTAAGTTTTTTTTAGCAGAGGGAAGCATTGTGTGCTTCCCCCGTAATAAAAAGGCAACCGGAGACGTGGCTCATGTTGCAGCCAAGATTTCATGTGATTTTTCCTACTGTTCTTTCTAGCCCAAAATATTCTGTCAGGTGCTTTCACATCAAGTGAATCAGGGCGTAGAATGGTAACCACTAATACCCAGATGGAATAAATGAACACACGTAAACATGCATTCATTTTTTTCCAATTGGCTTGTAATCAGGTCGACAGTGTTTCCTCCTCTAGGTGCTAATGCAGAAATGTGGTACACCAGTAGAGTACCCTGTTTTGCCCACGCATTTGGAGAACCCTATTTTTCCACACATTTTGTCCATGCATGTGTGTGCTAGTGTCTCATAGATCACAGCGTCAAAGCTGCAGATAGGCTGAGCAGAATAAGAGCTCAATCCTCACCTGTGCCCACGATTCATTATCTACAGCTTCTAGATGAACGTTTCAGTTTCAGTGCGATACTAGTCCCAAACCCCCACCTTTGGTTCCCCTGCAGGTAATCTGATTCAGCAATAGCCAATCATGTCAGAACTAAGAAGAGGAAGTGGTTTCTCATCTGGACAGCGAGGTGCGGTATCAGCTTATCTTTGTTACAGTTCCGCACTGTATTTAAAACTATTACATTTTAAGTCAAGCAGCGAGATGTTCAAAGAATGTAGATTTAACACTATCGAACCACAGCAGCATCAAAAACATCTCATAGGAATTCAATCCGAGCAACTTCCTAAAATACATTTTAGTTCGATGTCATGCAACAGATATTATTTCCCACTTCTCATTCTTTCAAGTGCCTTTCTCCTTTGCTCTTCCTCGGCTGGGGCCAGTGGATCTAGAATACCCTTCTGACTGAGAGCGCTGGCCAGGAGCATTCCCTCATTAACGTTATTGGTGTTCTAAAAAACTCTTCATGTTACTGAACACACGTCTGCTACAAATTAGCAAAACACTTTAAGTGGGAAGCGTGTGTTTTTGGGATGGAAACAGGTGGACAAGATCTCAGCCCGTTTGAAGTTGGTCTTTATGTGGCAGAGATATGCACCCTGTCCAAGTGGAGACCACAATCCTTGTCAGGGTAAATCAAATACACAACCTAAATTAACCTGGTAGCTTGGCGCAAAGAAGGAAGGCTTAACTTAGAAGGCAACATGTAAAGTATTTGTGAATCACACACACAGTAATCACAATGGGAACATCACAAAAAACGCCACACAAGTGTAGTAAAATAAAGCTTATTTATCAGTGTAAGTCAAGGCCAAAATGACAGAAAAATCTATCAATGGATCAAAAGATATGATTGATGCAGAACTCAATATAAAAGCAGTGCTAAATGTTTATGTACTCTTTTTAGAGCCTTTACGTTAATTAAGTTCAGCTGTTCAACATTCGCAATAAGGCTCGGGGCTCAGCACGCCCTTTGCTCGAATACTTGCGAGGATTGTTGACGCTGAGGTGGCTGTTGGCGTGCCTCATCCACGGGGCCCACAATGTAGGGAAGATGGCACGCTGCTAAGCAGCTGTCCAGGTAGGTGCTTCTGCTGTCCAGATGTTGTCAGGCCTCTCACATGGGGCACACAGTGCTGGATGGCAAGTAGGGCTGCGATGCAGCGCTCAAATGAGGCTCTTCTTCTGTGCGGGTGTCGACGGCTTCTCACACGGGGCCCGTGGCACTAGGAGACAAGTTGTGCTGTGGTGCACTAAGTAGGGGAAGTCCGCAGACACGTAGGTGATGGAGAGGCTCTCAGTGAGCAAACAGGCGCGGGTGCAGCTCCTAGGTTCATCAGTGAGCACACATTCATCTTCACTTTTGAATATGGCTGCATGGCTCTCAGCCTATTAGAGTCCAGCGACAGCCACAGGGAGAGGAAATCCTGCATGTCCCTGAGGTTTCCCACATAACAGGGGGCAAGCCAACAAGCCCTTGGAGTCACTCTGGGTTTTAGTCTTTGGCAGAGCAGAGATCAGCAGGCAGCACAACAAGGCAGGGCAGCAGTTCCTGGGAACAGTCAGTCTTGGCAATTTGGCGATCCACTCCAGCAGAGTTCTGTTTAAGTCCAGGAGTGTACTGACATTAATGGGTCAGAGACCCAGTACTTTTACTAAAAAGTGCCTTTGTTGTGGGGGGTGACTTCAAAAGGTCTCTGTGATGTACCCAGGTCCACCCTTTTAGCTCAGTCCAAATTATCTGGGAGTAAGGCTCCCACTTATCCTTTAAGATGTAAGTTGGAGCCCTTCCTATCCTCCTTCCCAGGAAGACGCATCCGTATGCAAATGAATGCAGATGCTGTAGTGTAGGTGTCTGTAGGAATGCACAAGTGTAGCTGTCACCTGGCTCAGGCCAGATGTGTACCGGAGATAGACTGTAGGCAAACAGGACAGTGAGGGCAGAGAAATGCCCATTTTCTGAAAGTGGCATTTCTAAAATAGTAATAATAAATCTGACTTTACCAGTAAAGAGGATTTATCATTACTATTCAAATGATACTAAAAATGATGTAGCTACCCCTCTCAGGTCATGATTTACAGTTTAAAGGTATTATGAGGAATTACCAATACTGGCCTATGAGGGGGGCCTCACAGTAATGAAAAAACAACTTTGGTAATGTTTCATTACCACAACATGTAAAACTAAAAAAATACATGTTCTACATTTTTACTTACATGGCACCCAGCACTATGGGCTACCTAAGGCAAACCTTCGGGGTGACTTTTATGCAAGAAAAAGGGAGTTTCAGACTTGGCAAGACATTTTGCATGCCAGGTCTAGGTGACAGTGGCTCTGCAGTGGCAGACCTGAGTCATGTTTACAGGGCTACTTAGGTAGGTGGCACAATCAGTGCTGCAAGCCCACTAGTAGCATTTAATTTACAGGACCTACGTATATGGGATACCACTTTACAAGGGACTTATATTTAAATTAAATATGCCAATTGTGGATACACTCAATAAGTCAATCAATCAGATATTTGTATAGCGTGGCTTATCACCGGGGGGCTCTCAAGGCGCTGGTGGGGGAACGCGGATCAGTCGAAGAGCCAGGTCTTGAGGTCCTTCCTGAACTGAGCCAGTGAGGGAGACTGCCTGAGGTGAAGCAGCAGCATGTTCCAGGTCTGCACGGTGAGGTAGGAGAAGGATCTTCCTCCAGCTGTATTCTTCCGGATCCTAGGGGTGGTGGCGAGAGCCAGTTGAGCAGAGGGGAATAGCTTGGGAGTGCGTAGAAGGAGAGGCGATATTTGAGGTAGGCAGGTCCGATGCTTGTAGGGCCTTGTGTCAGGAGTTTGAAAGTGATGCGTTTGTTGACGGGGAGCCAATGCAGGTCTCTCAGTTGGGCAGAGATGTAGCTGTGCTGGGGGATGTCCAGGATGAGTCTGGCTGCGGCGTTCTGTATTCTCTGGAGTCTTGTTTGGAGTTTCTTGTTAATGCCGGCATAGAGTACGTTGCCACAAGTCGTGTTTGCTACTGATGAGTGCATGGGTGACTGGGGATCCACTTATAAATCTTCTAGAGCAGGCAGAGTGTGTGGATGCACGAGGATGAGATGGCATTGACTGTGTGGGCCATAGACAGCTAGGAGTCAATGATGCTGAGGTTGCATGCGTGGTTGGTGAGCGGTGGGGCAGTTCCGAGGGCAGTGGGCCACCACGAGTCGCCCCAGGAGATGGGGCAGAGGATGAGGATCTCTGTCTCCGCGTTGAGCTTGAGGCAGCTGTCCTTCAATCACTCGGCGACTGCCTTCATTCCGTTGTGAAAGTTTCTTTTGGATGTTGATGGTTCGTCGGTGAGGGAAAGAATTAGCTATGTGTCATCTGCGTATAAGACGATGTTGAGACCGTGGTGTCTGACGATCTCCGTGAGCGGGGTCATGTAGACATTGAAGAGGGTGGGGCTCAGAGAGGAGCCCTGGGGGACTCCGCTGCTGGTTTCTGTTGGTATTGAGTTGAAAGGTGGGAGCCTGGCTCTGGGTTCGGCCAGTGAGGAAGGAGTGGATCCACTCCAGGGCTTTGCCGTGGATACCAGTGTTGTGTAGTCTGGTGCATAATGTGGTGTGGGAGATGGTGTCAATCGCGGCAGAGAGGTCGAGGAGGATGAGGGCAGCTGTTTCACCGTGGTTCAATAGGGTGCAGATGTCACCTGTGGCTGCCAGAAGTGCAGTTTCAGTGATGTGGTTGCTCTTGAATCTGTATTGAGAAGGATCTAGGATGTAGTTTGTCTTGATGAACTCGGTGAGCTGTGTTGATCGTTTTTTCTATTACTTTGGCTGGGAAAGGGAGCAGTGAGATTGATGTGTAGTTTTTCAGCTCCCTTGGGTCTACGAGGGCTTCTTTAGTAGGGGATTTATCCCCGCATGTTTCCAGTTTTCCGGGAAGTTGGCATTCTCAGTGGAGTGGTTGATGGTACAGCATAGTTCAGGGGCGACGGTTGCGCCGGCTCGGTTGAAGATGTGGTGGGGGCATGGGTCTCAGGGTGCCCCAGAGTGGATAGAACTCAGGGTGTCTTCTGGGGTGAGGAGGGTCCAGTGGTTCATGGTCAGCAGGGGGTTAGAGTCTGTGGTGGTGCTGGTGGGCGGAGGACGGGTCTTGGCTCGTGAATCCTTCGTAGATGTCCTGGATTTTTTAGTGCGAGGTTGTCACAGAGGTCTTGGGAGGGGGGATATCTGTGGTGTTTGTGCCGGGTTTCATGAATTCATTGTCTATGGTGAAGAGTTCCTTGCTGTTGTGTGCGTTGGTGCACTCCTAAATAACTAACTTTCTAGCTGATCTGATGAGCCAGTGGTGCAATGTGACAAAGGCTTTGTGGTCTGTCATGCTCTTGCTGCTTCTCCACTTTCACTTGAGTCATCTGCAGATGCGCTTTGATTCTTGGAGGTTGGGGGGATAACCAGCTGGATTTCCAGTCGTGTTGATAATCGGCGGGTTTCCTTAAGGGGGCTAGAGTGTTTGCGCAGTCAGCAATCCATTGTTGGAGGTTGCGGGCCAAGGCATTGAGGGATTGCGACGTGACCAATGTTATTATGTTTTAGGGGAGAAGCACATGCACTTTAGCACTGGTTAGCAGTAGTAAAGTGCTCAGAGTCCTAAGGCTAACAAAAAGGTACAGCAACAAAACAAGAGGTAAAGGCAAAAAGTCTGGGGAAAGACCACCCTAAGGATGCCAGGTCTACCAGAGGTAGAGACATGTTTTCTGAAATTGTGGTTCACTGGAGCAATATGATTAAATATTTGTAAATATATGAATAAACTGAGTCAAATTTTACTAAAAAAAGGAATATTCAAAAGAGACTTTTAATAAATCTGAGCGGTTTTAGCCACACTTGCACACAAGGGTAAATTAAATGTGTATTGGTTTGATTTCTCTCCATACTTCAAACCTGCTGACCACCATATTCAACAAGTGAAAGCCCCAGATGACAAAGAGCATTGTTTTAATGTTTGTACATTTTCAAACAAAGCTATATTTTACATTAATGTCTTTCGTTATTCATTCACTTTCCATAGGACCTGAATTCAAGAGTGACAAAAGTTTGCTAACAAATGCTGTCTCTTTGACTTCATGTGGTGTAAACCTACATCTGGTTGACAAGCAAATGTGCCATGGTTTATTGTTCTCTGTAACCCTCCTAATTACTATTGACCAGCCACTGCATTTGCACAAACAGCTAATGCTGCTTGAAATTAAAACTGATTAAAAGGCCTCATTGTTTTACATTTACTTTCTTATCTGCCACCATTATGGGAGTGCTGCAGCTCCAGCCGCCACTACCCTTGTCTTCGACTCTGATCTTTTTTTGGTGGATAGGGTTGATAGTTATATCCACTGACGCCTAGAGTATTATCACTTTCTTAATGATTGGGTAGAGATTAGTGTTTACACTTATGTTGCCATTTCCATGCCACTTCCAGATTACAGCCACACACCTGCCTCCCTTACTCCTAGACCCCTTTGTTCCCCTTCACTCTCCTGTATTTGAAGTTTGTTAGACTTTCCTGTTTTAGGAGTGTTCCCTGTGTGTGCTTTTGTTTACCATCGTGCTGCAATAGTGTCACTCTGGTGTGTGAGTGCCACCAAAAAAACTCTACTCCTCATGAGACCCTCTATAGGAGGTAAAGGTTCTCTTTCGTTCAAACGGTGACAGTTTCCATTCCCAATTTCAGGGCACTCTGGAGTTAATAGCCATCTCTCAGTGAACTCCACTAAAGAACTCCTTGAGAGTGTGAATGGCTTATCAGCATAAAATACTTGCCTGGTCTGGATTCTGATGTTCAATTTTACAAACGCATCACCCCACATCAAGGGTTGTGTTGACCTGAGCTAAGCTGACTTGGACTATCCTCAAGGATGCCTTTGGGGGCTTAATGTTCACTCGCTATTTAATCCAGCTTGTTCTCTTATATAAGTAGCTCTCCTCGTGTCATATTGTTCAATACTCACTCACTATGTCTATTCTGAAAGACATCAGAATGTGTCTCCTTCCAAATGCTCATTCCTTTGAGTCATCTAAAGTCCTCATATTCCACAAATCGATGGCAAGATTCACCTCTTTCTCCAGACAATCACTAAATGTGATGAATGATGACTCCAGAAAAGAGTTTTTCTTCTAAGGTCCTTAAGGCTGTCAAAACCAACTGCTTAGTGTCAACTGGCCTCGAACCAGGACTAAGGTCTAATAGAGGAGGTTTAAGTTGCTGAATCTCCTGTATATCTCACATTCCTCTCTGGTCCAATCCAAACATGTGTGGTGATAGGATGTATTATGTTATTGGCTGATACACATAAGCTATGTACAGGTGACTAGATGAAGCCATCCCTGCTTTTTCAGAGCCTATAGCACTGTTGGCATGTCTGACCTTAATAAGTTAACTTACAAGGTGACGCGAATAGGCTGATGAACCTTTCGACTCACTTCGAGGTTTTCCCACCATATATTCCGTACTTATACAGATCAATAACTAATAACAATCAATAACACTAACAATCAATAGGAGTCAGTAGTTGTCACACACCATGACCTTGCAGTCATGAATAACCACACCTTTATGTAAAAGTTAGAATATTTATTTCCCTATATTAACAATACTAATGTCACTTAAGATAATCTCAAAATCAAATAATAAACATACAGAAACAACCCTGGCTGACTGAAACGATGAAAAAATAGAAATCTAACCAAAGCGTGAGCTACTACACATTCTAAGGTTACAGTGCAAATTAATAGCAAGAATAATTGTGCAAACTATATTACATACATTTAGATACAGCAAAGAAAAAGAGGTCAAATGTTACTATATGTGTTTGTTTTTCATTAGTGAGGACCCTAACTAACAGCAGATTAGAATGAGCATGTTTGGGCTTCATGCAAAACAATTTAGTCAACACAAATTTAGAAAAACATCTAACTATGGCTCTGTCAAAATAGCGTGGTTGGTACCTAGAAACAAAAGCAAATAGACATAGCATACAGTATCATAGTCAATATACCTGTCCTCAATTTGGATCAGCAAGCTGTGACAGTCTTCATCAGCAGGACATCAGTCTGGTCAGCAAGGCATCAGGATACAGCAGCAAAGTTCAGAAACTGCAAAGTCTTTTAAGCATTAAAGTTAAGCACGTCTCTTCTCAAGACGCTCAAGAAAGTATTGGCCTTTCGGCAAGCTAGAAGATGGGCAAATGCGTCTAAACTCTCAGTGCAGTCCGGCTAGGTTAGATTTCCTAAAACGTATTCCCAAGTCCCTATTGGTCAAGGGATCGCATGTTCACACTTTGTGTACTAAAACTAAAACTTCAAATCTACATTTCTACTAGTACATGGTTCACATGTCGATGATTGGCTCCTTTCCTACTGTTCTCATCATCTGGCTTGTCAGGTAACAATATTGTTGCAGCTTATACTCCAGTCAGTGTCTTCATTGTACTCTCCTGGGAAAGTCAGTCTTACACACAATACATTTACAATGTTGCATTAGCAAGAACAGCATCTTCTAGCAAGCAGATCTCATGAAAAAGACTTTTAGCTACGAGCACATTAGGTCAGCACAGTAGAAAATCACAATTTAATTATCTAAGAAGACATTTTATTAAACGCTTTAGAAATACAGCTTGACATGAGGCTGTGAAACTAGGCCAAGACCTCCGCTAAGTTAAGGTCTACAATTAATAAAGCTAATACATAATGTATAATCCTTAATCTGACCTATTACTAAATTAATCAAACATAAGATCAACATTTCTTATTAATAAACCATTAATAATTACTCTTCGTGAACATTGACGGCCACTCACGTGGTCACACTTTCAAATGCGTGAATTATTTTTCCTCTAGATTATTATATTTTCTACGCAAATTCAACACTCAAATACATGAATATTAATTAGTAATTTCATTAAAAACTTCAGTTTTACCAATCCCTCCTCTGATGACTAAATATGTCACCACACCAAACCTTCATTCACAAATCCTTGCATCAGCTAAAATTCTGTCATTTCAATCCCTTCAAATCTTTGTTCCCATTTTGAATTTTCCCTAAACAATTTTCCATTTCTTTTCTTCCCTCCTCTGATTATTTTTTGTCTTCTTCAATTCTATTCATTTACACAATTTGCATATTCCCCATATTCCAATTAAGCAAACCACAATAATCAATATCCCTTGTATTATTTTCAAAAATATCCCTTTCCCAATGTTGTTGAGCCAATTTGCCACTGAAGCAAATCTCTGGCAAACTTTCTTTCAAACACCTGGTTCCTTCTGTTCTTTCAAATCAGCACTCTCATTAGTCAGATTAATTCTAATTTCTTTACTGTTGTCAGGAATGAACGAACAGCAATGCCTAGAATTAAGGTTCTTGCAAACTTCACCTTCCTTTGCTAAAAGAATGTCTAATGCAAGGCAGTTCTGAAGAGTCATAGGCCCTCATTCTGAAGCCACGGGTGCCACAAAACCGCCAGTGCTGGCGGTATTTGTGGCTCCCTATTTTGACATCTCCGCTGGGCCAGCGGACAGAAACAGCGTTTCCTTCTGCTGGCCCAGAGGAAAAGTCACATCAGCATTGCCGTCAGCTCATAATAGAGCAGGCGACAATGTTGATGTGCAGCGGGTGCAGCAGCACCCATAAGGCATTTCACTGCCCGAAATTGGGCAGTGAAAGGCGCGAAGGGGCTGTGCCTGGGGTGCCCTGCACTGCCCATGCCAAATGCATGGGCAGTGCAGGGGTCCCCAGAGACACCCCGAGTCCAGCTTACCGCCAGCCTTTCGACAGGCTGGCGGTTGGGGATTATGACCACCTGGTGGAAGCCTGGCGATCAAGTGAAAAGGCCGGCGGTATGGCCGTGGCTAATGCGCCACGGTCATAATACTCTGGTGGCACACCGCCAGCCTGTTGGCGGTGTTATCGCCAGCGTACCGCCGGCCGCCAGTGTCGTAATGAGGCCCATAGCTCTTTCAGCAGCTAATTCAGTATCTATCAGGAGTAAGGATCCTGAAAAATTTGTCAGCATGTTATCCACAATAGTAGACAACTTTAAAATCTTTATCGAATTCAGAACAACTCCCACCGAAGGAATTATTGCTCCAAATATATATCCCATATATCCCATACATCTCCTCTGTATAATATGATGTAATTAAGTCACTTTCAGAAATTTCCTAAAGTTGTCAAGTTGAAAAATATTTGGGAAAACTATCCCCAAATAACATGTCCTATGCCATCCTCTTGGGAGACACTAATAAGCATTAGGACCACAGATATAATATATCCCAGGGATCGCTAGCTCCTGTCCATTCAACATAAATGTCCATTTACTCTGAAACAAAAACACATGTCTACATTCACTTGTTCCCACAAATAAAGTGTCAGTGTGAGATTTAGGCCTATATACACAAAGCTTCCCTATGTGTTGCGCATCTAAAGCTAATATTCCTTGTGTTTTTATTGCATTATAAGCATAATAATTCGCATAAGTCCTTTTCCCTAAACCCTTCTCTAATTTCTCCTTCAATGCCTTTCTCCTGTCACATGTGAGATCTAAGAAGCTCTTCTCCAAAGGTGTAAACAAGCATGTTAAGTTGTTCCTGTGCGCATAAGCTGTGCCAAAAGTTAATATAGGCTCAAAGAAACCTCTAACTAGTACTATGTCATTATCCTTAGCTACTCTACTCAGGTACCTAATCATGGGGACAAATGAAAACACAACATCATATTGGAGTAGAAATAGTGGATATAGTGTGTGACGTAATCAGCGACAGAACAAGAGTCCCACCCGCCCAGGCACAAGGCTGCTGGGTTGTTCACCTCACGCACCTGTTTTGGGATGAGGGAACGCCGTGACAACCTACTGCTTGGACATGAAATGCTTGCTGCAGTGAGGCATCGAATGGTCTAGAAATAGAAGCCGATGACAGTTTGCTTTGAGTATGCAGCACAAAAGGACAACCTCCAGGAGCACTTCAAATTTTGACATCTGAGGAAGCTAATACTACAAAAAACTCTCACAAATCAACTGAAAAGCGTTCTGTAAAAGCTACGCCTCGCTCGTGCCTCCACTCCACCATCCAATGTCCAGTTGATCTATCTTTCATTTTCTGTCTTGGCTCTGTGACCAATCAATTTGGATGGAAACAAGAGTTTTGCTGACCGGCTGAACCACTTGCCTCATCAACCCAGAAACTCTGAGCAGGTCTTCATATACATCCTAGTTCGGTACGATATTTGACACATGGGTGTCACAAATTGAATTTTGAGCTGCTGCAAGGGCCTGTCTTTCACAGAATAAACTTTCACTGATTGTTGGCTATAGGAGCGGTGCTGCCAATTAAATCAAAGATAATATTTTGATTGAGGTGCGATGCGCTGATCAAGACCGGAGGCCAGAGGGACTACAGATCCTAGACTGCTTTGCAGCCCCAGGAGGCATACAGTTAATAACAGGAGGAACGTGAAATGGGCAGAAGTCATGGATAATGCGGAAATTCAAACTAAAATATGCAAACTATTTGTGGATAACCTAGTTGAAGTAACACCTTTAAGGGGGTATGAGCCCGATATGGTTCTTGTGCACTGTCAGATCATGGAACAGCTTAGGCCTCTGTTTACTAAACTTAGGAAAAGAGGGGCTTCCAACAAAGGTACCCCAGGATGGTTCACTAAGGGCTGTTGATTGGCCAAGCTCAGTCTCCTAGACGCTTTGAAGCAGCGAATCAAGCCAAAAATAACCACTGCTAGGAATAACTACAAGGCTATCCTAAAAAGGCTAAACAGAACTGGGAGATGGCCAAATGGGAAGAGTTTACCAATGCACTTAAGAGTAAGAATCAGAAGATGTTCTGGTTACTGGTGGCATTCAGCTCAAGATTAATAGATAACCCCCTTGAAGCGGTAGTGCAACCGGGGGCTTGGGTTGAGCACTTCAGATCCCTGTACAGTGGGGGTGGAGAGGGACACGATGAAAGAATGAGGGAGGAACTAATTGAGAGGGATTGCTTGGTAGGCCTAGAGGCCTTTTCCAACCCTCCTGAGATGGAGGATAACGTAGAGACCGAGTGCCCATATTTCTCCCAGGCTGAAACCAGGGTAGCCCTGATGCAAATGAAGAAGGAGAAGGCCCCTGGCCCGGACGGTATTCCTAGCGACCTTTTCCTCTCACACCCAGATGTCTGGATCCCCTACCTGAATGCATTGAGCAAAGCTATAATGAAGGGCATGACCATTCCACCGACCTGGCTAGGAGCTGTTATCGTACCCATTTTCAAAAAAGGAAGTAGGGACGTTCCCTCTAACTACAGACCGATAAGCCTGTTGGACAACTCTCAAAAAATCTTTTGCAGACAGGTTCCGGCCAAACTACAAGCATGGTTAATGGACAATCATATCCTTGAGGATGCCCAGGCAGGGTTCAGGAGCAAGATCAGCACTGTTGATCAGGCCTTTTGTTTCAAGATGTTATGCTGGAAGTATGTCACCCTAAAGAGGAATCGCCTGTATGTCACCTTTATAGATCTAAGGGCAGCCTTAGACCTGGTACTTAGGGATAACTTGTGGGAAATACTTGCAGGATATGGGGTGCTGCTTGACCTAATACGTATCTTGAGAGCACTTCACATAAACACCTATGCCAAAGTGAGATGGAACATAAGGGGGATTTAACAGACCTGATTCCAACTCGTTGAGGGGTAAAGCAAGGTTGCGTATTGGCCCCGACACTTTTCAGCGACTACATTAATGGGGCAGTTAAACGGCTATCACAATGTACTCAGGATGCCCTTAAGCTTGCTGGAACCCCGCTTCCGATATTGGTATTCACCGACAATACCCTGCTCATCTCTAGAACTCCAATGGGCCTTCAGGCAGAACTGGAACCTTTGTGGCATTTTCTAAGGCAAGGGGTCTGGAAATGAACCCAACAAAAACAAAATTTATGGGATAAACACCCACAAGACTTTTAGAGGGAGAATGTTAATCATTGGCTCCATAACTGAACAAGTCAAACACTTTGACTACTTAGGGATCCGACTGTCTGATTCAATTTCTTGGGGCCATCAGTTTGTGAAGAGCAAAAATCTCTGCATCCAGAAGGCTTACCCAATCAGCAGGAAACATAAGGAAACGGGGGTGGTGCGGTGTTCCCGGTTCTCCAGATATACAAAGCTACTGCCCTCACGGCAGCCACTTATGGGGCAGAGATTTGGGGTTTCACGGACGCTACCGTCCTTCTGACAGCTGAGAACAATTTTCTTAGAAACATGCTCAAGTTACATAAGGGCACACCACTGGCGCCACTGATACAAATTTGGTGGTGGCTTTGAAACCCTTGTTGTAGTGGGTGAAGCTGTGGAAATGCAGGGAACTAACACCATATGGGGACTCCTTGATTGACCTAATTTCTAGTGACTCACGGGTAATTACGCCTTGGTTGAACTATCTTAAGTCTCAGTGTGAGAAGCTGAAAATGATTGACCTTTGGAAGTCTCCCACAGTGGTAGCCGAGGACGTATCTCTGACATTAAAAAGAGCTTATTTGAACTATGCCTTGGAACAGACATGGTTGAACAATGGTCATGAGAACCTGGCTGGGCAATTTTTAAACATTAAATGCTCCCCATTCTATGAAAATTTCCTGGATGAAATCCACCCCCCCCTTTGCCAAGTGCTTGTATCTACAGCTCAGGTACGGGTCCCTACCACTAAGACATTTAATGGCTAAATGGGAGAAGCGTACCTCCTCTGTGTCTTGTCATTTCTGCCCTCAGTTAAAGGAGACTGAAGAGCACTTTCTCTTTTTCTGCCAGCAATATTCGCACCCTTGTGGGAGATGGATAATCCCTGTTTGTAAGCTCTTGGGTGCCAGACATTACTGGGAGGCCCTGAGAATCTTTAAATATGACTCGAAGGCGGTGATAGTAGTTGCTGTAACCAAATATCTGGAGCAAGCATGGTGCATAAGATGGAGAGCCATGTCCTAATGGGTATTCTTGGACTGACAAAATGCCCAGGCTGTCTAGCTATCGGACAAATACTTTTGAACTTACATTTGATTATTCTATCTCCAATTTAAACCTGTTTCCCATATGCCATACATGTACTTCAAGTTAAATTTGTACCTTGCACTTACACAATGCATTTGTTTTTTAATTCTTTTACATGTGTAAATAATACATATTCTTACCTTTTTTTTAAAGATCTGAATGCACGAGGAGATTGTATATACTCAATTTCATTAATGTATTTATGTATACTTTTATGGTTGTTTAATCAAAATAAAGTAAATACTATTACTACAACTAGTGGATATACTTTGTGTTATAGAATCTTGTTAGTAACAGACTACAACTTATCCCATAAGTAAGAGGCAAACTATGATAGGTAACTCTTTCTTTGACTGATGAAGGAATCTGTGTACACACAAAACAATTCTTCACATCCATCATCTCAACATACTCACTCAATAAGCGATAGAAGATATTAGAAGAGAGTTCCCCTTGGGCATTAATACCTATATGCAGATACTTCTCATCTAACCTAAACTTCCCTATCGCTGTTAATGCAGTAGATGTCTCTAAAGCTGAAGAATGGTTGGCTTTACCCTTGTCAAGAACAGACATAACCACAATCAATATCACAAACAATATCCCACACACAATTGCCAAACCA
Source organism: Pleurodeles waltl (assembly GCF_031143425.1). NCBI lineage: Eukaryota > Metazoa > Chordata > Amphibia > Caudata > Salamandridae > Pleurodeles > Pleurodeles waltl. The sequence continues at coordinate 637,081,965 of NC_090446.1, read as the reverse complement.
ATAGTCATGTATTTACAGCACCTATTCTTCCTACCCTGCTGGCTAATGTTACTCATGATCTGTAAAGAATCAGAAAGCAGAAGAGAAAATTTAGGAAATTCAGCAAAAATCAAAAACAAAAACAAAAATCTTCTTTCAGCAGTTATTTACAGCTCTCAGTCTCACTTCCAGGATCCTTTGTCAAAAATCAGATTAGCAGCTTGTCAAAATCAGGTTAGCAACTTGTCAAATCAGGTTATCAAAGTCTTTTCCGGTAACTTTCAACAGTCTCCTTTTCTTTGCACTTTGCTCAGATTGTTTCAACAGCTCAGTTCATCAGCTTCCTTCAAGTGCCTAAATATTGACCTGGAATGTCTCGATCAAAACAAAAAGAAAAAAATTCCTTCTGCCATTCACTTGTAGTTGCATACACCCATTCAGGACCTGCGTACCTTTGACTTGCTATTCTCTTTCTTTCCAACTTTCGATCTCCATTCAGTTCTCCTTCACTTCAATCTTCTTTCCTTGTTGTATCAACTTCTTCCTCAATTGTTGCTTCAACAACAGCTTCGTTTCTCTTTGTTTGTGACTCCGGCCACTTATCTCCTTTCAGTGGACCCTTGGTCAGTGCTCTTTTCAGTGTTGTGCTCTTTTCAGTGTTGAACTTGTAACTTCTTCTTGCTCTGTGGTGTTTTCTTTTGATGGACCTGCAACTGGTTCTGGAAGAGTCAGATCACATTAGCTTTGATCCACCTCAACTCCTTCCCCCTCGGGGTCTGGCAACTGCTCTGCTTGTTTCTCAAAATCATCTGCTTCTGGGAAAGCCCTCCTCTGACTAGGCTCTCCTGCTGCCTCAATTGAGATAGGCTGACTGTCATGCTCCTGGAGGTCTTCTCCTTCGGCTCTCGAAGGGGTGACTGAACCGTCCTCACTGGGTTCAGATCCAGTCTCAGTTCCTCTTTCTTCTCCTTCCGTCTCTGAGACTGGTTTTGCCATTGTTGGTACTTTCATCAACTCTTCTTCACTGTCCAAAGGACATGCCACTTTTTTCATGTGGCTGCGTGGAACCAGTTCGGAACTCCAGTGCACATCACAGCTGTGGTAGTCGTCAGCACTACCTGGAACGGACCCTTCCAACGAGGCTCCAAACATGTTTTCCTCATGTGTTTCCGGACCACAACCCAGTCACCGGCTCTCAGGTTGTGCCCTGGGTCAAGGATCGTGGCAGTGTGGTGGCCTCTACCTGCTGAGAGAAAGTGTGAAGCACATCACCCAGACCCTTGCAGTAGTCCAGCACCACATAATGTTGACAAATGCACTTGCAGGCACCGCTGGCAACCTCATGGCTCGGCCCATAAGGCTCTCATGCGTCGACAATCCTGTTGGGTGAGTTTCTCATTGTCATCAGAACTAAAGGCAGCACATCAGGCCATTTCAAATTCATGGACGCACACATCTTTGCAACTTTTGACTTCAAGGTATCATTCATTTGTTCCACTAGTCCTGATGCTTCAAGGCGGCAACTACAATGAAACTTCTGCTCAATGTTCAATGATGCACACAGTAATTTAATTACTTCATTGTTTAAGTGACTTCCCCTATCTGATTCTAAAGAGATCAGAAACCCAAAACGTGGTATCAATTCCCTAAGCAGTAGTTTTGCTACTGTGAGGCTGTCATTTCTTCATGCAGGGTACGCTTCAATCCAGTGACTAAAAATGCAATCACCAACACACATCTCAAACCTCCACACACGGGCATCTCAATAAAATCCATTTGTATTCTGCTGAATGGACCTCCTGCTCTTCCAATGTGGCTCAAATTAACCACTGTCCCTTTCCCTGCGTTCATCTGTTGGCAAATGACGCAACAATGGCAAACTGCTTCAGCAACTTGTCTAAACCTTGGCTTGAACCAGTTATGCTTGAACAAACGAATCATGGCATCCCTCCCAACATGTGCTTGACCATGATAATATCTAGCCATTTGATACTACAGACTATTGGGTAAAACCAATTGACCCTTTTCTGAAACCCACAGTTCATCTTGTCTCTGTACACATATCATTTTGCCCCACAAACGTTTTTCCTCCCTGTCAACATTATTCTGCAATGTTTTCAATTCTTCCAAAGTATCAATTACTTTCAGTGCAAAACTTGGACACGTTTCATCTTTTTCAGGTAACAATTCCCACTTATCTTTGAACGATATGCAATTCAATGCGAAAACCTTGCGACTTGATCCGCATATCCATTCCCCATTGATACAAAGTCTGGTGACTTCAGATGTGCACTGCATTTCACCACGACAATCTTTTCAGGCATTTGGATTGCATGCTGTTCTTTAATTCTCTCACCGTTTCTCACTGGTGAACCAGAAGAGGGCATGAAGCCTCTCTATGACAACACCTGGCCGAAGTCATGGACTATCCCAAATCCACAATGGCTATCTGTATAGATTGTAACTCTCAGCTGAGCAGAAACAATGCACGCTCTATTAAGGGCTACCATTTCAGCTACTTGTGCAGAATACACTCCCCAAAGCAAGACGCTTCGAGGGTACCAGTAATTGTGCACACGGCATATCCTGCTCTCAGTGTCCCTCTATTGTCTGTTAGACAAGAACCATCAAAAAAGATAATTTGGTCATTCTCCGCCAATTTAGTGTCTCTAATATCAGGTCTCGGTTTTGTGCACAAGTTAGTTACCTCAAGACAATCATGCTCAATATCCTCCAATTTTTCAATTTCAACATTTTCATTTGGAAGTAAGGTTGCCGGGTTCAGCGCTGTACATCTATTCAATGACACATTTGGTGACCCTAGAATATTCGTCTCATATCTGGTCAACCTTGCACCTGTCAAGTACTGGGTCTTCGTCTTTGTAAGTAGAATCTCAATGTGAGGGACCATGATAGTTAGGGGATGGCCCATCACAATACCTTTACACTGTGTGAGACTCTGTCCAACCGCTGCAACAGCACGTAGACAACCTGGTAAGCCTGCTGCGACTGGGTCCAAAGTAGCTGAAAAATATGCTACTGGGCGGTTTACACCTCCTTGGACCTACATCAAGACAGACAAAGATAATGCATCACGCTCATGAAAAAACAATGTGAAAGGTTTCGTATAATCAGGCATAAGCAAAGCCAGAGCCTTGCACAGAATCTCGATTCAGAAAACGCTTTCATACCAGCCTGATCTAACACTATGGGATCAGTGACCTCCTAGTGGGTCAGCCTCTGCAGAGGCTTGGAAATGACTGAAAAATTGGGAATCCATTGGTGGCAGTGGCCTACCATCCCTAAGAACATTCAGACATTGCCCTGTGTTGTCAGGGAATTCATCTGCAATATGGTTGTGACCCTTTCTCCGTATATTTTCCTTGATCCCTTCTCAATCTAGTGACCCAAATATTTCACTTCCTTCTGACAGTACTGCAATTTCAGTGGAGACACTTTATGACCATTCTTTCCCAAATGGTTCAGCAAGGCAATCGTGTCATACTTGCACTCGTCCCTCGTCTTGGACGCAATCAGCAAGTTGTCAATGTATTGTACCAAGGTCGATTGGAAAGGCAATTCCAACGAATCCAAATATTTTTCAAAATCTGATTGAATATGGAAGGGGATTCTGAAAACCCTTGAGGAATTCAACCCCAACAGTAAACTCGGTCTAAAAATTTGAAACAAAAGAGAAATTGGCTATCCTCATGAAGAGGCACAGAAAAGAAGGCTTGTGACAAATCAATGACAGTGAACCACTCAGCATCACATGGAACCTGAAACATTATCACAGCCGGATTTGGCACTATGGGGCAACATTTGATCACAATGTCATTTATTTTTCTCAAACCCAGGATTATTGGAACTTTCCCATAGTGCTTTTTCAGTCCCATTAGTGGTGAATTACATTGGCTGCTCAACACTTCCTTTAAAACCCCTTGCTTCACAAATTCTGCAATTATTTGGGCAACCTTTATGAGAACATCCTGTGGCATGTGGTACTGGGGAATCTGAGGAAAAACGCATTCGGCTGCACAGAAACTTTAACTGCCTCAACTTAGACCTATCTCTTTCACTGTCAGATCCCACACTTTCTCTTTAGCTGTTCCCTGTAAGTCAGGGTGAAGGTCCTTCACTTTGAACACTGGAAAGAAATCAATCAGGGGGTATTCCTCATTTGTGACTTCACACTCTGTCTCTGGGGCTTGGTCATCCTCATCATCACCACTATTCGTCTGTATCTCGATTCTGTAATTTGGAAAAGTAATCAAGCCCCTAGTTGTACACAGCAAGTCTCTTCCCAATAGGGATACCGGACTGGAATCTCAGACTATAAATTTATGCAATCCCTGAAAGTTGCCAATTTTAACCTGTACTGGATCTGTATTGGGGTTGGTCAAATACTGATTCGCTATCCCTACAATCTGGACTGTCTTCCCTGAAAGTGGCAAATTCGGAACTTCTGCACATCTTACTAAAGAACATGTATTTTAGACCTGGCAGCCTTAGGGTGGTCACCCCTAACTTTTTGACTTTGTTTTTGCTTGTTTTAGGACTTAGTGCACTTTACCACCGCTAACCAGTGCTAAAGTGCATACTCTCTCTCCCTTCAAACATGGTGACATTGGCTCATACCCAATCGGTTTATTTAATTTACTTATAAGTCTCTGGTAAAGTGCACTGCATGTGCCTGTAGATTAAATGCTACTAGTGGGCCTGCAGCACTGACTGTGCCACCCACATAAGTAGCCCCTTAACCATGTCTCAGACCTACCACTGCAAGGCCTGTGAGTGCAGTTTCACTGCCAATTCGACTTGGCATTTAAAAGTACTTGCCAAGCCTTAAAACTCTACTTTTTCCACATATAAGTCACCCCTAAGGTAGGCCCTAGGTAACCCATAGGGCAGGGTGCTATGTAAGTAAAAGGCAGGACATGAACATATGTGTTCTATATGTGCTGTTAATGTAAAACTCCTAAATTTGTTTTACACTGCGGTGAGGCCTGCTCCTTTCATAGGCTAACACTAAGGCTACCCTCATAAACTGTTTGAGTGGTAGATTCTGATTAGAAAGGGGCAAACAGGTCATATTTAGTATGGCCAGAATGGTAATACAAAAATCTGCTGACTGGTGAAGTTGGATTTCATATTACTATTTTAGAAATACCACTTTTAGAAAGTGAGCATTTCTCTGAACTTAAAACCTTCCGTGCCTTACAATCCAAGTCTGGGCTGGGCTGGTTGACAGCTCCCTTATGCATTTCACCCAGGCAACCACAAACACAGTACCTGCACACATCTGCATACTGAATAGGTCTTCCTGGGCTGGAAGGGTGGAGTGCCGGACACTTACATTTCATGCCCTCACACAATGGACTGTCAAACCCCTACTGTGACCCTGGCAGACAAGATTGTACTGAAAGGGGACATTCTGCACTTCTAAGCCACTCTTTGAAGTCTCCCTCACTTCAAAGGCACATTTGGGTATATAAACTGGGTCCCTGACCCTACCAACACAGACACTTCTTGACAAGATACCTCCTGGGAAACAAACTCTGAACCAGAACCTGCAACCAGCTAAGAGAAGCTGCCTGGCTGCCCAAAGGACTCATCGGACTGCTTTGCTGTAAAGGATTGCTGCCTTGCTGTTGCTGTGCTGCTCTGCTGTTCTCTGGCTCTGTTGAGAAGTGCTCTCCAAGGGCTTGGATTGATCTTGCCTCCTGTTTCCTGACGTCTCTGGGCCAAAAAGACTTAGGGCCATATGTACCAAAGCATTTTCCCATTGACACAGAATGGGTAAAACCCTTTGATACATCTGGCCCTTAGGCCCTCATTACAACCCTGGCGGTCGGTGTTAAAGCGGCGGTAAGATCACCAACAGGCCGGCGGTAATAAAAATGGAATCACGACCATGGCAGAAACCGCAAACACAGACAGCCACTTTAACACTCCGACCGCCACGGCGGTAGAAACAAACACTGCGGTGGTAACCGCCAACAGACAGGTGGAACACAATGTACCGCCCACTGTATTACAAGGCACCAATCCGCCATCTTTTCCGGGGCGGTACCAACGCCATCAAAAAGCATGGCGGAAACAGTCTGTGGAACCGAAACCACTCATCTCTCGACACCCTATGAGGAACCAGGACGCCATGGAGCCCGAACTTCAGGTGCTACCAATGTTGGTATACCTCCTCTTCTACCAGGAGCAGCAAAGACGGCGGCGACGACCACGGTGAGTACTGCACCTAGCACACAGGGGACGGGGTGAAAAAAGAGAGTGACACACACATGCAACACCCCCACCCTCACCCACAACACCAGACACACACATCCATGCATCAACAGTACATATACACCCCGTAACCCCATGGAGGAACGCAAGGACAAAATAAAATAATTGTAACAAGTGTAATCATCGAAAATTCAGATATGGAAAAAGCTCTGCAACAGATCATTACATACAAATATGTACAGCAACTACACAAGTCCGGATAGTGTTCCAATCATTGTCCGTGGACTAGTGGTCCCAAAATGCATGGGCGTAGCCCACACATGATACCTGACTCTAAACGGAGAGAACACTGCTGGGGTATCAGCTCGAAAATAAACAGGCACCTCAGGGGGAAGGGGAGAGGGAGCACCTCAGCTGGATGAAGGGACGGCGCCACTGCACCATGAGGGGGCTCCATGCCCACTGCTTTATCCTGGGGAGTGCAAAGCCACAGTCTCTCAAGTCTCTCAAGTGGGTGGTTTGCCCACTGCTTTATCCTGGGGAGTGCAAAGCCACAGTCTTTCAAGTCTCTCAAGTGGGTGGTTTGCCCACTGCTTTATCCTGGGGAGTGCAAAGCCACAGTCTCTCAAGTCTCTCAAGTCTCTCAAGTCTCTCAAGTGGGTGGGTTGCCCACTGCTTTATCCTGGGGAGTGCAAAGCCACAGTCTCTCAAGTCTCTTAAGTGGGTTCACTGCCCACTGCTTTATCCTGGGGAGTGCAAAGCAACAGTCTCTCTAGTAGATGCCTTCTTCCACTGGTTCTGGAGAGGGCTTTGTGCCCAGAGTGCTTCATCCTGCCAAGGAGAGGGTGAGTGGATGCAGTTGTACACTGGTTCTGGAGGGGGCTTAGTTCCCAGAGTGCTTCATCCTGCCAAGGATACGGTGAGTGGATGCAGTTCTCCACTGGTTCTGGAGGGGGTTTTGTGCCCAGAGTGCTTCATCCTGCCAAGGACTGGGATAGTGGATGATTTTCTCCACTGGTTCTGGAGGGGGCTTGGTGCCCAGAGTGCTGCACATGCTGTGTGGCAGGTCCCATTCCCTCACCTGGGTGTGTATGCCACGAGATAGCCTGGGAACAGGTAGCATGATACTCCATGGAGTTAGAGACACACTTCACCCTGCTGCGACTTTGCCTGCCAACTGCTGTTACCAACAGTGCTGGTTGTGGTGCCTCATGTACGCTGTGCAGGGTCCAGGACGTCTCCTGCAGCCTCGGATGGCTGCCCACTAGGAATGTTGTCCATGTCGGCTGTGGTGGCACTGTCTGTGCATGTCGCGGGGCTGGTGGCGGTGGTTGCAGCGGTGTCTGTGGCGGAGATGCTGCCGGTGGTGCATGTGTCAGCACCTGTGGAGGGAGACAGCAGGACGTCTCCTGCAGCCTCGGATGGCTGCCCACTGGGGATGATGCTGGGGACTGTTGCTGAGGCAGCAGACGTGCAGGTGGCGGTGTCCACCGCCATACAGGTTGCTGTTCTGTTTGCCAGAAGGGGTGACACCAGTCCCTCAGCCGGAGGCTCCGTGCCCTGTGCTGACTTCCCTTTAGCCTTCCCCACCTTGGAAGTCACTGCTGGGACCTTGGCACTGTCCCTTTTTGGCTTGGAGGAGGTCTTGCTGGGTAGTGTGTGCGTCTTTTCCCTACAGCATGTGGGCACCTTCTTCACCTTGGCAGGTGGCGGAATGGGCTGATCCTTGGCCTCACTAGGTGACACACTGGCAGCCCTGATGGGTGCCGCCCGCGATGTTACAGGACTTGCAGGGACCACAGTGCTGGAGGATTTGGTGGCTGAGGTGCTAGGCTGGGATCTGGACATCCTGGCCCTAGGAGAAGGACGGGGGGAGGTGTAGGGAAGAGGTCAATGTTAGCCAGGAAAAGTTTCTTAGACACACTGGGACGGGAAGCTGGAGGGGGTTTGGAAGTGGAGGAAGAGGTAGTGGTTGTAGGAGGTGTACGTCTGCTGAATTTGGGTGAAGGTGCATGGGATGGAGGCTGTTGTGAGGTGGATGGCTGTTGAGTGAATGTGTGCCTGCGTTTGTGTACTTTGGGAGGAGGGCTCACAGACACACTGGGAGAGGACACAGGGGACGTTTGCATGGTAGTGGGGGTGGGGATTGCACGTGAGCGGTGTGTGGTGATGGGCGTGCTGGTGATGGAGGTAGTGGCTGAGGATGTAGTGCATGCAGGTGTGAGTGGATACGAGACTGGGAGGGAGGAGGAGGATGTGGAGGAGGAGGACACAGTGGAGGCAGTGGATGTTGGTGTGTCTGCATGGGAATGGTGCTTGTGAGAGTGCCTGTGGCATGTGTGGTGCTTATGTTTGCCATGTCTACTCTTGTGTGTTGACAAGTGTGCATGCTGGTCTGATGGTGTGCTTGGGATAGGCTGAGGTAAAGGGGATTGGGTCTGGGTAGTGGAAGTTGGAGGGGGGAGGCTGGACACAGGGACAATGGCTGCCTTCAGTGCTGAGGCCAGAGCCTGAAATGCTCTCTGTTGGGCTGCTACGCCAGAATTAATGCCCTCAAGGTATGAATTTGTTTGCTGCAAATGCCTCTCGACACTCTGGATGGCATTCAAAATGGTTGATTGCCCAACAGTGAGTTATCTCAGGAGGTCAATAGCCTCCTCACTAAGGGCAGCAGGACTGACTGGGGCATGGCCTGAGGTGCCTGGGGCGAAGGAGATGCCCACCCTCCTGGGTGAGCGGGCACGGGAAACATGCTGAGGGGCTGCTGGGAGGGCGGTGCTGGTAGGAGGGTGGCAGCTGTACCTGTTGATGCAGTGGGCACAGAGGTGCCCTCCACAGCAAGGGAGCTTTCATCAGAGGAGGAGTCGCTGTTGCTGGTGTCTCCTCCTGTCCCCGTCGTGGAGCTCCCCTCGCCCTCCTTCCCACTGGTGCCTTCAGACTCTGTAAATTCACCCTCCAGGGCCATGTGGGTTGCAGCTCCCTCCTGCTCCGGTGCCAATGCTCCACTGCCAGATGATGCTAATGCACACAAAGACAGGGTGACAAAACAAAAAGGGGGGAAAGACACAAGAGACACATGGTCAATGCCTGCAACACCACTACCGTTGGCAGACAGAACACACAGGGAGCAGCCCTATGCACTAGCCCACACACTAACAGTTCAGGGGAAAAGCACATGCCCATGGGGGACTCTGCCTAGACCCATGTGATGCACAGCTGGAACCCACAGGAGCATGACTAGGTGTAGAGGGCCACTACCACTTTTGGGGTTGGAGTGGCACTGAGCCTGCAAAAGAATGGATCTACCTTGGCACGTCTGCCATGGCCTAGGGGAACCCACGCCCACTTCCCCCACCCACAAATCTCATAAAGCCACAGAGTCAGCTGAATAAGACTATACTCACCCCTTTGTGGCTGCTGTGATGCCCTCAAGGGCCCATCCAACTCAGGATATGCCACCGCCAGGATCTGGTACATCAGGGGGGTCATGGTGCGAAGGGCACCCCTTCCACATTGGGAGGCCATCTCCAGCTGGGCCTCCGCCGTCTTCTTGGTCCAGCGGTGCAGGTCCTCCCATCTTTTGTGGCAGTGGGTGCTCTGTCTATGGTAGAGCCCCAGGGTCCGCACTTCCTTGACGATGGCACGCCAAATACCCTTCTTCTGGTGGGCACTGACCTAGAGGAATAGTGAAGTAAGAATGGATGTTACTCCCCTGTCCGGTTCTTCGTACTCATTGATCACAAAACTCCCACCCAGGCCCAGAAAAACATACACTCACCATACTCACATGCTGGCCTCTGCCCCCCGTCTCTTCCATCGATGACACTCCATACATTCATGTGCCATCCACCATGCACACAGTGTACTCACCTGTTTGTCTGGAGGACCGTAGAGTAGCGTGTACTGGGGAGGACCCCATCCACTAGTTTCTCCAACTCCTCCGCAGTGAAGGCAGGGGCCCTTTCCCCAGACACTGTAGCCATTGTCGCTTCCAGGCTCAGGTCACTGCAGCACTTGCAGTGTAGGTCCTCTCCTGTTGAAGGTCAGGTATCAAGTGAGTGAATAGATAGGAAATGGCGGTCACGTCCGCGGCGGTGCGTACCGTCACCACCGGCGTACATCGTCATTGGCTCCTGGAACCCACGGGGCCCAATGATAACCAATGCTGAATTGCGTCGCGGTCTTCGACTGCCTACCGCAATGCTGCACAACACCAGCGTAGTTACCTCATTTCTCCTTGTCCCTTCTTACAGGTCAGGGAGCCGCCATTTCAGTGGGGCACATGGCAGGGCAACTAACTGCGTCACAGCACTTTTGGCCAGGAATACGGACAGACAGCGCCACACACCGATTACATCACGATTGTTCTAAACAGGCTTGTGAAACCTATGTGGTGTCTGACCCTCTGCTCACCCTTCTTCTCCATAGGCCCTGCCCGCTGGGGCAGGTGATGAGATGGCGTCATCCTCCGGTATACAGACCCCTGGTGGACCTGTCGACAATGGAAGACAGACACATCATTATCACCTACAGACTTGATCGTGCCACAATCCAGGAACTGTGTGCCCAGTTGGAGCCAGACCTGATGTCACCTATTCGCCATCCCACAGGAATCCCCCCTCTAGTGCAGGTCCTGCCAGTACTCCATTTCCTGGCCAGTGGTTCCTTTCAAACAACAGTGGCCATGGCATCAGGGATGTCACAGCCAATGTTTTCTAATGTGCTGTCCAGAGTGTTGTCTGCCCTGCTGAAACACATGTGCAGCTACATCATTTTCCCTCAGGTGGAGGATTTGCCCACTGTGAAAGGTGACTTCTATGCCCTGGGACATATCCCCAACATCATTGGTGCCATTGATGGTACACATGTGGCATTTGTCCCCCCCTCGCAGGAATGAACAGGTGTACAGAAACTGCAAAAGCTACCATTCTATGAATGTGCAGATGGTGTGTTTGGCAGACCAGTACATCTCCCATGTGAATGCCAAGTATCCTGGCTCAGTGCATGAAGCTTACATTTTGAGGAATAGTAGCATCCCTTATGTTATGGGGCAACTCCAGATGCACTGTGTGTGGCTAATAGGTGATCCCATGGTCCCAACACAGTTGACATAGGTGTCTGGGTATGGGAGAGTCCCTAAGGGTTAGAGGATGTCTAACAGTTGTCCCTCGATATTTGCATGTGACTCTGGTTACCCCAATCTGTCATGGCTACTGACCCCAGTGAGGAATCCCAGGACAAGGGCAGAGGAACGCTACAATGAGATACATGGTCGAACTAGGAGGATAATAGAGCGCACCTTCGGCCTCCTGAAGGCCAGATTCCGGTGCCTCCATCTGACAGGTGGCTCCCTATACTACTCACCGAAGAAGGTGTGCCAGATCATTCTGGCATGCTGTATGTTGCACAACCTGGCTTTGCGACGCCAGGTGCCTTTTCTGCAGGAGGATGGGTCTGATGTTGAGCCTGTGGACAATGAAGAAGAGGAGGCAGAAGAGGAATATATAGACAACCGAAACAACATCATCATGCAATACTTCCAGTGAGACACAGGTAAGAGAATGGCACTGCTTTTCTCACATCATACTACTGTAGGACATTGCATAAATCTGCCTTTTTACCTCTGTGTATGGACCCTGACATGTCACTTTGGCTTTCCATTTCACAGATCTGGGTCCCACTTTGTGCCTTCTGCTATGTTAACTGCTGCCCAACAACTGTCTAACATTGTTATGTGAACATGAACATTGACATCGCTATATTTCTGAGAGATTGCAATTACACATTTGTGAAAGTACAGACTGACTCCAGATTGATTTGTGATTCAAGGGTGTTTATTTCTGTGCAAATAAGTGGAGGGGGTGTGCCATGGGCTAGGGTGATGGTGGAAAAATGTCCATGGTAGAGTCCAGTCTCTTGGCCTCACAGGTGCATCGTCCAAGGGGGCATAGGAGGTGGAGTAGTGGCAGTTCAAAGTTGTCAGGGTGACAAAGTGGGACAAAAGGGTGACAATCAGGACAGTGTTATTTCCTGGCGGGGGTCTTGGCAATGTTCTCTGTCTTGTTCCTGGATCTCAGGGACCTTTTGTGTGGTGGTTCTCCTTCTGCAGGGGGTGGGGTGCTGGTGACTTGTTGGTCCTGTGGCAGGACCTCCTGTCCACTAGCGCTGGCGGAGGTGGAGGGCTGATCAACGTTCAGGCTAGTGTCGGGGGCCCGTTTGCGTGCCACTGTGTCCCGCATGGTGTTGGCCAGGTCTGCCAGCACCCATGCAATGGTGACCAGGGTGGTGTTGATGGACTTCAAGTCCTCCCTGATCCCCAGCTAGTGTTCCTCCTGCAGCCGCTGGGTCTCCTGAAACTTGGCCAGTACCGTGCCCATGGTCTCCTGGGAATGATGGTATGCTCCCATGATGTTGGAGAGTGCCTCGTGGAGAGTGGGTTCCCTGGGCCTGTCCTCCCCCTGTCGCACAGCAGTCCTCTCAGTTTCCCTGTTATCCTGTGCCTCTGTCCCCTGAACCGTGTGCCCACTGCCACTGACCCCAGGTCCCTGATTGTCTTGGGGTTGTGGGTTTGCCTAGGATCCCTGTAGTGGGGACATAGGGATGGGCCCACTGGGTGGGTGCTGTGGTGGTGTTACCTGAGGGGGGAGGGTCTGTGGTGGTTTGTGACTTTGGCAGGGGAACCAACTGTCCAGAGGTCCCTGATGGGCCTGGCTGGTCATCTTGATCCAGACGTGCAGAGCTGCTGTCATCACTGTGGGCCTCTTCTGTGGGGGGACTGGATATGTCTGGCACCTCCTATCCGGTGACGTTGGGTAGGGGTCCTGTTGGGGTGTAAATGCATAGTTATTTTTTCTGTGTGTGCCATCTTGTGCAATGGGTGAGTTTCCCTCGAACTCCTGTGCTTGCATTATTGTGTTTGCCCTTGTATGATTAGTGATTTTGGGGTCTGGGTGGGTATCTGTACTGGACATGCTTTGGTGATGGGTGTCGGTGCATAGGTGTTGCATGCAGGGCTTGGTATTGGGATGGGTGGGTTGTGATGGTGGGGTATATGGGAGGTGGTGGAGTGATGGGGTGAGGGTGGGGGTATGTGATGGCATGCAGGTGAAGTGGGGGGATATAGTAGTAAAGATATTACTTAACAGAGTCCAGTCCTCCTGCTACTCCTGCGAGGCCCTCAGGATGCAGTATTGCCAAGAATTGCTCGTCCCATGTTGTTAGTTGTGGGGGAGGAGGTGGGGGTCCACCGCCAGTCCTCTGTACAGCTACCTGGTGTCTGGATACCACAGAACGCACCTTCCCCCGTAGGTCGTTCCACCTCTTCCTGATGTCATCCCGTGTTCTGGGGTGCTGCCCCACTGCGTCGACCCTGTCAACAATTCTCCACCATAGCTCCATCTTCCTAGCAATGGAGATGTGCTGCACCTGTGATCCGAATATCTGTGGCTCTACTCTGATTATTTCCTCCACCATGACCCTGAGCTCCTCCTAAGAAAACCTGGGGTGTCTATGAGGTGCCATGATGTGGTGTGGGTAATGTGTGAGGTGATGTTTGATGTGCTGTGTGACGTGTTGTGTTGGTGTGTGTTGTTTGAGGTGCGTGGATGTTGTATGAGTGATGGTGTTGTGTGCCTGTGGATGCTGGTTTTCTGTTTGCTATTCTCTCTCGCTGCTTCTTCAACAAAATGTAGTTGTAAGGGGTTGTGGGTAATGTGGGTGGGTGTTTTATAGTGGTCTGAGTGTGTGGGTGTGGTGTGTGTATGTATATCAGGTTTGTGTATTTTGGATTGTCCAATGTGGTTGGTTTTTGTAAGTGTGTGTGTATTTTGAGCACGGCAGTGTGTACCGCCAATAGATTACCACGGTTGAAAGACCGTCACATTGATTCATGGGTCGTGATAGTGTGGGCGTATTCCTGTTGGTGTGACGGTGTGGGTTTTGGTATCGCCAGTTTATCATTGACCTTTGGTGTGGCGGACTTGTGTGGGTATCTGTATTGTGGCGGATTACGAGATGTGGGTCGTAATACCTGTAGCGGATTTCCACCGCGGCCACGGTATGTTGGCGGCCTTCAGCATGGCAGTAAGCAGGATTTCCCACCAGGGTTGTAATGAGGGCCATAATCTCTGCAAAGAACTCCTTGTGCAGTGAAAATCGACGCATGGCTTGCCGGAATCAATGCATAGACTGTCCTACGGTGAGAAAATCACTGCATTGCCGAACCGGAACGACACAGCCTGGCTTCCCGAGTGGAGATGGACGCAGCTCCAGCGTTGCGACCGGAACTGTGACGCACGGCCAACGGGATTGACGATTTGCTGAGCCAGAACAGTGCAACCTGACTTCCTGTGAGAGGAATCGACGCAGCACCTGTCGTGCGACAGAAATTTCCCCGCATTGCCCACTGGATTGACACAGCTCCTGTGACTTCATCCTGCAAGCCCAGGATTTCTCCGCATCATCCCCGGGGTGTCCAAATACCCCGCAATCCAAAGATGATCCAAGCCTGCGTGCCGGAAATAGACACAAAGTCCTTGCTGAGTGTAAAAGCATAGACGCATAGTCTGTGTGCGCCCGGAGAAACCGACGCACACCTCCCCGTTTTTCACGTATCTCCTCCTCTGCGGTCCCGTGCGGATAATTCAGACGTGAACCAGGTACTTTGCGCTCGCAAGAGTCCATTGTTGTTTTTAAGAACTAAAGACTATGGGGGTCATTCTGACCTCGGCGGTAAATGGTGCTTACCACCGGCCAGAAGGCCGCCATAACACCGCTGCGGCCGCGGTAAACCGCCACGGTCATTCTGACCCGCAACTGCCAAACCGCCGAAAACCCGACATCCTCAATAATCCGCCACACCAAAGGTCAGCGAAAAAATGGCGCTGACCAAACCTCCACCGTCACTCCAACAGAAATACGCCCATACCATTCCGACCCACAAATCCACGCGGCGGTCTTTCAAACGCGGTATTCCATTGGCGGTACACACCGCCGCGGTCAAAATACACACACCCATAGAAAACTCAGCCACATTGGTCAGTTCGAAATACACACACCTGATACACATACTAACACCACTCCCACACACCCAACACAATATAAAACACACACCCACATCACCCACAAGCTCCTACGACCCGAAATCATTGACGAAGGCTAGAGACAGAGCACAGAATCGAGAATCCCACAGCACAGAGGCACACAACACCATCACCCACACAGAATCCACTCACCAAACACCACACACCACCACACGCACCACACTCATCACCACAAATGCCACCCCACACCTCAACCACACCACCCCATGGCACCCCAAAGACACCCCAGGTTCAGTGACGCCGAACTCAGGGTCATGGTGGAGGAAATAGTCCGTGTAGAGCCCCAGCTCTTCGGGGCACAGGTGCAGCACACCACAATTGCCAGGAAGATGGAGCTATGGCAAAGGATAGTGGACAGGGTTAACGCGGTGGGACAGCATCCACGCAATCGGGAGGACATCAGGAAGAGATGGAACGACCTACGGGGGAAGGTGCGTTCCATGGTATCAAGGCACAACATAGCGGTGCAGAAGACTGGCGGCGGACCCCCACCTACTCCCCCAGAATTTACCGCGTGGGAGGAGGAAGTCTTGCACACCCTGCATCCTGAGGGCCTCGCTGGATGGACTCTGGTAAGGCAAATCTTCACTACTGCTTCCCGCCCCCACCCCACCTGAATGCAAAATCATACCCCCACCCTCACCCCATCACACCAACCCCTAGCAAAAGCCTCACCATCACAATCCACCCATCCCAACACCAAGCCCTGCATGCGACCCCAAAGCATGGACACCCATCACCAAAGCATGCCCACTGCACACACACATCACCCCCACAAGCCACCCTCACAAAAGCCCCCACAAGGAAATGCCTGCACATGGGTACACGGACACCCACCCATCACACGAAATCCCACACACAGAAGCAATAACCATACCTTTATACCCCTGCAGGACCTGAACGCCACCACACCGCCATGGAGGGTCCAGAGATGTCCATCCCACCCCCAGAAGAGGCCCCCAGCGATGACAGCAGCTCTGTCTCCCTGGAGCCAGACGACCAGCCCGGCCCATCGGGGACCTCTGGACAGTCGGTTCCCCACAGAAGTGGCATCGGCGCACGAGGGAGCTGCATCTCACATGGCCCCGGAGGGCCATACAACAGACTCTGAGTACACCAGTGAGACGGAGGGCGAGGGGGGCTCCACAACGGGGACCCGTGGAGACGTCAGCGACACCGACACGTCCTCGGAAGGGAGCTCCCTAGCGGTGGTGGCAACATCCGTGCCCACCGCCACAACAGGTACAGCCGCCACCCAGCGCACCAGCCCCGCCCTCCCAGCAGCCCCTCAGCCTTCGCTCCGTGCCCGCTTGCCCAGGAAGACGGGCATCTCCTTCGCCCCAGGCACCTTAGGCCCTGCCCCAGCTACCCCTGCTGCCCTCAGTGAGGAGGTCATTGACCTCCTCAGGACACTCATTGTTGGGCAGTCTACCCTTTTGAATGCCATCCAGGGTGTAGAAAGGGAGGTGCATCGGAGCAATGCATACATGGAGGGCATTCATTCGGGTCAGGCTGCCCATCAGCGATCGTTCAACGCTCTGGCCTCAGCACTGACGGCAGCCATTGTCCCTGTCTCCAGCCTCCCTCTTCTGACTCCCTCCACCCAGTCCCAGTCTCCTGTTCCTCTGCCTATCCCATCCACACCATCAGACCAGCCTGCACACACCTCTACACCCAAGGGCAGCTCATCCAGACATAAGCACCACAGATCCCACAAGCATTCACCCAAGCAACATCCAGATGCAGACATGCCAACAGTCACTACCACCTCTATGTCCCCCACCTCCTCATCTCCCTCCTCCCTCCCTGTGACGTCTCCACTCACACCTGCATGCACACCACCATCAGCCAGTACTTCCATCACCAGTACACCCTCCATTACAGTCCGCACACGTGCAGTCACCACCCCCACTGCCATTTACACGTCCCCTGTGTCCTCTCCCAGTGTGTCTGTCACCCCCTCTTCCAAAGCACACAAACGCAGGCAGCCACCCACCCAACAGCCATCCACCTCACGACAGCCTCCGTCACAAGCACCTGCACCCAAAGACAGCACACCTGACTCTCCTACAACCACATCCTCTTCCTCCACTCCCAAACCCACTACACCTACCCGTCCCTGTCCTTCCAAAGTCCTTTTCCTTTCCAACCTTGAGCTCGTTCCAATCACTGACCCACCCCCTCCATCTGGTAAGACTAAAAAAAGCACCTCAGCCACCACCAGCCCTGCATCTACTGTGACCATAGTGCAGGGCTATTGGAGTCCACCAGATCCTAGGGCAGGGACATCGGCCACCAGCAAGGGGACAGCCAGCCCCCCCCCTGGGAAGAGGACAAAAAAGAAAAAGGGCCGGCGTGACAAGCCTGAGACGGCTGCCACCAAGGACAGTAGCCTTGCCCCGTCACCTGCCACATCATCCAAGGGAGGCAAGGCCCACAGAGCTCCAGCGAAGGAGGGCAAGGGCAGCAGGGCGGAGAAGTCAGGCAGCAGGCGAGCTGCCCAGGAGGGCCCCACCAGCCCCATTCCGGTTGTGACGGACGACACCCACGGGCCCAGGACTCCATCACAGGAGGGCGCCGCGACCGCAAGTTCGAATGGTGAATGAGCGGGAAGTCTTGGCCAGGTCTGGCTCCCTAGACACACAGGACAAGCACCGCTGAACAGGGCCCCGCCGGGAGGAGCACTGCTGAACAGGGCCCCGCCGGGACATGAACAGCTGAACGGGCCCCGCCGGGAGGAGCACCGCTGAACAGGGCCCCGCCGGGACATGAACCGCTGAACGGGCCCCGCCGGGAGGAGCACCGCTGAACAGGGCCCCGCCGGGACATGAACTGCTGAACAGGGCCCCGCCGGGACAAGAACCGCTGAACGGGCCCCGCCGGGAGGAGCATCGCTGAACAGGGCCCCACCGGGACATGAACAGCTGAACGGGCCCCGCCGGGAGGAGCACCGCTGAACAGGGCCCCGCCGGGACATGAACCGCTGAACGGGCCCCGCCGGGAGGAGCACCGCTGAACCGGGCCCCGCCGGGACATGAACCGCTGAACGGGCCCCGCCGGGAGGAGCACCGCTGAACAGGGCCCCGCCGGGACATGAACCGCTGAACAGGGCCCCGCCGGGACAAGAACCGCTGAACGGGCCCCGCCGGGAGGAGCACCGCTGAACAGGGCCCCGCCGGGACAAGAACCGCACCGCTGGGCCCTTCATCTCAAGCACCGCTCCGCTGGGCCCTTCCTGTCAAGCACCGCTCCGCTGGGCCCTTCCTGTCAAGTACCGCTCCGCTGGGCCCTTTATCTCAAGCACCGCTCCGCTGGGCCCTTTATCTCAAGCACCGCTCCGCTGGGCCCTTCATCTCAAGCACCGCTCCGCTGGGCCCTTCCTGTCAAGCACCGCTCCGCTGGGCTCTTCCTGTCAAGCACCGCTCCGCTGGGCCCTTCCTGTCAAGCACCGCTCCGCTGGGCCCTTCCTGTCAAGCACCGCTCCGCTGGGCCCTTCATCTCAAGCACCGCTCCGCTGGGCCCTTCATCTCAAGCACCGCTCCGCTGGGCCCTTCCTGTCAAGCACCACTCCGCTGGGCCCTTCATCTCAAGCACCTCTCCGCTGGGCCCTTCCTGTCAAGCACCGCTGAACAGGGCCCCGCCGGGACAAGAACCGCACCGCTGGGCCCTTCATCTCAAGCACCGCTCCGCTGGGCCCTTCCTGTCAAGCACCGCTCCGCTGGGCCCTTCCTGTCAAGCACCGCTCCGCTGGGCCCTTCCTGTCAAGCACCGCTCCGCTGGGCCCTTTCTGTCAAGCACCGCTCCGCTGGGCCCTTCATCTCAAGCACCGCTCCGCTGGGCCCTTCATCTCAAGCACCGCTCTGCTGGGCCCTTCCTGTCAAGCACCGCTCCGCTGGGCCCTTCATCTCAAGCACCGCTCCGCTGGGCCCTTCATCTCAAGCACTGCTCCGCTGGGCCCTTCCTGTCAAGCACCGCTCCGCTGGGCCCTTCATCTCAAGCACTGCTCCGCTGGGCCCTTCATCTCAAGCACCGCTCCGCTGGGCCCCGCCGTCTCAAGCACCGCTCCGCTGGTCCCTTCATCTCAAGCACCGCTCCGCTGGTCCCTTCATCTCAAGCACCGCTCCACTGGGCCCTTCATCTCAAGCACCGCTGGCCCATTGACAGTGCCGGTTCTGTGTCGAGCAGGGCTTCAGGAAGCACTCTGGGCACCATGCCTCCTCCAATAACTGTGGAGTCGGTAATCCATCAGATGGACTGTGGCTTTGCACTCCCCAGGATGGTCCAGTGGGCGAGCCTCCCACTGTAGGGACTTGTGAGACTGTGGCTTTGCACTCCCCAGGATGGGACAGTGGACATGGAGGCCCCTCGTGGATCTGGCGTCGTAGACTCATGTGGCTGAGGTGCCCCCCCTTCCCTTCCCCCTGAGGTGCCTGTAGTTTTATCGTCTCATGCCCCTGCAGTGTTCTCTCCAATGGTATCTGGTCTCTTGTGTGGGCTTTGCCCTTGTGTTTGTGCACATTGGCCCACGGACTATGGAACTTTCACGGAATGTGCCGGACTTTTTGCCTATGGATATATTGTTGCCTATGTTCATTCCTTATTTTTGTATCTTTTATATGGCATATTTGCCATTCCTTAAATGGAGCTATTTATACATATATTTCATAGATCATTTAAATTGCGTCTTTGCATTATTCCGGGGGGTTTGTGTGGTGTCACTCTGACTTGTTGCTCGGCATTGGGGTGTAGGTATTTGTGGTGGGGGGGTGGGTGTATGGCGCATGTGTGTGCCCGTAAGCTTTCCTCCTCCCCCCTCGCCTGTGTCGTAGGTGCAGTACTCACCGTTGTCGTCTGCGCTGGCGTTCGTACTCCTGGTAGATGAGCATGTAGACAATAGCCGGTAGGATGTGTAATTCGGGCTCCATGCTGTCCTCCTTCCTCGTGGAGTGTGTATAGGTGAGCGTTTTCCCGTTCGTAGTCTGTTTCCGCCGTGTTTTTATCGGCGGGGCTCCCGCCCCAGAAAAGGTGGCGGATTGGTAAATTGTGATAGGGTGGGCGGTACATTGTCTGCTGCCTGCCTGTTGGCGGTGACCGCCGCGCTGTTTGTCTGTCCCGCCGTGGCGGTCGGAGTGTTAAAGTGGCGGCCTGTGTTGGCGGTTCCCGCCAGGGTTAGAATTCCATTTTTTTGTCCGCCGGTCTGTTTGCGGGTTGGCCGCCGCTTTATCACCGACCGCCAGGGTTGGAATGACCCCCTATATTTACTATCACAAAGTGATATCTTAATTTGTATTTATCAAATCTTGAGCGTTTTGACCTTAATCTATTCAGATAAATGTGCTATATTTTTCTAAACCTGTGTGGTGTATTTTTGTGGTGTTTGCACTGCGTTATTACATGATTTATTGCACAAATACTTTACACATCGCCTTCTAAGTAAAACCTGACTGCTCAGTGCCAAGCTACCAGAGGGTAAGTGTGTGACTTACCCTTATTAGGGTGAGGATCCTTGCTTGGACGGGGGTAACGTGACTGCCAACCAAAGACCCCATTTCTAACAGTGTAGCTCCTGTGTCAACCAAGAATGAAACTCTGTGATCCAGGAATTTTCCCTTCAAATAGGGACCTCTCTGATCTACTTTTAAAGAAGCTGCAAGCACACATTCCTCCTCATCCAAACTCTCGCTCACCCAATCATCGTTTATTCCATTCTCACTGTGTATCGGGAATTGGTGTACCGTGTTAGTACTTTGGTTGGACCTCTAAACTGTGACCTGTTGATGAAGCATCACCTGCTGCTGTTCCATAGGGGCTTGAGGTATTTGAATTTGCTGTCCGTGGCCCATCTGAACCTGCTGTTGAATCAGCTGCAACTGTGTCATTCACACACGTGGCATTTGCAGCTGCTGCATGGGTTGAACATTCTGCATTTGATTCACATTATTTTGGAAATTCGGATTGGGACCTCTCATCCTTGGTCCTCTCATGTTTTGAAATGAGCTGATGTCATTAGTTTGCTGAACAACACCTTCCTGCACCATCATCGGACACTCGCGTTTCCAATGTCCGACTGATCCGCAGGTGTGATAAGGCAACAATTTCTTCATTCCCTGCACATCATTCTGAACCACTACAGTTCTCATGTCTGAACCGCGGTTTATTTATCCCCGCGTCCTCTACCTCTCATCTGATTTTGAAATACCATGTTTCCCTGCTCCTGCTGTGGTAGCTGTTGTGGAAACATTTCCTGCATCCCTGTCTGTGCAGCTTTAATCTGCATCACCATCACCTTCTCTTTCAACTTTCTATCCTTCAATTCAGTCTCTTCACTACAGTACTTTGCATACTGCAACACCTCATCAATCAGCTTTGCTTGCCAGCAAATCAAATGACTCTTAATTATTAGGCTAATTTCAGGTCTCAATCCTTCCACAAATCTGAACACAAAATGAATCATGTCTTTCGACTCAATTGTTTCTGTACCACTGTAATGTTTGAACGCCTGCAAAAATATCTCATAACATGCATGTATTGACTCCTTAGCTTCCTGAGCTGTCCTGTCAATTCTCTGCCAGTCAATGTTTTTGTTTTGTTTTTCGAAATTCTCATCTTCAGGAATTCAATCACCTTGTAATAGTATTTCATTACCTCAGGAGATTACGCACCTGTAACCTGATCCCTCGCTGTTTCTTTTGTCAGCCAATCTATACTCCTTTTACACTCCATCCACAGATCAGATGGAACTACTATCTCTAATAGAGTGCTCAAGTCCTCCCACAGGCACTTTGCAAGTATCACAAACCCGTCTGTCTGCTGGTACCATTCCACTGGCTTCTCTCTCAATCTAGGATAATCATTTGTAAACGACAGAATGTCTCTTCGGCTCCAAGGGACGTGAACAAAATTCCCTCCTGGAATCTCTTTCATTCGCAAACATTTTACTGGATCCTTGTCCTGCTGTACATTTGTAGTCAGCTCCACAGAATCCCTTTTCCTTTTATCTCTTTTCTTTATCCATCTGCCTTCCCATTTGTCTAAGTCTCCCCAAATCTGGGCACTTTGAAGTAATTCCGTAAGTTGTGCCTTCATTCCGGCAGACCTCATGTGTTCAAAATCTTTAGCTTCAAAATCTAACTCCTTTTCAAATACTTTGTTTTCTCTGTTTATATGCCGTATTTCTCTGCCAGGTTTGATAGTCTTTGATGCACATTGATCACTTCCCTTGTAGTTTTCGGGCACAGATATCTCAAATCTGCGTCTTTGTATGACTCTAGCCTTTTCACACCCATAGTTCCCTCAATGAGCTCACCCGCTTCCGTACTCAGTCTAGTGTAGTTCAAGTACTCCTCTCCCTTTGGAGCACTCTATGGGGTATTCAGTTTGTCCAACTATTCAGTCAATTGCTGGGCAGTCAAATCTTGCAACAAAATGTTGCTGGCCTGGACAGGTGGTACTTGTTGCACAACTGTATTCGGGGTCTGCAGTGTCAACAATTTCAATCTCTGACTAGTGTTTGATCCTATCACGGTATCCGGAGGTACTCCGAATGGACTAAGGTCTAGCAATGGTTCTGGATCTGTCAAAGATCGGTCCCACAGGAGAGGCTGCTTGAATATTCTTATTAAGTCCTCCCCTCATTGAATTCTGACTTAGGACTCTCTGTCCATTTGCACTGGGTTTCTCTTGTGCAAACAATGGCACAATCGGACCTATAGTAACAGGTACAGATACAGCATCTGGGCTTGTTCTAGGATCCGTTGTTGAGTAGCTCCCATATTTTGGCTCATACCTGTGGCAGTAAGAGTAGAGTTGGCTCTGTCTGAACCAACATCGGCCTCGAGAAAACCTGTTCTGTAGGCACTATTAGATTTGTGGCAGTTTCCACAATGGGCACATCAGGGTTAATTCTCTGGACATTTGGCTGTGGCACCTGATTTTGTACTACTGGAGTAGTAGGCGTGTTAAGACTGCTCTGCATCAGATTTTGTGTTGGGCCGGGATTAACCTGCACTGAAATTGCTATCACATTAACCTGTGTCGGAACTGAAGGATCAGCACTGGTGCTCGGACCACTCTCACATGCTGCATAAGGTGGAGGACGTTTTCTCAATAACTGTAAAAGAAACTCATCATTGTCTCATTCTTCCTCATATGTCAAAGATTTTCTAGCTTCCCTACTCTCAGAAGGGCTCTTGTTAGGCTTCCTAGTAGCTTTCCTTCCTTCCTTCTCAATGTCTTGTATAATTGCTGGGAATAACTTCATCCCCTGCAAAGTGTTGTTTCTCCAAAGCCTCTGAACACTGTCCCACCTAGCCTCCGCTAGTGTTTTTTTCTGCCTTTCTCATTCTCTTCTCAAATTTCTGTTGTTGTCTGGATACTAACTCCCAGATTGATAGTGACTCAAACTGTGCTGGTCTCAGAGAGGGTTTCAGATTATACAGCACCCTCCTCAGATTCTCTAAATTCCTCAAATCGAATGTTCCATTAGCAGGAAATGCTAAGCTCCCATCCTTCTCTGTCACTGTGCACCATTGCTTTAGCCCAGGACATGGCGCAACACCCTTTTCTTCTATTACAATGTAAGCTGGTGTACCTTCTGGTGGTGTAATAGCCCCTATACTCACTGTAATGTACATATGTCCCCTTAAAGCACTCTTTAAAGCTTTGAAAAATGTCATCCTTTCGAACTTTGTTATTCAAATTCAAATCAGGAAGTGACTTTTATTACCAGAATTCCCTTCACCCACCTTCTCAACCAATTGCGCCTCACGGAGGGCTGCCAATCTGTGTACGACTCTTCTCACTAACCAACCTATCCCAGCACACCTCCAATAATGTCACACTCACACGTACTGCGGCTGACAAAGTCTTGCGGCTTGGCCTCTCAAACTCAGATTCACACAAAACAAATGCAAAATTATTGCGAGTACTAAACAAAATCAAAACCCAGTTTGCCGGTTTACTACAGGTAGGGTAGCACAATCACTTCAGAAACGTTACGGATTTTCACTGATGGCGTTTTGCTCTAGCAGCTACTCCTTCTTTCTCGGTTTCCCTGATTCGCAAGCAAAATTTGACCCACAAATTTCACCCTCAACTGATCAGTGGGTCTGCCCTGGTGCACATAGGACTCGCCAGATCTCAGTCGAAAAATGTTTTCAATCACTTTGACTCAAACTCTGACTTGTCGACCACGCCCGATCGACCTATTAAACCAGACAAATTACAACAAAAAACAAGTGTCTCATACACTTTTCAATATACTTCTGAGTCTCAGATCACGCTGGGTATGTACATCAACAACCACGTGGACAATTTTTGGGCACAAAGCGCCACACACATGTGAAGTTCGACGACTTCCCTACCCTTACACTGCGGAGTACGCACTCTCCTTCTACAACTCCATCTGGAGTACGCAAACTCTCTAAATCCTCACAAACACCATAATTCACCTGCGATTTGCATAAGCTGTGTAAGTGCAAAACCTACTTCGTTCACACTATCACTAGAACGCCGAGAACATCCTCAAACAACCATTAGCAAGCTCCAAGATTCTGGGAAAGTCATTTCAGGACATAGGGGCACATTTTCTCTCCAATTTGTATCATTGAAAAAATAAATCCAAATATCGATGATGATGAGCTCTCCAAAGACAAGACCATCAAGCTACTACTATTTCTGGGGACACCTATTATTTTTCTGCTACTATCTCCCGTACCAAATTCTCTACTACCTCTCTTTCTGGACTGTATGATGAGCTCTAAAGGTGACAAACCTGTACCGGGCATCTATGATGGGCTCTTAAGGAGACAAACTATCAAGCTCTGATACCATCTCTGTTGGCACATCTGACCTTTATAAGTAAATTTACAAGGGGATGTGAATAGGCCGATGAACCTTTTGACTCGCTTCGAGATTTTCCCACCATATATCCCGTACATACACAGATCAATAACTAATAACAATCAATCACACTAATAATCAATAGGAGTCAGTAATTGTCACACACCATGACCTTGCAGTCATGAATAACCACACCTTTATGTTAAAGTTAGAATATTTATTTCCCTATTTTAACAATGCTAATATCACGTAAGATTATCTCAAAATCAAATGATAAACATACAGAAACAACACTGGCTGACCAAAACGACAAAAGAATCGCAATCTAATCAAAGCTTGAGCTACTATACATTCCAAAGTTATAGTGCAAATTAATAGCAAGAATAATTGCACAAACGATATTACATACATTTAGGATCAGCAAAAAAAAAAGACATCAAATGTTACTCTATGTATTGGTTTTCATTAGTGAGTACCCTAACTAACATCGGATTAGAATTAGCATGTTTGGGCTTCTTGCAAAACAATTTAGACAACACAAATTTTGAAAAACATCTAACTATGGCTCTGTCAAAATAGCGTGGCTGGTACCTAGAAATAAAAGCAAATAGACATAGCATACAGTATGATAGTCAACATAGGTCAAACCCATATTCTAATACGTTTCCCAGCATTTCCGACAGGAAAGGTGAACATTTTCTGTGACCCCTGCAGCTTTTTGTTAGCACCCTCAGTTCTTATATACAGCAAAGGCTGGAATGGTTCTATTACAGCACTTTAGGGAAATTATCACCATCTCCTATGATTACAGTCCTCTGAATGTAATTACTAGACTTACCAGCCACTTACATGTTTGTTGGGTTGTTTTAAATAAAAAAGGGATGGTACCACTTACCCACACTATGTGACATGCTTCATGAATGCGGTTTCCTTCACAGCACCATATTGATGCGAGGTGGGCTTACCCTGAGCTCTTTTAATTTTAGGAGGGTTTTTTAGCATTTGGTGATGAAATGTGAATGGTCACGACAAAGATGTAAAAATGTAATAAGGACAGGAATTGTTTGACTGCTTTATTTAGTTGTTCCTGACTATGCAAGGGTAACACAGGAAAAGGAGCAGGGTATTGACAACTGTTAGGCTTCCTCTCTCACTACTTTGTATTGGTCAACATGTTTCATATCCTTATTATGTACTTACCATACCAGCAAGCTTTCTACGGGACCCCTGGAACGTCCCTATCTTGGTTACAGATAAGTTTAAATCTTTTATCTTCATCTTCATGCTAAGTGCAGGAATTAAAAAGAGACTCCGATTGTGTTCAATGGGCCTCTGGGTGCTTTGCAGGATTAGCGTAATCATTTTTTATGCTAGTCCTACAAAGCGCCGGACTAGCATTAAAAATTATGATGCTAGTCCCCCTGACTACTGCCATGGTGCGCTGTATTTTAAATACAGCACACACATGGTGGCATGGGGTGGAGGGGCGGTAAGGGGCACAAGAAAAGTGGTGCTGCACTGGGTGCAGCACTACTTTTCATAAATCTGGGCCACATTGTTTTATCAAAGTTATTCAGGTTGCTAGGCGGTATAATGACCACTAAGGCTCAAAACAAATTTCTTCACAAATGCTGCTAAATAACTGAAATTGCAGAGATGTTAGGGGCAGGTGCTCATCTGCCTCTGAAGGAAATGTGAACAAATATGATTTTGTTTCTCGTTACTCTTCTTATAATCCTGACATTTGCCTCAGTAAAAGAGGCCATGGGAGCAATGCACTGGATTTCCATTGAATCGGGAATCAAATGTAACTCTTTATGCCTGGCACATAAAGTTCTCAACTCTAAAGGTCTTTCGAAAATTAGAGGACTTCTCTCCCCCTACTCATCATCACGACTTCTAAGGTCCGCCTCTGGCCGACTACTGAGGGTACAAAGAATTTATATGTCTAGATAGGGAGGGGTAGATCTTTTTCATACTTGGTCCCCAAACTTTGGAATTCACCCCTCACTGAGTTGAGGCACCTCGACGACTAACCTTGCTTCAGGAAATTGCTTAAAGCTTGGCTCTTCCCACAATAAGCTTGCCTGCACTGCTCCTTACTGCTTTGCTCATCACTCACTTCAGCGCTGAGAAGCCTTAGTGTAGCCATGCATTTTATAAAAACATACAATATAAGCATAAACATTTTGTCTGAGTTTTTAGTATTCTAGTTTGCCTACTTTTGGTCGACTTTGTGTGGTTGCAGACTTGTAGCTACATTGCTGGTATTTGATGTTCTCCACATGTAGAGGACTGGTTCATAGGTTTGAACAGTCACTGTCTGACTGCCTCAGGGTCACAGGGAGAGATGAAAAAGGCCAAACGACCCTTTGATCCGCACAGAAAGCGCAAGAACTGTCTTCTTTTCTTGTGTAATGAGTGCAGAAGATTATTTGGGGAATATAGGAAACCATGACGGAGGCAAATGCAAAAGCGACGTTCATTGACTTTTTCAGGTCTTCCTGTAGACTGCTGAAATCCCTTTTTATCCACTGGGCTGTTCAACTGTTTTCGTTTTGCTTCCAGTCATCACATAATACAACATTTAGCAATGGGCCGGCCTGCATTATCCAGTGGCTTTTTTGGACTGTCAGTGATCACATTTTTCCTGATCACATTTTCCCATCTGCTTGAAACAACATAAGTGCACTTCATTGGTAGGGCTAGGGACCAATGTTTTAGTTTGCCATTGATTTTTCTTTCTGTTGTTTTTGTAATTATCCTTGTCTGACTAAAATGTGTCTTTAGGTTACAGTAATTTAAAGTCAAACATATCATTTTTGCGCTAAAGGGACCATATTTTTCTGAGCCATACATTAAAACTAAAAAAGGGCAGAGGATATTTGTTTTTTAGTTCAATTTTATATTGTGAGCATTTGGCTGCCACATCTATATGGTGGCATTTCTTTTTTATTTATTTTTTATTTGCGGCATATATATATTTAAATAAGTTGCCAAGCCAGGCCTGTTTGCTTTTCCAAAGCTTGTGTAACTGTAACCATTTATTTTAGCTTACTTCACAATTCTGTGCAAGGATTACTGAAGAATTAAGAAAGTGCAATAAAGTTTATTTTATACAGAAATGCAATAAATAATTACATCAAGTCAATTTGTAATTACTGTGTTATTGCAAATACAACTCTGTAGTTAACAGTGAGGTTTTTTTATCATACCAACTCCGACACTACTCTTGCATATTATATTTTAGACAAACTATCAAACTACCGCCTAGAGAAATCATGACCATCCACATCAGCTAAAAAAGGCTATCTTCCTTCACCCAACTCAGAGACAGAACCAAATATGTAATCAATCCTTGCACAACAATCAGTATCCCAACATATCACATCTGTCCCCCCATGACAAGTGTCACACTTACCTAACTTATACACCAGCAATAGCAAATGTGGGTTAAGAAGGGTCAATGTCCCTCAATTCTACTTAAGAAATAGTCTCCCTACAAGCTCCATAAACAACTCTTTGACCCTTTATCAGTGCCTCCCTTCATAATTGTACAGTGACTAACCATTTAAAACAAACATACACCCAGTCATTAAAAACACACCTGCCCACTATACCTAAAGAACTAAGGGCCCGATTTAGAATTTGGCAGAGGGGTTATTCCGTCACAATGGTGATGGATATCCTGTCTGCTAAAATATAAATCCCAGAGGGCTAGATGTATCAAGATTTCGTTTAGCGATTTCCAAATTGCGATTTTTAAGAAATCGCAATTTTAGAAATGCAAAAAGCGATGTATGAATTTAGAAATTCGCAAATAGTGATTTCTTAAAATTCGCAAACGCAATTTGCGAGATGCAAATACCGAATCGCAAATAAATTTGCAATTCCATAAATGAAATTTGCAAATAGCGAAAACGGCAAACCGGATTAGCCTGATGACATCACAACCAGGAAGTGAGTCAGCCCATGCTGTTTCCAGGAGCCACACCCAAAGGAGCAGTGAGAGCGACACAGCCCAGCACCAGGGAGTCAGCATTGTGAGGAAGCCAAGATCAAACTGTAACATGGCCAATGCTGGCAATGGGAAGGAAAAGGGAGACAGGAAGAGGAAGCTGAAATTCAGTGAGGCAGAATTGGAGGTGCTCATTGAGGAGGTTGTTGGGAACCATGACAGACTCTTTGGCAAGAGCTTACTCCAAGTACCTGAGAGTGAGAAGCGGAAACTCTGGTCTGACATACAGACAAAAATATGCACAGTGGGTGTTGTGCAGCGCTCTGTGGAGGAGATACACAAGCGATGGTACAACTTTCGGTCCCGTGCCAAGGAGAGGGTGGCCAGCAGGCTTAGGGAGGCAAGGAGCACCGGAGGCAGACCATCCACCCACACACCCTCCACCCCTATGGAAGACCTGGTGGAGTCCACATTGCTGCCAGAAGCTGTCAGTTGTGTAACTGACATCGACACCTCAGGGACACCCAGCACCAGCAAAGGTAAGGCCAGTGATTATGTGTATCCCCACATCTGCATGTACACATGCCCCGTAGGAAATATAACCTAGCTTGATGCACAACGAAAAGTAGTCCATGTCACATCTTACATGCAACACAACAGTGCCTTCTGGGAGTGGTAGTACACAACCCTAAGGTGAATACACAACATAAATAGCAAGATAGTGGGCAGCCACATAGAGAAACCCCACAAATGACTCAGGGTGACACAATTTATTTGTACATATACAGCAACACTGTGGAAATCTGTGACAAATGCTAGAACTGACATGCTGCACATTATCCTTGCAGATGACTTGGTCCCTGCTGCTGCAGGATCAGAAAAAGTGGGGGGAAGCAGAAACACAGCCACAGTCCGACTCAAATCCAAGTGAGTCCTACAGTATTGTTCCTACTAGATGCAGGTCAAGGGTGTTACCACTGCCAGAGTACAACCTGGACTCAGATGAGATGCCAGAACATGACCCCACACCACCACCAGAGCCGAGTCCCACAGGAAGACAGCAGTCCATGCACCAGCGCCAGCGCCAGCCTACTCCCCTCAGGAGGAGTCACGATGCAGGCAGACAGGGCACAGAAGAAGGAGTGGGCCCATCAATCTTTGGCGGCCTGAAACCTTCCATGCTGAAGGTGCAGCGCCTGCAATGCAAACATTTGAAGTCACTGCACAGACAGTTTGTGGGGAGACCCTGATTGAGGGACAGGTAAGAGTTGCTGAAAACACCAAGGAGTTGACACAGGCCATTGGGGAACTATGCACAGAGATACGGCAGGAGCGTGTCAGCCAGCGCAGGCGCCATCCCCAATATTTGGCTAAGTTTGACAGCTTCTGTAGATCAGTCAATCAGCTTGCAAGTTCAACAGCCCTGATATCACGTTGTGCCATTGCCACACAGGTGGAGATGGCACATTGCAGTAGGGACATTGCACAGGGACTGGTGCAAATTACCAACGTAGTGGATGCCATGCAAACAGTACGCAGTGCCACAACCAGCGAACTGGGTGTTGGTGACAGTGAGGAGTCCTCTAGCCTCACCTGTCTGAAAGTCCCTGTGATTGATCCGAGGCGTCAGAGTGCCAGACACAGTACTGCAGGTGAACCTGCTACTAGAGGTGCCAATGAGGGCACTGAGCACTCAAGTGGAGTGCGTGGACTAAAGAAGTGATGTTGAAGGCTACAGGGGACCACCTCAACGTGTAATTAAGTCATGCTATGATGCTAATAGTGTGACACTGTTAATAGATCATGTCTGCCCATTGTGAATAGCTATGTCCTACTGACACAATGTTTACCAGAAGTCAAGGTAATAAAGATGCTAACTTCTGAGAAACATAATATTGAAGAGGATTTGTCATTACTTACGTCAAAAATGGTTGCGTGTGATGTCAGCACGTCTTTGCCTGCCTTCTGCTGCACTGGTCCTGTCGGCTGATAGAAGGGGTGGTAAGGGATCATAATCCTCATCTGAGTCTGGCTCCGTGAGTTCCACTGGTATGCCCCTGGTGGTTGCTATGTTGTGCAGGATAGCACATGTGGCCACAGTTTTTCATGTTGTCTCAGGGTTGTACTGTAGTGCACCTCCACTCCTATGGATGCACCTGAAACGGCTCTTAAGCAGCCTAAAAGTGCGCTCCACCACGTTGCGGGTAGCACTATGTGCAGCATTGTACCTCCTCTCTGCTGGGGAGGCAGGGCTCAGGTAGGGCGTTAGCATATAGGTGCGCACTGCATAGGCACTGTCTCCTGAATGCACAGAGAGTACAATGAGTACATTTGCAGTCTGACGTTACGCTTACATCAATGCATTATTGTGAACTATCAAATTACCTAGTTGATATCCTTCCCCAAACTCCCCAGCTAGCAGTCTTGTGTGTATCCCGCTGAGTCGAAAGATGTAGGAGTCATGTGTGCTCCCTGGGTATCTTGCCACAAGATCGGTAATGATGTAGGAGGCATTGCATATCACCTGTATGTTCATGGAATGATGGTTTTTTCAGTTGCAATACACATACTCGCTGGCCCATGGTGGACAGATTGCTACATGTGTCCCATCAATGGGACCTAGCACATGTGGGAACTGTGCTATCTGGTAAAAATTAACTTTGGTTTGTTGTACTGCCTGTGGGGTGTTGGGAAATCTGATGTGCATTTGTATTCTGCTCAGCATGGCATTGAGAAATGTATTGAAAAATCTAGAGAGGGCACTCTGTGATACCCCTCCAGCTGCTCCTATGACCCCTTGATAGCTCCCTGAGGCTAGTAGGTGCAGGGAGCATAATACCTGCACATGGGTTGGTATGCTATTGGTCCTGTGTGTTGTGCGCAGCAGCATGGGTTGTAACTCAGCTATCAGGTCAAGTATCATGGCTGAGCTTAACCTGTACTTATCAAAAATTTCCTCCTCAGTCTGGTCAAAAAGGGTTATGTGCACTCTGAAAATGCGCTCCTGTCTCCTCCTCTCTCTCCTCAAACCTGCCAAGATTCTCATTCTCCCGCCATGACGTAGAGTGCAGCTATTGTGGGAGAGGGGCTGAGGCATTCTGGGCCTCTTTAAATAGGTTGCACCTGGTTACCACCTGGTTTCAGTTCGTGGTAATTTGCATGTGCAAACGGCCATTCTGTAAATAATCGCAAATTGTGATTTTTTACTACATTGCATTGCGAATCCATTTTTGCGTGTCGCAATCTGCATCTCGCAAATAGCGGCAAGATGTTGGAAATCGCTATCTGCGATTCGCTAATCTGTATCACAACTAGCGCTTCGCTAACAGCGATTTTGTAAATCATGACGATATTTACGATACACTGCTTGCGACACGCAAATTCGTCTCTCATTTGCAAAAATTCGCCGTTTTTGCGATTTCTTAAATTCACACTGCGAATGTATTTCATACATCGTGAAACGCATTTTTGCATTCGCAAACGGACATTCGCACCGTTTGAGAATGCAAAATCCTTTGATACATCTAGCCCATAGTTCTGACAGAGCAACCCCTCCAACAAACTCTAAATCAGACCCCAAGTGCTTATCTCAAACTTTCCCTACCCAACTAAACTACTTGAAAGATCAGCACAAACCCAACTTGTGGATGACATGGAATTCAGTTTCCTACTGAACCAAGCACAAGCACTTTTGATACCAGGTTGCAATTAGAGTTAAGCAATCAATTCTGCTCCCCCTGCTGAGATGGCAGAGTTCTGGCCAAATTCTGCCAACTGCTACATAAAAGCGTTTTTTCACGTGCAGCTCACCACTGGTAAATTGTCGAGCGAGATTTGGCATCCCATAGCACTACTTTCAGTCACTAGGAGGGCACCTAATGATATTTCCTCAGCGTGGGTGGTTCAAAGTAGAAACTCTACTCAAGCGGCAACAAAATCAACTCTCTGGTGCGCTGGGTGGTACCGTTTGCACTGATTTTTAAGCGCAGAATGAGCTCCCAGTGCTAAAAATCAGCAAGAGCAGCATGACGTGCTTGATTCCACCCGTTCGCCAACTCTGCAGAATCTCAAGGAGTTTTCATGTAGTGCTGCAGAATTTGGTGGAGTGAAACTCCACAAGTTCAACTCACCCCTCATTGCAATATATGATAAAAT
The DNA here is from genome assembly GCF_031143425.1 of Pleurodeles waltl. Classification (NCBI taxonomy): domain Eukaryota; kingdom Metazoa; phylum Chordata; class Amphibia; order Caudata; family Salamandridae; genus Pleurodeles; species Pleurodeles waltl. The sequence goes on along the minus strand of NC_090446.1, from coordinate 637,048,692 downwards.
GTCAGGATAAGGTGAGTGGCCTGATACTTCTACATCTTCCATATGAAGTAGTATAACATGCTACCTTTAAGTATGCCATCTTTAGGTCCCCAATATAAAATTAAAATGGATCTCTGACATCCTCACCAATAGATCACAAATAATTTTGCTCTCACCAATCTTCTTATAAATAAAGCATAACTTCTGTGGGTACCCACAAGGATCTGTATTGTTACCTTTCATCCATGCATGTTTGATGTTATTCCCCTCCTTTCATCTAATCCTTCAACCTCACATTCTACCATTATGCAGCTGAATCAAAATTCATTATAGACATAAAAACCAAGGACCCGTTCCCCTTTGTGAATGGAAGCGCAAATATTTTTTCAGAGTAGGTAGTGGTCTGACAAACCACTACCTACTCTGAAAAAAAAAAGAAAACTTTTCATTTTTTGGTTTCAAATGCATCCCGTTTTCCTTTAAGGATAACAGGCTGCATTTTTTTTAAACTGCTTTATTTAAAAAGCAGTCAAAGACATGGTGGTCTGCTGTCCCCGGCAGACCACCATCACTGTGAGTGCGGTAATTCCCAATGGGGTCTCAAGTTGCCACCTACCTCATGAATATTGATGAGGTAGGTTATTTGCGACCCATTTGGAATCGCAAACAGTGTACTTAATTAACACTGTTGTACATTTTGTTTTGCGACTCGCAATTTGTGATTCCAAAATGGACCGCAAATTGCGAGTTGCAAAACAAAAGGTCATACATCTGGCCCTATGCTCCTATCCGTACAAAAGTAAGAAAAAACTTTGAGTGTAAAAACACTTGCAAATCTACATGGACTGAGGAAAATTCTCCTAATATTCTAGATTCTCTCAACAATGTAAATAAGTTTCTTCCACCTCTGAAGACTAAAACTCATCTTCCCTTATCCAGCGAACAAACAAATATTCACAACCATTATGTATTTAGTAGTGCTACTAAAAGATTATGCAGCCTACCAGGGACTTGGGTTGTACCTAATAAACAAGCTTCAATGAGGCAATAATACCACTCCTGCATCATAGATCAAGCAATGTTGCCGGCCCAAGACTACACATACTTCACGTGTTGCTGATTGCAGAATAACCATTACAGCTCCATGCATTCTATACAATGCATACCAAAGAAAGAACGCTAAATACATACAAATCCAATTAATGAAAAACCTTACACCTCTAAAACCAAGGGCACGAGCAAACATAACCATGAATTATTTTCATGGTTCTTGTTACAGTTATTTGGAAATCTGGAAAAAATCAGTGTAAAAGTATAAACACAGCAAATAAAAATAAAATCAAAACAACAAACCAAATGAAAGTGAATCCTAACCCTCACTGCCTGAAAAAGAATTTTGACAACAGCGCAACATGTAAAGTTTTCCTTAAACAGTAACAAAAACAAAAACATACTGGCTTTTGTTGCCAAAAGCCAATGGAGGCAAGAACGAGTTCCAAATGCTTTTCCCAAAACCTAGATAGAAAGTAAAAAAAAAAGCACAAAGGGCATAGTATAGTACCTGAATGTTGTTATCAAAATATCACCTGAAAAAATTTTGGGGGCCTTTTCAAAACATGCACTTTAGAATACCACAGTAGTCCTACTCAGGTATTACAAAATGATGTTCACAAACCCAGCCTTTTCCTGTCCTATCTTTTGTATGTGGAGATCTCTGCCACATTGTAATTGTAATTCTATTTTTATAGCACTTACTACCCCTGACAAGGGGTTTAAGCGCTTTATGGCATGCCCAAACATGGGCTCCATGCACACTATGCCACTGGGACCACGCTATACATGACTGATGAGCTCTAATAAAAGCAAAATTGGCCCTGGGTTACCTGTATTCCGATTCATGGAAGACCTGGCCTGACAGTTCAGGCTGGACTGTTCCCATTGGAGCAGGGTTAAGACTGGTCTGCATGTGGCTGGGTCCAAACTGAGGTGACATGGTGTGAAAAATAACAATGTACTGGGAAGTGGCCCAAATTAAATACCAGTCGCTGAGATTAATTCAAGGTTTCATCCATCACTTGTTGAATACTTCAAATGGTACAACATAAGATAGCTAAACAAGCATTGCATAGACATGGACTATTAATGATGTTAACAAACAGATTTTTAATGTTTCTGAATCATAAGGTTGTGCAATTTTAGGACATGCTGTGAAGCAACCAAAGTCTTTTAACCTCAATCTGATAAATACAGGTTTGTCTTGACAATGTAAAGTGACATGCAAAGATATTATCTGATGTGCCTAGAAGCAACACCCTGCATTGACATACCACAGCATTGATTTGTCATGGCAAAGTCAGCCCATTGCCCTCAGTGAAAGAACTATTTGATATCATTCGTAAAGTGTTTTTTCAATTTTCACGCTGTTGCATGCATGCAGGCTAACAAGCATTTAGGATCCTTTCAAAAAGTCGGTGTGGCGTTAGATGTAAATATATAGACACCAAAAATATTTGTGGCATTCATCAGTGTAGCTGAGACTTGCAGCCAATTAGGGAGTTTGGTGAAGCCCAGGAAGAGTTGGGATACTTGTGCGTGGCACCTCTGCTGATCCCAGCTGTGCATGGATGGTGTGGGACCTGCCTGATCTCAACCTCTGTTATACATCTAAGTCTTCTTTGATTTTTTTTAACTCTCTATTTTCTTTTATTGACTGTGTCTTCTGATTATATTTGGATTGTAACTGTTTTCATATAAGGATTATGTAGGGCCCCGTGGCGAGCAGACGCAGTCTAGTCTTTCCACGGGAGCATTCGGGACAGGGAAGTGACGCAGTAGGACAGGGATTGGCTGGGTCCAGGCTGAGGAGGGTTTAAGGTTGGGGATATGTAGAGGGGTTAGCGAGAGGGAACTGCCTCTTCTGCGACAGTCTGCTGTGCTGCTGCGAAGTTGGCCGGGGGGGTGGTGGTGTAGGTGAGGTAGGTTAGGCCGGGTTATATTGGGGAAGGGGTGCCATGTCACAGGACTCGGATGCTGTCCAGGCCGGGCTTCGCGTCACCGGTGAAGCCGGCCTTGGCAGACCTGCTCAGGCCCGGTGCGGGACAGGACCTGGGTAGGTATGGCACACCCAAAGGGCACAGCGGCACGCAGAGTGGCGGCGGGTGTCGCCGCAGGCCGGTCGCCGCCTAAGAGTGGCAATAAGATGGCTGTGGGGGGATGCAGCGTCCACCCTGTCCACCCCCTCCTGACTCGAATTATGGCCCCGAGGAGGGCAGCAGGTGGTGAGGAGAATTGGAGGGATGGGAGGGGTGGGAGGTGCAGGGTTTTTGGATAGGCATGCAGGCTAGTGCATCGGGAGCAGTGTGGGGCAGACACACCAGCAGGGTAGGGCCCAGAGAGGGAGGAGTGGGAGGAGAGGAGCACAGGGGACAGGTCCAGCCCCTACACTTTCCAGTGGGGTACAAGGGTGCGACGGCAAAGTGGTGTGGCAGGGCACATGGCAGAAAAAAGAGTAGAGGTAGGGCGGTGGCAAGTTTACCGCAGGAGTCCTCAGGGGGCAGCATAGGGGTCGTGGAGGAGCACACCAGTGTGGGGTGGCTCCTGGGTGAACAAGTAGATGGCCGGGGGGAGGTGCCAAGAGGGAGACAAAAGCAAACAGAGGGTCAGGGATTGGTCTGGAGTGGATATAGAGGCCACGATCAGGGAGCAGAGGAGGATGGTAGCGAAGTCAGAAAGAGGCAACCAAAAAGGAAGGCAGGGGGCCATGGCAGTGGACATGGAGGAGCCTGGGACAAGCCAGGGTAATGGGGTGTGTGTGCAACATGAGGATCAAAGAAAGGGGAAGGAGGCTGGAGTGGCCGAAGGCGCTAGCAGGGTGCAAGTAGTGCACATGGCCATGCAAGGCGCAGAGAGTCAAAGTCAGCGGTGGAGGCTGGCAGAAAGTTGGTGAAGCCAACGGGGTGCAATACAGCCCCTGGATGTTGGTCCGAAGGACTAGAGGGGTCTTTAGTGGCCTTCTCTACAACGCAGGAACATGGTTACCACACACATGGCACACGCCATGAGGGGTAAGGAGCGGGAGAGTTGCGTGATGAGAAATATGCTGGGGGTGCGGAGGACAAGTGTGTGATGAGAGATGAGGCTGTGTGTGAACTCGATTATGAGGAGGAGTTTGAAGATTGGGAGGAAGGGGAGATCTGCGAGCACAAAGTGACTTTAGCAGGAGGGAAGGGAAAGGGGCCCAAAAGTGGCGCAACACCCTCTTCAGTTACTGTTTTGCAGATTTCTAAGATGGGCACACAAAGTTTTGCAGAAACAAGACCGCAGTTGCAAGCCAATGGTGGACACAGGAGCGCAGGAACAGGTGGTGCAAGGTTAAGGTGAATAGTGGTCCACTTGGAGTAATTCGCTGAGTAGTCACGCAGCCCGCACTGCAAATCCTTTGGGATGGGTGATGATTCGATACACTAAGGCCTAGTACAGGTGCGGCACAGGCGGAGCACAAGGAGGAGGTAGAGGGCAAGGAGTCGAAGGGCCTGGGTGGGGATGGAAAGAAGATATTGGAAGGAGTGACTGTGGGTGAAGACAAGGTGACAGGGGGACATTGAGAGGCTCCTTTACATGAGTTTGGTAATGACTCTTGGTTTTCACGTTGCGGAGAAACCTAAGGCGAGGTTTTGGAAGTATGACTATGTCGACGTTTTCAGGATTCTCCACAGGGACTCAAGCCTTTTCAGCCACGTCCCGCACAAGGGGTGGCGGGTTTTACTCATCAATGACCTCAGGAGCCTGCTGGAATTTTAACTGACGTTTTTGTTCCGGGCACATTCAATCACAAGTGTTAAAAATGCGGGGGGGGAAACACCCGGTCACACAATGCTTCTCACTTCCTAGCCCTGCTAAACAATGGAAGGCCAGCAGGGGAAGTGGGGGACAAGGAGATGCTGGGCCAAAGGGCTACTACACCAATTAGGCTGGGAAAAATTGCTACCATACTGCGCATTTATCCGGTTACGATCATAGCGCTCAAGCTTGAGTGGGGGTTCAAAGACTGTTTCTATGTGGGATACCAAGGGTCGCAGATGCGGCGATGGGCTGCCAATTTGCAGTCAGCTAAAGAAATGGCAGGTGTGGTGGCGACTAAAGTGAACAAGGAAGTGGCAGAGGGCAAAATTGTGGGAACATTCGATGAGTGGCAGTTGGCAGATTTGATGATTTCATCTTTGGGTGCGGTGCCACAAAAGAGCAAAGTAGAGTTCAGGCTTATACATCACATGTCATGGCCTATACATCACATGTCATGGCCAGGGGGGCATCGGTGAATGGCTTAATCACGCCGGCAGATATTTGAGTGGTGTACGCGTAAGTGGATGATGCTACTTGGGTCATTCAAGGCTGAGGAAGAGGCGCTGAATTGGTCAAATGTCTAGCCATCCAGAGGATTTTGCATTGCTGGGAATGCAATTGGGGGGGCAATATATGTGGACAGAGTGCTGCCCATGGGGTGTGCAATCTCTTGGGCTTTGATCGAAGCGTTCAGTACATTTCTGCAGTGGGTTTTCATGAAAGTAAGTAGACACCGGACAGTGACGCACTATCTAGACGACTTCCTTTTGTGGGCAAAACCATTTCAGGGTCATGGGGAAGGGCCTTGCAGTGTTTCGAGCAGCTTGCAGGGGAGGTTGGTGTTCCCCTGACTCCTGGAAAGACATAGGGCCCCAGTGTGTATTGACTTTTTTATGAAGCAAGCTGGACACGGTGGCCTTCACAGAAAGATCTGCGGCAGATCAAGTTGCTGCATTCAATTGAATTGCACATGGCATAACAGCTATTGGGTTTCCTCAATTTTGCATGCCGGGTAGTTCAGAAGGGCAGGACATTTGGTAAGCGGATGGGACTTGCAATGCCGGGTGCATACCTTTCACACCACAGGGGCCTTAGTGAAGACATGTGGGTGTGGGAAATGTTTCTAACATGTTTTTAAGGGGTGTAAATGGCCTTTAGGGAAGACGATACGGTATGGCAGGTGCAGATATTTTCGGATTCGGCAGGGGCCGCCGGGTTTTGGCCTTTTCGGGAACGGGCGGTGATGCGGAAGCATGGCCGGAACAATGGCTGACACAAGGCAGGAGTATTGTGTTCCTGGAATTCTTTCCGCTAATTGTGGTTTTGAGAGTGTGGGGAGATGAGTTGGCCAATCGAAACATAGTTTTTCCATGTGGACAATATGACAGTAGTGGATTTGGTGAACAGAGGACAAGTGACCTTAAGGTACTGCGGCAGCTGTGGAGTTTCATGCTTTGATGCTTAACTCTGAATATAATTTAAGGCAGCACACATTCCATGGGCGAACAATTCCATTGCAGTTTCCCTGTAACGTTCACAATGGCAACGTTTTCGCAGCTTGGCCCCAGACATGGACGAACGCAAGACACTGGTTCCGGCAGACATTTGGGAGTGGGGGGTGTGATGATCATTAGGCAGGTCGAGAGGTCGTTGGCCGAATCCACAGGGAGGAGTTACCGCCTGGCATGGTTGGAGTTCCTGAATTTTGAGGGTTGTGATGGGAAATTTAGGTTGCTGTTTAGTCGTACTCTGGAGACACAAGCGTTGAGTTTGTTTTGCTACTGATTGGAAAAGGCTTCTTGCCCGCCACTATTGGGGGCAAGTTGGCTGGTGTGTCTTTCTAGGGGAAGTAGTTTTTTGTTCGCGATCCCGCAAGATACGATATTGTGGAAAATGTTGAAAGCTTGGGGGAAGGGATGACTAGGGTGTGGCACATCGGCAAGAGAGGCTATTACGTTTGTGCGGCTGCTTGAACTACTGCACTTATTGCCAGCATGTTGTGTGGATGCACATGAAGTGGAACTGTTCAGGTTATGCATGATATTTATGTTTTTGAGGCTATCCGAGTGTTGGAGTTGCTGGGTGTTGGGAAGTCGGTTGGCGTGAAGGAAGGGAAGGTCAGCTTGCCTGGAAAACCGTTGGGCATATGGATTTGACGGTCCAAAACAGATCAATTGGGCAAAGGAAGATGGGTATCCTTTACAGTACCATTGCACCCTGCGGCCAAGCCCTGTGGCCAAGACCTTATACTCACCCAACACTGCATCATTTCTTGCCCTCTGTTTCTGACTTTCTATTTGTTTCTTGCCCTGTGTTTGTGGCTCTCTGTTCATTTCCTGCCTAGGTAAATTGCTAAATGCTAATGAAAATTTGCGTTTTGGTGGCCCACGCTAAAGTTTAAATTCATGGTTATACATTTGTTTTTCAGTATGATCAGGCTGCTGCCCTTCCATTTCTGGTGCTTTGCAGCAGTTTTAAGATCTTAGAGTTTCTCGTTGCTTAGATGAGTGTACTTTGTGATATTTTTATGTTTCCTTCGTCTCCATTTCTTGATTTTGATCGCAAGGAAATATCACTCATAGTGAGGGCGAATGGAATTTCTGCGATTTTGTGGCCTCTGTGATTTTCACAAATTTACAGATTTGCCACATTTGCAACATATGCTATTATCTTCCGCATAATCTGCAGATTTTAACAAAAAATAATTTTGTTTCTAGCTCAAACGGTTCAAAAGTTACAAAAAATACAGCAACACATGTTACTCCACAATGAAAGGCCTGTTATCAAGCTGGGCTTGGTTTCTTATTGCTATATTTGGGTATTATGATCATACTAATGAAATTCAACGAATGCCCAGACGGTGTTACAAAGTTTAAACATGTTGAAATAATGAAGTTCTACTGTTACAAAATGTGCTGCATTATGCCACATAATTTGCCTTTTCTTGCTGCATAGTTTACTAAACCCTGCCACATAATTTGGCCCTCTTATGCCACATAATTCCAGTGGCCCTGCACGTAGTCCTTGAATGTCACTCATAATTACACAGAAATCATGAAAATGTCACATATAAGCAGTCTGACACCTTGGCAGCTATGCCTGTGCATTTGTTTTTTGGGAGGGGATCACAGGGGTAGCCTAAAGGCCCCGGTGCTGCTTTAAATAGCAGCTCCCTACCTGTGGGAGCAATGTTTTCATCTGTCTTCCCCACACGCATATTTGCATGTAGGGAAGACAGATGAAAACACCACTTTCTGCAAGAGAGAGCTGCTTGACAGCTTTGTCTTGTAGAAAGCAATCTGAGTTTGCTTTTGCTTGGTGGGAGCTGTCAGCTCCACTAAGCAAAAGGAAACAGATATGTCCTAGGGGTGAGCACCCCAGGGCATAAAAGCAGCCGGCCCTGGGGGGTGGCGGGCCCCAGGGCAGTACGCTACACAAGGGGGGGCGCTCAAACCCCCTCCAACAAGCATTGCACTGGGGAGGTGATGGTCAATTTAGAATTATTTTAATAAATCATTAAATGCTTTGTTTTAAGATTTTTATAAAAAGATAAATTAGTTTAAATTAAGTAAACAAATACCTGTTAACAAACTTACCAAATAATGATTCAAAATAATAATGATAGTGAGGGTGGGATTTTTTTTAAATGATTGTAAATATTAAAATTTGAAATTAATTGAATGTATTTAATTTATTTAACAGTCATTCTGATGGATTCTGCCAATTGTAACTGTTGTTCTTAAAGAAAAACCCAATAAATATATTTTAAAATATGTATATTTCATGTATTTACTCGTGTGTTAAACATATAATTAGATACGTTACTGTGCTTTTTTAGATCTGGGTTAATATTACTTAAGTTACTATCCATTTTTATTTCACATTACAATTGAAATATTTTAGTATATTTTTAATAAGTATTAATCCTTATTATTTTTCCCCATACTTTACCATAGGGAGATCTCCACCCCAGTGTTCGAGAGTTCCAACTATGTGTGAAAAGTAACTAGTTATAACTTTGCAGTTTTGAGGGGTGGAGGCATGTAAGTCTGCAATTAGTAGTATAATTATTTTCAGTACTGATGCGTATAAAGAAAACTCAAAAGTTAATACTAGCACAATAGTACGTTTATACGGAAGTAAATATGCATGTGTAGATTTAAGTTATTAGACACCATTGTGTTCTAAGTATCAGTTACAAACATACACAGACACAAAACCAACACCGCCGGGTCGACCCACCGCGAAAGAGTGATTGATCAACCGCTGGCCCTGCCACGCTGACACCATTCTGACTGTCATATGAGACAACCTCCAGCACAGCGGAACATGCACGGCGGAAACATTGACGGTTCGCACTGCAGCGGAACAAAAAGGCACTGCAGAAAGTACCCAACACCACATTGGCCATTTCAAATAACCCACACCTGATAACCATACACACACCACGGACACCACGGACACCAGACCACGCCACCATATGACTCTCCTCCCCACCCACCTACAATCCCTTGCGTCAGATCCACGCAGCCACAGCCAAAGTCGAGAAGAAGCATACCCCAAACACAGCTAACAAACTTCACACAACACACATTGCACAGATCAACACCGTAGCCCACCAGCACTCACAGCCAACCACCCCCACATCTCCACCCACCCAGTACTGCACCCAACACACACTACACATACCCACCCCCACAACATGTCACTCCAGAAGCACCCACCGTTTACCAACAATGAGTTGCAGGTCATGGTGGAAGAGATCATCAAAGTAGAGTCACAGCTCATGGGAGTCCAGGTTAAAAAAACATCAATAGCCAAAAAGACAGAGTTATGGCAGAGGATCGTCAACAGGGTCAACGCAGTCGGCACATACCCGCGCACAAGGGAGGACATCAGAAAGAGGTGGAAAGACCTCAGGTGGAAGGTCCGATCCATGGCGTCCATGCAGAGGATAGCCAGTAATAAGACTGGCGGTGGGCCCCCACCTCCTCCCCTCCAGCTGACAACCTGGGAGTAGAAGGTCTTGGACATCATTTATCCCGAGGGCCTGTTTGGCATCAGTGGAGGGCTCGACACTGGTAAGTCAGCAATAGCCCCCAAGCACCAAGCACCCATGCCCAACATGCCTCCCCACCACTCTCCAAACCACTGCAACCCTGTGCCACTGACCCTGTGCCAAACACCTCACACCCCTCCTCTGCATGCCACACAACCCCACTCCTCACCATCCTTACTCACACACCCTGAATGCATGGATGTCAAGCACAATGTGGAAGAACCACAGCTCCCACAATCCAATCCAAACCAATGTCTGCAGTGCAGCAGCTGTCATTGCTATCACTGGGTAACAATTTGAGCCACTGCATGCACCACAACAAGGATACAACAAGAACAGTCACACAACTAACATTTACCATATCCATCCACAGGTACCCCTGCCACTCACACCCTGTAGAGTATGCCAGGCTCAGACAGCCCTCCCAGGATGAAAGCGCCACTGGATGTCTGGATGAGGACGACTTACCTGGGCCATCTGGGGTCACTGGGCAGTCCACCAACGGCACACCCACCCTGGACACACTGGAAGACCCTACCCATGTGGCAACACCACCACAGCCATACCCTGAACCCCAAACCTGTGCCCCAGGGACCCAATAATCAGAGGTGTGCCCCATAGAAGATTAGCCAGGGTCAAGGGCACCCCCCCAGACAATGTTGGCCCTGCTGATACTGGGAGTGGGTAAACTGTGTCAGGGGCACAGGCACAGGAAGCCAGGAGTAGTGGGAGGGAAATCGTGACCCAAGGGTCGGGACAGCCACACCAACTGACTGCCCAGGAGGGCCTCAACCAAGTCCTGAGTGTATACCAGCACACCCAGGACACAGTGGCCCAGACCCTCTCCACCATGGAGGAGACCCAGCAGCTGCAAGGGCAATACCATTAGGAGGCCATGCAACAGTGGCAGTTCCACAATACCACCATGGCCTCCATTGTAGGGGTGCTCAAGACCTGAACAGTGTCATGCCTGAGTCTACCACCCACCAGCAGGCCCCTACCACTGGCCACATCCCATCACAGCCCTACACGTCAGCGCAAGCCAGTGCTATGGAGGCCCTGCCACAAGTCTCGCAGGACACCACCACCCCTACCCGTGAAGCTGAGGAACCCCCACGCAAGTGAGGTCGTCCAAGTAGACATCCAGCAGGACATGATGTGCAGAACAAGACCACCGCCAGGAAGTGACCCTCTCCTAAGCATTCTCCCTTGTGTGTGACACCCTGTCGACTGTCCACTCCCATATCACTGTCTATCCATGGCCAGTAGACTGGACCTGGACTACGTACAGCTGCCTTACCATTCCGATGACCTCCGCTGCCATGACCCCACTCATCACCCCTTGCACTTTTACATCACAAATAAACGACAACTGAGCACAGTCCATGTCTACGTGTTTATTTCCCATGAGTATGTATGGAACAGCCAATACGTGTACAAGTGGCAACCCACACCCAGCACATTCATGGGAGGATGACGCCTGGGGCAGCAAAATGCCGGGAGTTTGATCGTGGAGCAGGCAGTGGCAGGACATATGTGTCAATGGAGGCAACAGCCCAGGCAGGGAGAACAGAACCCCACTACATTGTCCTGAAAGGAGCCTAAGGCAGGGACAACAATTACTGTGGGAGTCACAGATGCCAATTCGACACAAATGCACTGTATGAACAGGAATCCAGGGCAGATATATCAGGCAGGTCCAAAACCATTTGGCCAGTACCAACACACATACACAACACATACCAACCCAATGGTCCCACCCTCACGTCACCCAACGTCAGACCTGGCCCCACTCCCTTCGCCACCAACAACAATGTTGCACTGCCACCCAATGTCGACTTCCAGGATGGATGCTGCACAGATGCAACAACCCTGTGTGGGAAACCATAGCACTTGAACTGGTAAATCAGGGAACATTCCACATACACATTGATGGCACTAGTGCACCAGCACAACACCTGCCTGACTATAGGACTGACCTGTACACTGTGACTACCTCAGTCAAGGCCACATGTGACACACCCCAAACCCACCCTGAGTCAGAGCTGCAACCAATACTGTCAGTGGACATACACAACAGGTGGCAGCAGGGAAATGGCAGACAGTTATAGAGGACACATACCACACAGTTTGCACATACATGCATCTCAGCCAAAGTAATGTTGAATCAGCTCCGCCCTGGAGTAGGCTGCATCCTCATCATCCTCCTCTTCATCACTCCCCCTGTCCCATTCATCAGCCACAGGCACAGCTACCTCCTCCTCTGCATCCAGCAATGGGATGGGTTGCCTCAGGGCCAGATTGTGCAGCATGCAGCAGGCCACAATGATCTGGCACACCTTCTGTGGGTTGTAGAGCAGGGCACCCCCGGAGACATGCAAACAACGGAACCTGGCCTTCAGCAGACCAAAGCATCTCTTAATGACCCAGCTGGTACGACTGTGGGCCTCATTTTAACAGTCCTCTGCAGATGAGGATGGACGCCTCACGGGTGTCAGGAGCCAGGACAGGTTGGGATAGCCAGAGTCACCTGTGTGCCTAGAGAGAAGAGGCATGTCAAGAACGGGAGGGCAATGGGGCAGGGACACAAGGGTGCAGTGAGCTGAGGGGCACACATATCTAGGGGTACATACCGATGAGCCAGGCCCGGTCCCTCTGGAGGGGTGCCATCATGTGTGGGACACTGCTGTTTCGCAGGATGTAGGAATCATGCACAGAGCCTGGGTACTTGGTTGTCACCTGGGAGATGTACTGGTCCGTGAGACAAACCACCTGCACATTGACCGAATGAAAGTTCTTGCAGTTTCTGTACACCTGTTCATTCCTCCTGGGTGGCACCAGGGCAATGTGTGTGCTGTCAATGACACCAATGACATGTGGGATGTGTGCCACAGCGTAGAATGCAGCCTTGACAGTGGGCAAATCTGCATGTTGGGGGAACCGGATGGCCATATGTTTTATCAGGGCACACAGTACATCCTTCAGGATGTTGCTGAACATGGGCTGCAACATCCCACTTACGAGGCCGACTATGACCTGGAAGGAGCCAGAAGCAAGGTAGTGGAGGACTGACAACACCTGCACTGTGGGAGGTAAGGCATGGATTGTGTCTGGCAGGCAACAGATCTGGTTCCAATTGGGCCACTAATTCCATTATGGTCACACGGTTCAGGCGATAGGTCTGGATGATGTGACGCTCCACCAGGGTGGCAAGGTCAACTAGGGGCCTGTAAACCGGTGCATTCCTCATCCTCAACTGTGCAATGTACCTGGGGACAGGGGAGAGGTGGTAACATGTCATGCAGCATATACATACGATGCAGTACATTTCACACACATCACACATCCTAAATGTGAAATGGTTGCTGCCTGTCTGCATGCGTGGGACAGGTGGAAGTGAGATCATCTCGCCGGCATAACACGTTATGGCGGTAGGTGGTCACGTCTTCTGTGCTACACACCATTGGCTCACACTATTGCCAATGGTAGACAGGAGCCAATGGTGATCGCCGCCTGTGGTGACCGTGATATCTGCGGCTGCCGTGACTGCCATTTCATGTGCTCATGCGGCTCCTGAACCTCGTGCACTGAAGACCTCCACTGCATGTGCTGCTGTGTACTGACTCTGGTAGCCAAGATGCTGCGTCCTGCAGGAGGCAGGGCCCCAGCCTTCACTCAGGAAGAGTTGGTGTGGCTTGTGGACGGGGTCCTGCCCCTGTATGGACAGTTGTATGGGGCACCAGAGCAGCAAGTGAGCCCCTTGTCATTGTCCTGTATGTGAGTTGCACGCATGGGTATGGGGGCCTTGGTAGGTGGCAGTGTGAATGAAGCATGGATATGGGTGAGGGGCCGTGGGCTAGGTTGGCTGACGACGTGTGGGTGTTGATGTGTGATGTGTGCTATCTTCTACTGTCCCAGGTATGCCATCCTACATGACTGTGTTCTTCTGTCTGTGTCACCCATAAGGTCAGCACCCATCAGAAAAAGGGGATTTGGCGTGCCATCACCAAGCAAGTGTGGACCCTGGGGGTCCATGCCCGGCGGAGCACCCACTGCAGAAAGCAGTGGTAGAACCTGAGATGCTGGGCCTGGAAGATCGCGGAGGCCCAGCTGGGAACGTCCTCCCAATGAGGGAGAGGTGCCCGTTGGACTCTGACCCCCCTAATGGCCCGCATTTTGGCAGTGTCCTACCCTGAGGTGGATGGGTGCTTGAGGGCAGCACGGCAGCCACATTCGGGGTCAGTACTCACTCTCATTTGTGACATGTGTTGACATGGTGGCTCTGGGTGTAGCTGTAGCGTGGATGCTTGGTACACTGATCTCCACTATGGGTTGTGTCCATCTGGGTGGGATTGACATCACAGGTGTGAGTAATGCCATGCAGTTAGTGGTAGCGGGGCAGACTTCCAATGACGTACTGTGTGGTCACCTACTTGTTAGATCTGCCTACCAGCCCATGGCAACTGGATCTTCAGAGCTGGGATGTCAGGGCATTGTGATTGGTCCTGGTCAAACACTGTGCCAGGGGTGTATCCATGACTTCAATCAGGTGGCAGGCACTGCATGTATGGTGGGGTGGGTGCACCAAGTGGTGACAGTGATTCTTGACAGTAGCCAACGTGGCCATTCAATTGGTTGTGCAGGATCCTCCTGGGTGTCCTGTCCTTTGCATGTGCGTCACAACGGCCAACGGTAGTGGGCAGGTATGACACTCCTTATGTCGAGATATGCCTCAGTTAGACCACCAGCAGTTGACATGTGCATTGTTGCTCTTTCCCCCCATGGTGTCACCAAGTAGTAGGTTGGTCAGCGGTGGGAAAAATGTATCATGGCATAGCATCAAATGCAGATGTACTATCCTGTGTGACTGTTGTGCTGGCATTGACTGATTGCACTCTGGCTCTCTCTCTCTCTCCTTTCCTGTCCTCTATCTTTGTGTGCATCAGTATCATCTGGTGAAGGAGAAGGGGCATCAGCGAGTGGGGAAGCAGCAGCCCACGGGACCCAGGAGGTTGACACCAGCAGAGCTGAGGGGACCAGAGGGACAGAGGGCAAGGGGAGTGCCACGGGGGAGACCGGATCGACCACTACATCTTCTGATTCCTCCTCCGATGGCAGCTCCCTGGTGGTGGCTGACCCTTCTGGGACCACCCCAGCACCATCCTTGTCCACCACCCCCATACCAGCACTGCCCTCCCTGTAGCTCCCCACCCAGTTGCCCATGCCCGCTCACCCAAGAGGGTGGGCACCTCTGCCCCCACCCCAGTCAGACCTTCTGCCCTCAATGAGGAGGCTATTGACCTCCTGAGGTCCATCTCTGTGGGGCAGACAATTTTTGTGAATGCCATTCAGGGACTCACATCCCAGATGCAACAAACTAATGCATTCCTGGAAGGCAATCACGGTGCCTTGTCTGGCCTACAGAGAACGTTTCAGGCTATGCCCTCCTCATTGACGGTAGCCAGTGTCCCTTCTTCTTCTTCTGCCCCCTCCAATTACCTACTGACCCACATGCATCCACATCAACAGACACGGTACACAAGGACAAACATAGGCACCACAGACGCCACCACCGCCATGCACACACTCAACACACCCATGCAGACATGTTAACATTCACACCCTGCACCAACTTCCCAACCACCTCCCCCTCACAGTCGACACTACACTCACACCTACAGTCAGCATCACATCAGTCACTATTCCAGCCATATGTGCCCTCATTGCCACCGTCACCACATCTTCTGACCCCCATTCATGCACCCCATACACCACAGGTGCAGACACCACAACTATCAACACACCCACATGCAGGACATCCACCCTACCTGCAGACACCACCCTAACATTCACTTACACTTCCCCCGCCATCTCCCTGCATCTCCCCCACCTCCTCCCACTACATCTAAACGCACACACTCACCCACCCAACAGTCCACCAGCACACAGATTTCATCAACCACGCACCCATGGCACACCCACATATACACCTCACAACCATACCCACTCCTTCCACTCTAAAACGTCTTTCCAGTGACCTCCTATGTGCTCCCAAAAAATGTTTCCTGCACAAGTTTTCCCTGTTCCCCACCATTGACCCAGGCCTGTCTCCCCCAAGCGCCCTGCTACCCTTCCTCTGGCTCAGCCTTCCGCATCCCAGTCTGCCACTGCCCCTGCCCATGACCCTCCCCCACCTGCCACTTCCGCCCCTGTCACGTCCTCTGTTCCTGCTGCCAAACCCAAGCCCACTCCCTCCTCTTCTCATGCCAAGCCCACTCCTTCCACCTCCAGGGCCAAGCCCATGCCCACCCCCCTTGTGAGGCCCCACCATCCAAGGGAAAGCCCAAACCGCAGCCCCTTGCTAAACCCCCCATCCAAGGGCAAGTACAAACTGCATCCCCTTGCTAAGCCACCACCATCCAAGGTCAAGCCCAGGGACCTCCATCTAAGGGCACCTCTAAGTAGCCCCCTTCCAGGCCCAGATGGAAGGTCCCCCCTTCCAATCCCGAGAGCCCCCCCACCCCCACCACCCCTGATGTGCCTGCATTCCCCATTGATGCCCCTGCCCTGTGGAGGTCTGCACATTGTAGTCAGGAATCAAGTTGGGGCGTCATCTTGTGCCCAGTGTGATTGGGCAATATTATTTTTGGACTGGCCCTTGGGCCTGTATGTACATACGTTTTATCACATACTTTTAAAATACATGGTTATCATGCGGCACTACACCATTGGTGTCGTTGTTACCTACCTAGTCCTGGCTTTCATTCTCCATGTATGTGTGGTGGTTGTGGGTATTGGTGTGTGTGTGTGTTGGTACAGGTGTTTGTTTGAATGTGTGTATGGGCATGGCTTCCTGTGTTGTGTGTGTGTGTGTACTAACGTCGTTCCCTCCAGTGTGTCCTAGGCTGGTGTACTTACACCTGGTGTCGTGGTTGCCGTTGCTGCTCCGGGAGTTGCAGGGCCAGGTAGAGGATTGGAAGGAGGTGCATTTTGCATGCCATGCCACCTATGGACGGGCCTGTGTTCCTGAATGGAGGTGTTCCTTTTATCTTGTTCGTTTCTGCCAGGGTTTTGGTGGCAGTGGTTCCGCCCCAGAAATGCAACCTCGTAACATGGGCGTGGGAAGCTGCCTGACCGCTAGGCTGGAGATGGCTGCTGCCTGGCGCACCAGCACTTCCGCTGTGGTGGCCCAGATGATAACTTGCTTGTGTTCTGCAGGTACTTTTCTGGGACTTGTAATGTGGCGACCTTTACCGCCGGGCCCGCGGCGGTGCGGCTGCCAACCCCACTGCGGTGGGACGCTGACCATCAAACTCGTAATGAGGGCCTATGTGAGGTAAAGTGCAGATAGCTGAAGGTAAATCTAGCTTAATACTGCCGAACATCATGACTACTAGCACTAAGTAGGTAACCTAAAGATGTAGATAAACATTTCAGTGATACATGGGTGACAAGGTCACTTCTTTAGCTTTGGCATCTCTCCAAGATCAGCTCTATTCTTGGGAAAGGAAGTTTTTATCCAATGAGTACTAATTTTCTTCATGGACTCAGGACCTTAGGAGTAGAATGAGGCTCAAAGAACGGACAGCATATCTGTCATAAATTTAAATCAGGCAGCAGGTGTAGCCGGATCAAAGAATATTACTTTCTTATATTGTGTCTGGCTGGAGTTATACTAGTTTTAAGTTGCAACCCAAAACAGCAAGCAGAATAGCCATGAAAAAAATAGGTGAGACCATAAAGCCAGGACTTCACAAGGGGAGGGGAGGCAGTGTATCTTTTTCCTGACACCCTCATATTTACAAAATATATTTAAATATTAAAAAAAGAAGGCCTAATCTGTACCTTCACAATGCAGAAGTCATTGCCACATTACTAGGTGGTTTCTAAAACTTTCTTTTATCTTTCCTCAACAAGCAAGTTTATTCCTAAATACTAGGAGCTCCTTGGATTACAACCCAGAGAGAGGCTCTGCAAGGGTTTTTGCTCCAGACCCCACAAAATCTTTTGACATCCCTGCTAAAGTGATTTTCTGTAGATGATGATTGAGGCCCCTTGACACACACTTAAATCCACTTTTCAGTCCAAGATTGAACAACATACCACCATATACTAGGTGTCAAAGCACAGACATAACCGAACCCAATGCACTGATACACTAATAGACTAGACTGGTGCGATGACAATGCATTGAAGATAGACAAACGGTGAAAATCCAAACGTAAATCTCTGGTGGGGCACGGTGAGGTGGGGATTTGAACAGGCATGAGAGCTGCTCTAGGCTAGGTCTCAGCAGACATGGACACTTGCACCCTATAAAATAGGTTACAGCAATGCACGCTGTCAAGACTGTTCCCCCATGTCTTAGTGCCTGCTTTGCATGGGATTCTTGCTTGGCTTCCTTCTGCAGGTATACAAAAGGCATTTCTGACCCTACTGCATAGGTACCGAGGTTACAGATTGCTTATGTGTGACATGTTAATAATTTTAGTGTAATTATGAGTGACATTCAACAACTATGAGTGACAGTTTCTCTCGAGCAAAATCAAGCAATGAAGATGAGGGAAACATAAATATCCGAAATTACCCATTATTGCAACAAAAAACTCTAAGAAGATCTGGAAAATACTGAAAGCACCAAAAATGGAAGGGCACTAACATAGTGCCCAGTTTACTTGGGGCCATGATCATGGCGTGCTAAAAGTAAATTAAATAAGGGTTGTAGAAGGTATTAATGACACTTCGAGCAGCGTAATGAGAAGGTATTAGATTTTTCCACCCATGCACTATAGTACGCAAGCCACCCCACCTAATTTGCCCCAATACTCTTATCAGCAGCTGGAAAATAGTTCTGGAACACTCTCAGGCCTGGTTGGGTAAAAAGAGCACCTCTTCTCCAGTACTTATGTAAGCTTTTTCCATGTGTCAAAGGGCTGTTTTGAATAACGGAACTGGCTGCCACTAGGTGTCACTGTCTGGCAGCTAACTGAAAAGAACAGAGCCATTCACAACAGGGAATAAAAATGTTCTAGCGATCGCGTCAAGAATTTTCAATTCTATTAAGGACATGAAGGCGAGAAAATCACAGCAGCCAATCAATGTTAAACATGCAAAAAAACTATGTATTCCAACATTCCAAGTGGCCCATAATACCCAGTCCCAGGCCTGCTCTCCATATTAATGTCTCTGCCTCCTTAGTCCTTCCTCTTTCTTTGCAATAACTGAACAAGATAACCTGCACTCCAAGAACTGGATTCTACAAACTCCAACAAAGAAAACGCATTGAAGCCACCAACTGAACCCTGGTGCGTGTTTCATGCCTCAATCGTCCCTCTTGGTACTCATGCGCCCTTGTTATCCGACCCTATTAATGGAAGGAAACAGTGCTATTAATCTGCTATTTACTATTAAGAAACAACATGGGTGGGCATCTCAATAATACATGCAAAAACATCATATATTAATTATAACAGTAATATCTTAATTATAAACACATTTAATAATAATTATCTTCAAAAAGGGTGGGATAATCCTCGCCTCCGTGTCCTTAATGGAACTGAAAATTCTTGGCGCGATAGCTAGAAAATGTTGTATTCTATGGCAGGACCGGAGGCTTCGGATTATGCTTGTTCAAAGCAGATCCACTACAACATAAGCTAGATCAACAATAGGCTTATGATAAAAGACCTTATATGTAGTATCAGAAGACCAATCTGCGGCAGCCATAATATCCTCCAAATGAGAACCTGCACCAAACGACTTGGAAGCCATGGCACTGCGCACAGAATGTGTCCCAAAAATAGTAATGTCTATACTAGCCTCTCCCAACAACCATCTGACCCATCTGGCCAAAGTGGCTGACAAAACTGAAGAAAACAGCTTTTGTAATGAAATGAGTAATTGTCCTCGAGCATCTCTGCGAAATTCTTCAGTGCAATCCTCATAATCCTTCAAACATTTTACAACACACAGTTTTTGATGCTAGGGAAAATCCAGGTAAGAAATATATTTAGTAGCAGACTGTGCATCTGGAAATAGTGAAGGAAGCTCCCATAGGAGTAAATAATCTACCTTCTAAGTCCAGTGCTCTTACATCAGATACTCGTCTACATGATAAAAAGACATAGTAATACTATAAGTTTGGGCGACAACTGTTTGTGAGATAGATCTTCATCACATGGCCAGTTTCTCAGAAACTTTAGGACAATGTCTAAGTCCCCTAACGTTGTATATCTAGGTTAAGGGGGGTTCAACCATTCTGATGCCTCTTAGGAGTTTACAAACCAAGGGGTGTTCACATACCGCCTTACATTCAAAATGTGGATGTCCTGCAGAAATAGCAGATCTAAAATTATTAATGGTTGTATAAACCAAGCCATGAGTTGCAGAATCCGATAGAAAACTGATGATTCTGCTAATATGGGCCCCCAAGGGATGAATACTCCGCTCACTGCACTAACCCATCCATCGCTTCCAAGAAGCTTTGTATCTCTTATGGATGGAAGGAGCCCAAGATTGGGATAAAAAGAACATAGCATCACTCGAAACGCCCAGCATGTGCCAACGTTTCCTAAAAGTCTCCAAGCAATGGGAGACAAGAGACACTGCATTATCAGAGGATGAGTAAGTCCTCTCAGATCCAAGTGTAAGGATGGAAAGGATGGGAGGAGAATCGGGGATGCACATGATAGAGACATCACCACTGGGTACCACGACAGAGCCTTCCAACGAGGGGGTCACCAGAATAATCTCCACCAACTGTCTCTTCACATGAGAGAGAACTCTCTGAATCATAGAGAATGGAGGAAATGCATAAAAGAGAATCCTGGACCAGTCCTGGAGAAAAGCATCTGACCCCAGGGCCAGAGGGTCCGGTCTCCAGCTGTAAAATCGAAGGAGTTGAGTTGTGGCACAAAAAGGTCTATCAAGCACTTGCACCACCTTTTCGTCAGAGTGAGAAAAATCGACTGATGAAGTCTCCAGTCGCTGCCATCCCTCAAAAAGCGAGAATTCCAATCCATTACCACATTGGAGTGTCCCAGAATGTATTCTGCTGTCACTGAAATCTGGTGTTGAATGCAAAAATGCCCAAAATCCTTGGCTATCTCCGCCAGGACGCGAGGCCAGGCGATTTATGTACCTCACTGCCGATATATTGTCCATACATAATAGTATGCAACAACTGGCCTTGTGAGGAAAGGGGGAGTGTAGGAAGTTGGCTCTGTATGTGCTATTTCAAAGTAAGGAATAGCATGCACAGAGTCCAAGGGTTCCCCTTAGAGGTAAAATAGTGGTAAAAATAGATAATACTAATGCTCTATTTTGTGGTAGTGTGGTCGAGCAGTAGGCTTATCCAAGGAGTAGTGTTAAGCATTTGTTGTACATACACATAGACAATAAATGAGGTACACACACTCAGAGACAAATCCAGCCAATAGGTTTTTATATAGAAAAATATCTTTTCTTAGTTTATTTTAAGAACCACAGGTTCAAATTCTACATGTAATATCTCATTCGAAAGGTATTGCAGGTAAGTACTTTAAGAACTTCAAATCATCAAAATTGCATGTATACTTTTCAAGTTATTCACAAATAGCTGTTTTAAAAGTGGACACTTAGTGCAATTTTCACAGTTCCTAGGGGAGGTAAGTATTTGTTAGGTTAACCAGGTAAGTAAGACACTTACAGGGCTTAGTTCTTGGTCCAAGGTAGCCCACCGTTGGGGGTTCAGAGCAACCCCAAAGTCACCACACCAGCAGCTCAGGGCCGGTCAGGTGCAGAGTTCAAAGTGGTGCCCAAAACACATAGGCTAGAATGGAGAGAAGGGGGGTGCCCCGGTTCCGGTCTGCTTGCAGGTAAGTACCCGCGTCTTCGGAGGGCAGACCAGGGGGGTTTTGTAGGGCACCGGGGGGGACACAAGTCCACACAGAAATTTCACCCTCAGCAGCGCGGGGGCGGCCGGGTGCAGTGTAGAAACAAGCGTCGGGTTCGCAATGTTAGTCTATGAGAGATCTCGGGATCTCTTCAGCGCTGCAGGCAGGCAAGGGGGGGGTTCCTCGGGGAAACCTCCACTTGGGCAAGGGAGAGGGACTCCTGGGGGTCACTTCTCCAGTGAAAGTCCGGTCCTTCAGGTCCTGGGGGCTGCGGGTGCAGGGTCTCTCCCAGGTGTCGGGACTTAGGATTCAAAGAGTCGCGGTCAGGGGAAGCCTCGGGATTCCCTCTGCAGGCGGCGCTGTGGGGGCTCAGGGGGGACAGGTTTTGGTACTCACAGTATCAGAGTAGTCCTGGGGTCCCTCCTGAGGTGTTGGATCGCCACCAGCCGAGTCGGGGTCGCCGGGTGCAGTGTTGCAAGTCTCACGCTTCTTGCGGGGAGCTTGCAGGGTTCTTTAAAGCTGCTGGAAACAAAGTTGCAGTTTTTCTTGGAGCAGGTCCGCTGTCCTCGGGAGTTTCTTGTCTTTTCGAAGTAGGGGCAGTCCTCAGAGGATGTCGAGGTCGCTGGTCCCTTTGGAAGGCGTCGCTGGAGCAGGATCTTTGGAAGGCAGGAGACAGGCCGGTGAGTTTCTGGAGCCAAGGCAGTTGTCGTCTTCTGGTCTTCCTCTGCAGGGGTTTTTCAGCTAGGCAGTCCTTCTTCTTGTAGTTGCAGGAATCTAATTTTCTAGGGTTCAGGGTAGCCCTTAAATACTAAATTTAAGGGCGTGTTTAGGTCTGGGGGGTTAGTAGCCAATGGCTACTAGCCCTGAGGGTGGGTACACCCTCTTTGTGCCTCCTCCCAAGGGGAGGGGGTCACAATCCTAACCCTATTGGGGGAATCCTCCATCTGCAAGATGGAGGATTTCTAAAAGTCAGAGTCACCTCAGCTCAGGACACCTTAGGGGCTGTCCTGACTGGCCAGTGACTCCTCCTTGTTGCTTTCTTTGTTTCCTCCAGCCTTGCCGCCAAAAGTGGGGGCCGTGGCCGGAGGGGGCGGGCAACTCCACTAAGCTGGAGTGCCCTGCTGGGCTGTGACAAAGGGGTGAGCCTTTGAGGCTCACCGCCAGGTGTTACAGCTCCTGCCTGGGGGAGGTGTTAGCATCTCCACCCAGTGCAGGCTTTGTTACTGGCCTCAGAGTGACAAAGGCACTCTCCCCATGGGGCCAGCAACATGTCTCTAGTGTGGCAGGCTGCTGGAACTAGTCAGCCTACACAGACAGTCGGTTAAGTTTCAGGGGGCACCTCTAAGGTGCCCTCTGTGGTGTATTTTACAATAAAATGTACACTGGCATCAGTGTGCATTTATTGTGCTGAGAAGTTTGATACCAAACTTCACAGTTTTCAGTGTAGCCATTATGGTGCTGTGGAGTTCGTGTTTGACAAACTCCCAGACCATATACTCTTATGGCTACCCTGCACTTACAATGTCTAAGGTTTGGCTTAGACACTGTAGGGGTGCCATGCTCATGCACTGGTACCCTCACCTATGGTATAGTGCACCCTGCCTTAGGGCTGTAAGGCCTGCTAGAGGGGTGACTGATCTATACATGCATAGGCAGTGAGAGGCTGGCATGGCACCCTGAGGGGAGTGCCATGTCGACTTACTCATTTTGTTCTCACCAGCACACACAAGCTGGCAAGCAGTGTGTCTGTGCTGAGTGGGGGGTCTCTAGGGTGGCATAAGACATGCTGCAGCCCTTAGAGACCTTCCTTGGCATCAGGGCCCTTGGTACTAGAAGTACCAGCTACAAGGGACTTATCTGAATGCCAGGGTGTGCCAATTGTGGATACAATGGTACATTTTAGGTGAAGGAACACTGGTGCTGGGGCCTGGTTAGCAGGGTCCCAGCACACTTCTCAGTCAAGTCAGCATCAGTATCAGGCAAAAAGTGGGGGGTAACTGCAACAGGGAGCCATTTCTTTACACAAGCCCCCCCCAGCCCACAGGCCAGGAGACTCAGCCCAAGCTGGGAGAGTCTTCCTAGTCTGTCAGGCGAGGAAGAGTAGGAGAAATAGGCTGGTTAGTTGCAGGGCCTACTCTGCCTTACATCCTTCTGTTCAGGTCATTCCCTTTGGGGAACTGACCCACTTCCACAGTGATAGGACCTAGTCTGAATTGCCTCTTGTCTGCCTCTTCAATGTCTCCACCCATTTTTTCTATTTTGGTCTTAGAGGTATCCACCTCTGCTAACCTTATCTTGGCCAGGGTTACCCCTAGCTTACCCAAAGAGGTTACCCAGAGCTGGAGTAACCCCACCATGACCAATAGGGTCAGGGGGCCTAACTTGCTATTTGGCATGGGGTCAGACCACCATGCTAAGGATAGTGCAGCCATAAAGGCTAACACCCAGCAGAGGCCACTGACAGCTGTCAGTGCCCAGAACCACACCTTTAGCTCTTCACCTAAAAGGGAAGGGGCTAAGTTACAGGCTTCTTTGGGTTCAGGTTGCCTGTCTGCTGTATTAGAGTGGGGGGTTACCACATCTTGTAGTAAACACCCTTCTTCCACTCTTTCTTCTGTTAGCTGAGGAGCCACCCACTCAGGTTTAACAGTTGCCTGACTAGCCAGGACTTCTTGTGGGTCAGGTTGGACTTTATCAGGGCCATTTTTGGAGTTCTCCCCTACTGGAGCAGAATCTCCTTGGCTTGCTGTAACCTTGGCTAAAGGTTGTCCACCCTTCCTACTCTGTTTTCTTTTCTTCTTCTTCTGGGGCCTGCTTGCATTTACTGCAGAGGCAGGACTTCCAGAATCCTTGGGAGAGGACTGGCACGGGACCAGTTCCTCTCTTGGGCTCTGACTAACCTCTGGGTAGTCATTTCCAAGGAGACAATCAAGGGGGAGGTCTGTACTGACTACTACCCTTCTCCAGCTAAGAGTGCCACCCACTTCTATGGGCACTAAAGCCACAGGCCTCTTAGTGACCCTGTCTAGGCTAACTCTTACCCTGGCAGTCTCACCTGGGATGTACTGGTTTGAGAGCACCAGCCTGTCATGCACAATAGTGTGACTGGCACAAGTGTCTCTCAGGGCAGTGGTTGGGATTCCATTCACCAGTAGGTGGTGGAAGTGTCTACTTCCCTCTGGAATCTCCAACTCACCTGTTGGGCCCTGTTTCCAGTTGAAGGCTATGAAGACCTCCTCATCTGAGGAGTCATCTCCCATGGCTACACTGGTTACCCCTGGAATTTTGTTCTGGGGTTTGTTTTTGGGACAAGAAGTGTCCTTGGTGTGGTGCCCAGACTGTTTACAGTTGTGGCACCATGCCTTAGTGGCATCCCAGTTCTTACCCTGGTACCCACCTTTGTTTTGGGTTGTGTCTTGGGGCCCACCCACCTGTTCTGGTTTTTGGGGGCCTACAGAGGACTCTTTTTCTTTGTTTCTAGTGTCACCCACTTTCTCCTGGGGAGTTTTTGTAACCCCTTTCTTTTGGTCACCCCCAGTGGAAGTTTTGGTTACCCTAGTCTTGACCCAGTGGTCTGCCTTCTTTCCCAATTCTTGGGGAGAAATTGGCCCTAGGTCTACCAGATACTGATGCAACTTTTCATTGAAGCAGTTACTTAAAATGTGTTCTTTCATAAACAAATTATAAAGCCCAACATAGTCACACACTTCATTTCCAGTTAACCAACCATCTAGTGTTTTTACTGAGTAGTCTACAAAATCAACCCAGGTCTGGCTCGAGGATTTTTGAGCCCCCCTGAATCTAATTCTATACTCCTCAGTGGAGAATCCAAAGCCCTCAATCAGGGTACCCTTCATGAGGTCATAAGATTCTGCATCTTTTCCAGAGAGTGTGAGGAGTCTATCCCTACACTTTCCAGTGAACATTTCCCAAAGGAGAGCACCCCAGTGAGATCTGTTTACTTTTCTGGTTACACAAGCCCTCTCAAAAGCTGTGAACCATTTGGTGATGTCATCACCATCTTCATATTTTGTTACAATCCCTTTGGGGATTTTTAGGATGTCAGGAGAATCTCTGACCCTATTTAAGTTGCTGCCACCATCGATGGGACCTAGGCCCATCTCTTTTCTTTCCCTTTCTATGGCTAGGAGCTGCTTTTCCAAAGCCAATCTTTTGGCCATCCTGGCTAACTGGATGTC
Source organism: Pleurodeles waltl (assembly GCF_031143425.1). Classification (NCBI taxonomy): domain Eukaryota; kingdom Metazoa; phylum Chordata; class Amphibia; order Caudata; family Salamandridae; genus Pleurodeles; species Pleurodeles waltl. The sequence continues at coordinate 637,022,740 of NC_090446.1, read as the reverse complement.
CTCTTCACTGGAGTTATCCTCAGTGATTTCAGAGGTGTTGGTCTCTCCTGTGAGGGAACCAGCATCTCTGACTATTATTTTTGGAGTCAGGGTTTGAGGGACCCTGTTCTCCCTAGATAGGACTGGTAGGGGGGAATTTTCCTCCAAGTCACTATCCTCTTCCTCTGAGTTGCCACCCTCAGAGGGGTTGGCCTTTTCAAACTCTGCCAAAAGCTCCTGGAGCTGTATTTTGGTAGGTTTGGGGCCCATTGTTATTTTCTTTATTTTACAGAGTGACCTTAGCTCCCTCATCTTAAGATGGAGGTAAGGTGTGGTGTCGAGTTCCACCACAGTCACATCTGTGCTAGACATTTTGCTTCTAAAAGTTGGAATACTTTTTAAGAATCTACAACTGGTTCTAGAATCTAATTCAAACTTTTACAAACTTTTAAACTCTAAAAGAAATGCTAAACAGGATCTAACACAAGGCCCTAGCAGGTCTTTTAAGAATTTAGAAAACTTTTCAAATTGCAAAAATCAATTTCTAATGACAATTTTGGAATTTGTCGTGTGATCAGGTATTGGCTGAGTAGTCCAGCAAATGCAAAGTCTTGTACCCCACCGCTGATCCACCAATGTAGGAAGTTGGCTCTGTATGTGCTATTTCAAAGTAAGGAATAGCATGCACAGAGTCCAAGGGTTCCCCTTAGAGGTAAAATAGTGGTAAAAATAGATAATACTAATGCTCTATTTTGTGGTAGTGTGGTCGAGCAGTAGGCTTATCCAAGGAGTAGTGTTAAGCATTTGTTGTACATACACATAGACAATAAATGAGGTACACACACTCAGAGACAAATCCAGCCAATAGGTTTTTATATAGAAAAATATCTTTTCTTAGTTTATTTTAAGAACCACAGGTTCAAATTCTACATGTAATATCTCATTCGAAAGGTATTGCAGGTAAGTACTTTAAGAACTTCAAATCATCAAAATTGCATGTATACTTTTCAAGTTATTCACAAATAGCTGTTTTAAAAGTGGACACAGTGCAATTTTCACAGTTCCTAGGGGAGGTAAGTATTTGTTAGGTTAACCAGGTAAGTAAGACACTTACAGGGCTTAGTTCTTGGTCCAAGGTAGCCCACCGTTGGGGGTTCAGAGCAACCCCAAAGTCACCACACCAGCAGCTCAGGGCCGGTCAGGTGCAGAGTTCAAAGTGGTGCCCAAAACGCATAGGCTAGAATGGAGAGAAGGGGGTGCCCCGGTTCCGGTCTGCTTGCAGGTAAGTACCCGCGTCTTCGGAGGGCAGACCAGGGGGGTTTTGTAGGGCACCGGAGGGGACACAAGCCCACACAGAAATTTCACCCTCAGCAGCGCGGGGGCGGCCGGGTGCAGTGTAGAAACAAGCGTCGGGTTTGTAATGGAAGTCAATGGGAGATCTAGGGATCTCTTCAGCGCTGCAGGCAGGCAAGGGGGGGGTTCCTCGGGGAAACCTCCACTTGGGCAAGGGAGAGGGACTCCTGGGGGTCACTTCTCCAGTGAAAGTCCGGTCCTTCAGGTCCTGGGGGCTGCGGGTGCAGGGTCTCTCCCAGGTGTCGGGACTTAGGATTCAAAGAGTCGCGGTCAGGGGAAGCCTCGGGATTCCCTCTGCAGGCGGCGCTGTGGGGGCTCAGGGGGGACAGGTTTTGGTACTCACAGTATCAGAGTAGTCCTGGGGTCCCTCCTGAGGTGTTGGATCGCCACCAGCCGAGTCGGGGTCGCCGGGTGCAGTGTTGCAAGTCTCACGCTTCTTGCGGGGAGCTTGCAGGGTTCTTTAAAGCTGCTGGAAACAAAGTTGCAGTTTTTCTTGGAGCAGGTCCGCTGTCCTCGGGAGTTTCTTGTCTTTTCGAAGTAGGGGCAGTCCTCAGAGGATGTCGAGGTCGCTGGTCCCTTTGGAAGGCGTCGCTGGAGCAGGATCTTTGGAAGGCAGGAGACAGGCCGGTGAGTTTCTGGAGCCAAGGCAGTTGTCGTCTTCTGGTCTTCCTCTGCAGGGGTTTTTCAGCTAGGCAGTCCTTCTTCTTGTAGTTGCAGGAATCTAATTTTCTAGGGTTCAGGGTAGCCCTTAAATACTAAATTTAAGGGCGTGTTTAGGTCTGGGGGGTTAGTAGCCAATGGCTACTAGCCCTGAGGGTGGGTACACCCTCTTTGTGCCTCCTCCCAAGGGGAGGGGGTCACAATCCTAACCCTATTGGGGGAATCCTCCATCTGCAAGATGGAGGATTTCTAAAAGTCAGAGTCACCTCAGCTCAGGACACCTTAGGGGCTGTCCTGACTGGCCAGTGACTCCTACTTGTTGCTTTCTTTGTTCCCTCCAGCCTTGCCGCCAAAAGTGGGGGCCGTGGCCGGAGGGGGCGGGCAACTCCACTAAGCTGGAGTGCCCTGCTGGGCTGTGACAAAGGGGTGAGCCTTTGAGGCTCACCGCCAGGTGTTACAGCTCCTGCCTGGGGGAGGTGTTAGCATCTCCACCCAGTGCAGGCTTTGTTACTGGCCTCAGAGTGACAAAGGCACTCTCCCCATGGGGCCAGCAACATGTCTCTAGTGTGGCAGGCTGCTGGAACTAGTCAGCCTACACAGACAGTCGGTTAAGTTTCAGGGGGCACCTCTAAGGTGCCCTCTGTGGTGTATTTTACAATAAAATGTACACTGGCATCAGTGTGCATTTATTGTGCTGAGAAGTTTGATACCAAACTTCACAGTTTTCAGTGTAGCCATTATGGTGCTGTGGAGTTCGTGTTTGACAAACTCCCAGACCATATACTCTTATGGCTACCCTGCACTTACAATGTCTAAGGTTTGGCTTAGACACTGTAGGGGTGCCATGCTCATGCACTGGTACCCTCACCTATGGTATAGTGCACCCTGCCTTAGGGCTGTAAGGCCTGCTAGAGGGGTGACTGATCTATACATGCATAGGCAGTGAGAGGCTGGCATGGCACCCTGAGGGGAGTGCCATGTCGACTTACTCATTTTGTTCTCACCAGCACACACAAGCTGGCAAGCAGTGTGTCTGTGCTGAGTGAGGGGTCTCTAGGGTGGCATAAGACATGCTGCAGCCCTTAGAGACCTTCCTTGGCATCAGGGCCCTTGGTACTAGAAGTACCAGCTACAAGGGACTTATCTGAATGCCAGGGTGTGCCAATTGTGGATACAATGGTACATTTTAGGTGAAGGAACACTGGTGCTGGGGCCTGGTTAGCAGGGTCCCAGCACACTTCTCAGTCAAGTCAGCATCAGTATCAGGCAAAAAGTGGGGGGTAACTGCAACAGGGAGCCATTTCTTTACACAAGCCCCCCCCAGCCCACAGGCCAGGAGACTCAGCCCAAGCTGGGAGAGTCTTCCTAGTCTGTCAGGCGAGGAAGAGTAGGAGAAATAGGCTGGTTAGTTGCAGGGCCTACTCTGCCTTACATCCTTCTGTTCAGGTCATTCCCTTTGGGGAACTGACCCACTTCCACAGTGATAGGACCTAGTCTGAATTGCCTCTTGTCTGCCTCTTCAATGTCTCCACCCATTTTTTCTATTTTGGTCTTAGAGGTATCCACCTCTGCTAACCTTATCTTGGCCAGGGTTACCCCTAGCTTACCCAAAGAGGTTACCCAGAGCTGGAGTAACCCCACCATGACCAATAGGGTCAGGGGGCCTAACTTGCTATTTGGCATGGGGTCAGACCACCATGCTAAGGATAGTGCAGCCATAAAGGCTAACACCCAGCAGAGGCCACTGACAGCTGTCAGTGCCCAGAACCACACCTTTAGCTCTTCACCTAAAAGGGAAGGGGCTAAGTTACAGGCTTCTTTGGGTTCAGGTTGCCTGTCTGCTGTATTAGAGTGGGGGGTTACCACATCTTGTAGTAAACACCCTTCTTCCACTCTTTCTTCTGTTAGCTGAGGAGCCACCCACTCAGGTTTAACAGTTGCCTGACTAGCCAGGACTTCTTGTGGGTCAGGTTGGACTTTATCAGGGCCATTTTTGGAGTTCTCCCCTACTGGAGCAGAATCTCCTTGGCTTGCTGTAACCTTGGCTAAAGGTTGTCCACCCTTCCTACTCTGTTTTCTTTTCTTCTTCTTCTGGGGCCTGCTTGCATTTACTGCAGAGGCAGGACTTCCAGAATCCTTGGGAGAGGACTGGCACGGGACCAGTTCCTCTCTTGGGCTCTGACTAACCTCTGGGTAGTCATTTCCAAGGAGACAATCAAGGGGGAGGTCTGTACTGACTACTACCCTTCTCCAGCTAAGAGTGCCACCCACTTCTATGGGCACTAAAGCCACAGGCCTCTTAGTGACCCTGTCTAGGCTAACTCTTACCCTGGCAGTCTCACCTGGGATGTACTGGTTTGAGAGCACCAGCCTGTCATGCACAATAGTGTGACTGGCACAAGTGTCTCTCAGGGCAGTGGTTGGGATTCCATTCACCAGTAGGTGGTGGAAGTGTCTACTTCCCTCTGGAATCTCCAACTCACCTGTTGGGCCCTGTTTCCAGTTGAAGGCTATGAAGACCTCCTCATCTGAGGAGTCATCTCCCATGGCTACACTGGTTACCCCTGGAATTTTGTTCTGGGGTTTGTTTTTGGGACAAGAAGTGTCCTTGGTGTGGTGCCCAGACTGTTTACAGTTGTGGCACCATGCCTTAGTGGCATCCCAGTTCTTACCCTGGTACCCACCTTTGTTTTGGGTTGTGTCTTGGGGCCCACCCACCTGTTCTGGTTTTTGGGGGCCTACAGAGGACTCTTTTTCTTTGTTTCTAGTGTCACCCACTTTCTCCTGGGGAGTTTTTGTAACCCCTTTCTTTTGGTCACCCCCAGTGGAAGTTTTGGTTACCCTAGTCTTGACCCAGTGGTCTGCCTTCTTTCCCAATTCTTGGGGAGAAATTGGCCCTAGGTCTACCAGATACTGATGCAACTTTTCATTGAAGCAGTTACTTAAAATGTGTTCTTTCATAAACAAATTATAAAGCCCAACATAGTCACACACTTCATTTCCAGTTAACCAACCATCTAGTGTTTTTACTGAGTAGTCTACAAAATCAACCCAGGTCTGGCTCGAGGATTTTTGAGCCCCCCTGAATCTAATTCTATACTCCTCAGTGGAGAATCCAAAGCCCTCAATCAGGGTACCCTTCATGAGGTCATAAGATTCTGCATCTTTTCCAGAGAGTGTGAGGAGTCTATCCCTACACTTTCCAGTGAACATTTCCCAAAGGAGAGCACCCCAGTGAGATCTGTTTACTTTTCTGGTTACACAAGCCCTCTCAAAAGCTGTGAACCATTTGGTGATGTCATCACCATCTTCATATTTTGTTACAATCCCTTTGGGGATTTTTAGGATGTCAGGAGAATCTCTGACCCTATTTAAGTTGCTGCCACCATCGATGGGACCTAGGCCCATCTCTTTTCTTTCCCTTTCTATGGCTAGGAGCTGCTTTTCCAAAGCCAATCTTTTGGCCATCCTGGCTAACTGGATGTCCTCTTCACTGGAGTTATCCTCAGTGATTTCAGAGGTGTTGGTCTCTCCTGTGAGGGAACCAGCATCTCTGACTATTATTTTTGGAGTCAGGGTTTGAGGGACCCTGTTCTCCCTAGATAGGACTGGTAGGGGGGAATTTTCCTCCAAGTCACTATCCTCTTCCTCTGAGTTGCCACCCTCAGAGGGGTTGGCCTTTTCAAACTCTGCCAAAAGCTCCTGGAGCTGTATTTTGGTAGGTTTGGGGCCCATTGTTATTTTCTTTATTTTACAGAGTGACCTTAGCTCCCTCATCTTAAGATGGAGGTAAGGTGTGGTGTCGAGTTCCACCACAGTCACATCTGTGCTAGACATTTTGCTTCTAAAAGTTGGAATACTTTTTAAGAATCTACAACTGGTTCTAGAATCTAATTCAAACTTTTACAAACTTTTAAACTCTAAAAGAAATGCTAAACAGGATCTAACACAAGGCCCTAGCAGGTCTTTTAAGAATTTAGAAAACTTTTCAAATTGCAAAAATCAATTTCTAATGACAATTTTGGAATTTGTCGTGTGATCAGGTATTGGCTGAGTAGTCCAGCAAATGCAAAGTCTTGTACCCCACCGCTGATCCACCAATGTAGGAAGTTGGCTCTGTATGTGCTATTTCAAAGTAAGGAATAGCATGCACAGAGTCCAAGGGTTCCCCTTAGAGGTAAAATAGTGGTAAAAATAGATAATACTAATGCTCTATTTTGTGGTAGTGTGGTCGAGCAGTAGGCTTATCCAAGGAGTAGTGTTAAGCATTTGTTGTACATACACATAGACAATAAATGAGGTACACACACTCAGAGACAAATCCAGCCAATAGGTTTTTATATAGAAAAATATCTTTTCTTAGTTTATTTTAAGAACCACAGGTTCAAATTCTACATGTAATATCTCATTCGAAAGGTATTGCAGGTAAGTACTTTAAGAACTTCAAATCATCAAAATTGCATGTATACTTTTCAAGTTATTCACAAATAGCTGTTTTAAAAGTGGACACAGTGCAATTTTCACAGTTCCTAGGGGAGGTAAGTATTTGTTAGGTTAACCAGGTAAGTAAGACACTTACAGGGCTTAGTTCTTGGTCCAAGGTAGCCCACCGTTGGGGGTTCAGAGCAACCCCAAAGTCACCACACCAGCAGCTCAGGGCCGGTCAGGTGCAGAGTTCAAAGTGGTGCCCAAAACGCATAGGCTAGAATGGAGAGAAGGGGGTGCCCCGGTTCCGGTCTGCTTGCAGGTAAGTACCCGCGTCTTCGGAGGGCAGACCAGGGGGGTTTTGTAGGGCACCGGAGGGGACACAAGCCCACACAGAAATTTCACCCTAAGCAGCGCGGGGGCGGCCGGGTGCAGTGTAGAAACAAGCGTCGGGTTTGTAATGGAAGTCAATGGGAGATCTAGGGATCTCTTCAGCGCTGCAGGCAGGCAAGGGGGGGGTTCCTCGGGGAAACCTCCACTTGGGCAAGGGAGAGGGACTCCTGGGGGTCACTTCTCCAGTGAAAGTCCGGTCCTTCAGGTCCTGGGGGCTGCGGGTGCAGGGTCTCTCCCAGGTGTCGGGACTTAGGATTCAAAGAGTCGCGGTCAGGGGAAGCCTCGGGATTCCCTCTGCAGGCGGCGCTGTGGGGGCTCAGGGGGGACAGGTTTTGGTACTCACAGTATCAGAGTAGTCCTGGGGTCCCTCCTGAGGTGTTGGATCGCCACCAGCCGAGTCGGGGTCGCCGGGTGCAGTGTTGCAAGTCTCACGCTTCTTGCGGGGAGCTTGCAGGGTTCTTTAAAGCTGCTGGAAACAAAGTTGCAGTTTTTCTTGGAGCAGGTCCGCTGTCCTCGGGAGTTTCTTGTCTTTTCGAAGTAGGGGCAGTCCTCAGAGGATGTCGAGGTCGCTGGTCCCTTTGGAAGGCGTCGCTGGAGCAGGATCTTTGGAAGGCAGGAGACAGGCCGGTGAGTTTCTGGAGCCAAGGCAGTTGTCGTCTTCTGGTCTTCCTCTGCAGGGGTTTTTCAGCTAGGCAGTCCTTCTTCTTGTAGTTGCAGGAATCTAATTTTCTAGGGTTCAGGGTAGCCCTTAAATACTAAATTTAAGGGCGTGTTTAGGTCTGGGGGGTTAGTAGCCAATGGCTACTAGCCCTGAGGGTGGGTACACCCTCTTTGTGCCTCCTCCCAAGGGGAGGGGGTCACAATCCTAACCCTATTGGGGGAATCCTCCATCTGCAAGATGGAGGATTTCTAAAAGTCAGAGTCACCTCAGCTCAGGACACCTTAGGGGCTGTCCTGACTGGCCAGTGACTCCTCCTTGTTGCTTTCTTTGTTCCCTCCAGCCTTGCCGCCAAAAGTGGGGGCCGTGGCCGGAGGGGGCGGGCAACTCCACTAAGCTGGAGTGCCCTGCTGGGCTGTGACAAAGGGGTGAGCCTTTGAGGCTCACCGCCAGGTGTTACAGCTCCTGCCTGGGGGAGGTGTTAGCATCTCCACCCAGTGCAGGCTTTGTTACTGGCCTCAGAGTGACAAAGGCACTCTCCCCATGGGGCCAGCAACATGTCTCTAGTGTGGCAGGCTGCTGGAACTAGTCAGCCTACACAGACAGTCGGTTAAGTTTCAGGGGGCACCTCTAAGGTGCCCTCTGTGGTGTATTTTACAATAAAATGTACACTGGCATCAGTGTGCATTTATTGTGCTGAGAAGTTTGATACCAAACTTCACAGTTTTCAGTGTAGCCATTATGGTGCTGTGGAGTTCGTGTTTGACAAACTCCCAGACCATATACTCTTATGGCTACCCTGCACTTACAATGTCTAAGGTTTGGCTTAGACACTGTAGGGGTGCCATGCTCATGCACTGGTACCCTCACCTATGGTATAGTGCACCCTGCCTTAGGGCTGTAAGGCCTGCTAGAGGGGTGACTGATCTATACATGCATAGGCAGTGAGAGGCTGGCATGGCACCCTGAGGGGAGTGCCATGTCGACTTACTCATTTTGTTCTCACCAGCACACACAAGCTGGCAAGCAGTGTGTCTGTGCTGAGTGAGGGGTCTCTAGGGTGGCATAAGACATGCTGCAGCCCTTAGAGACCTTCCTTGGCATCAGGGCCCTTGGTACTAGAAGTACCAGCTACAAGGGACTTATCTGAATGCCAGGGTGTGCCAATTGTGGATACAATGGTACATTTTAGGTGAAGGAACACTGGTGCTGGGGCCTGGTTAGCAGGGTCCCAGCACACTTCTCAGTCAAGTCAGCATCAGTATCAGGCAAAAAGTGGGGGGTAACTGCAACAGGGAGCCATTTCTTTACAGGGAGCGAATCACAAAAGCTCCCTCGAAAAGCTCTAAGCAATTGATGTGAAGGGTAAGCTCTTCTGGAGACCAACAGCCTCCCATTTCCACTGTTCCACATCGGGCTCCCCATTCCCACTGACTGGCGTCTGACTCTATTATTATCTCCAGAGAAGAGGCAAAAATTGCTTTGCCGTTCCAGACATCCATGTGATCCAGCCACCAACGGATCTCTGTCCTGGCCTCATTCGTCAGAGAAATCTGTTCTGAATAACATATCCCTTTGTGAAGATGAAGGATCTTCAACCGCTGAAGAGCCCGGTAATGCAGAGGGCCCAGGAATATCACTTGGATAGAGGAGGCCAGGAACCCCACAAGGCGAGCAAGGGTTCTCAATGATATGATCGGAGAGGCAAGGGCTCTCCGTAACTCTTTTCTGATCAGAGTTTGTTTTAGAAGAGGTAATCTTAGCTGCGCTTTGATGGAATCTACCTGAAAGCCTAAGAATTTTATACATTGTGAGGGAATTATGATTGACTTTTCTGAGTTTATCAGAAAACTTAGCTCCTGAAGAAGCTGAATGGTCCATGCCAGATGCTCTAAAACCAATTCCTTGGTTTGGACCATGATCAGAATAATGTTGAGGTTAACAAAGAGGTGCACGCCTCATTCCCGAAGGAATTGTACTACTGTCCGCATTCGTTTGGTGAAGTACCATGGGGCCGAAGACAGACTGAACGGAAGGTCTGAGAACTCGAACAATAGATAGCGCCAATAAAATTGGAAGAGGCGACGATGAGGTAGAAAGATTGGCACCATTATATAGAGGTCCTTGAGATCTAGCCGGGCAAGCCAATCTCCTTTCTGCAAGAGATCTCTTAACAGATGTATGCCGTCCATTTTGATATGGCAGTACACTATACAAGAATTGAAAATCCTTAAGTTTAGGACTAGACGGTAACCCCCACCTTTTTTCTGCACTAAAAAGATTGTGCTGACAAAACCTGTAGGGTAAGGGGTCGTCGTTACTATTGCGTGCTTGAGCAGAAGAGATGCGATTTTGTCATCTATGAAAGAGCTTTCTGCTTTGGAAAAATGCAGAAAGGGGGAATAGTTTCTTGCCTGGGAGGGGAGTAAAACTCCAGCTTGTAGCCCTGGACCGTTTAAAGAACCTAAGGGTCTTGAGAGATTAATTCCCAAGCCTGTAAATGCCATTTCAGTCTCCCCCTCAGACCAACCTCTGAAAAGGGGATTATTCTCACCTACTGTTGCCATGTCGTAGGTGTTGACACCACCTCAGTCACTGCTCCTATAGGAGCAACTTCGGCCTCTCCTGTTCCATGAGGGGGGTAGAATTGTGAAGTGCCTTGGTATGAGCCCCGACCTCTTTGGGAATAGTTTGCAGAGGCCTGATAGAAACCTTGGCCTGGCACTCGGCCTCAATAGCATCCGGCCCTGTGAAAAAGCCACTTCTGAACATCTTCTTCATTGAGGCCTGAGCCATGTTAAGAGCGGAAAAGGTGGAAACATATTTCTTTAAGTCTTTGACTGACAAATGTGTCGCCGAACAAAAGACCATTAGCCTGAGTTCCAGGTTCTGATGGGGCCATTTCATCCAGTTTAGGATCGATCCTCATTAGAAAAGATTTACGCCGTTCCGTGGACATGGCACAATTGGCATTACCAAGGAGGCAAATTGCTCTTTGTGCCCATTCCAACACCAATTCACCATCTAGTGGCGTGTTGGCCTCTTTCGCTTGAACTGCCAAATGTAAATTTTTAGTGATTGGTCCTGATATGTCCAATACATTGTCCTGGCAACCTCTCTAGCCTCGATCTAGGCCCTTCTTCAGGATCTTTAGCAAACATTTTCAGGAAAATGGCCATGCTAGGGTCCAGTTCTGGGGTATCTGCCACCTTGCCTAGGAGAGAGGGACGTGGGCACTCGGTTTGCAGGGTATTACGCACATCTTTGTCGAAACTTTAATGAATTCGCTCTTGCACATAGTCTGCCACCTACATAGAGGGTACCCATTCCGTGGATCTTGGATGGATTATATTTTCGGGGTCAAAAAATTAATTCTCATTAACCACTGTCTCCTCATTGGTATGACGGGTCTTGCGCTTTCGCTTAGTCGGTTGTTTGTGTTCATCCAGTGTCCTTTCTAAATCAGAAAATTGGGAAGCAGAGGTTTGGGACGCCTCAGTGGTGCTGAGGGGGTAGGAAATGTTCAATGAGATTCGAAGGAGCCCCCATGCCCGGATTTGTGGCGTTTTAGGACTGAAGTGGTCATTTGCGCTAACATTTCCACTGAGGAAACAGTTCCCATTGAGGCTCTCTGGGCAAGGCCCATGTAAGAAGGTTGGATATCTTGAACCCGTGTCTCAGAGGGGTTCCTCCCCATCAGTTCTCTTTGGCCAAACCTCACCAGGGGTTGAGTGAAAGGCTTTAAAGCTTTTATTAGGCCCTGCTTAACAGAGTCCTTCACATGGTGACCCAGGGCCTGTACTAGTCTCTCCTCCATTTGATTTTCGTATGGAATCTCAGGTTCATCCTGATAATATTCATCCTCCTCTGCGTAGTACGCCACTTTTGTATCACAAGAGGAGATGGAGGAGTTCAAAAGGGGGGCAATACAGCCCTTGCAGGTTAAATGAGGAGAAACTCCTAATCACAAAAGAGAGCAAAACTCTCAAAACAACCCAAGTCAGAGAGGAGGGAGCACCTGCACATTAAATTCCCCTAAGGCAAAGCCCTGAATCATTTTTGCACCCCGCAAGGTGTTCAGGGGGTATTTATGCCTGAGGAACAAAACACTCTGCACAAAAGAAACTCTGAGTGAAAAGGACCTCAGAGTTTGTCTTGCGCATGCACGCATGTAAACAAAGAGAGGGGACATGCCTCTCAGTGCAGCGCTTGCCTGGCCTCAACTAGAGGCCAGCCACACTCTCAGTGTAGGAGGCTGGACTGGCTTGTAGTGAGTACCAAGGGGTACTTACACCTTGCACCAGGCCCAGGTATCCCTTATTAGTGTAGAGGGGTGTCTAGCAGCTTAGGCTGATAGAAAAGGTAGCTTAGCAGAGCAGCTTAGGCTGAACTAGGAGACGAGTGAAGCTCCTACAGTACCACTAGTGTCATATGCACAATATCATAAGAAAACACAATACACAGATATACTAAAAATAAAGGTACTTTATTTTTATGACAATATGCCAAAAGTATCTCAGTGAGTACCCTCAGTATGAGGATAGCAAATATACACAAGATATATGTACACAATAACAAAATATGCAGTAGTAGCAATAGAAAACAGTGCAAACAATGTATAGTCCCAATAGAATGCAATGGGGGCACATAGGGATAGGGGCAACACAAACCATATACTCTAGAAGTGGAATGCGAACCACAAATGGACCCCCAACCTATGTGACCTTGTAGAGGGTCACTGGGACTGTAAGAAAACAGTGAGGGTTAGAAAAATAGCCCACCCCAAGACCCTGAAAAGTGGGTGCAAAGTGCACCTAAGTTCCCCAAAGAGCACAGAAGTCGTGATAGGGGAATTCTGCAGGAAAGACCAACACCAGCAATGCAACAACGATGGATTTCCAGACGAGGGTACCTGTGGAACAAGGGGACCAAGTCCAAAAGTCACGATCAAGTCGGGAGTGGGCAGATGCCCAGGAAATGCCAGCTGTGGATGCAAAGAAGCTGCCACTGAATGGTAGAAGCTGAGGATTCTGCATGAACGACAAGGGCTAGAAACTTCCCCTTTGGAGGATGGATGTCCCACGTCGTGAAGAGTCGTGCAGAAGTGTTTTCCCGCAGAAAGACCGCAAACAAGCCTTGCTAGCTGCAAAGCTTGCGGTTAGGGTTTTTGGATGCTGCTGTGGCCCAGGAGGGACCAGGATGTCACCAATTGCGTCAGGGGACAGAAGGGGCGCCTAGCAAGACAAGGAGCCCTCTCAGAAGCAGGCAGCACCCGCAGAAGTGCTGGAACAGGCACTACGAAGTGGAGTGAAACAGTGCTCACCCGAAGTTGCACAAGAGAGTCCCACGCCTCCGGCGGACAACTCAGGAGGTCGTGCAATGCAGGTTAGAGTGCCGTGGACCCAGGCTTGGCTGTGCACAAAGGAAATCTTCGTGGAGTGCACAGGAGCCGGAGTAGCTGCAAAACACACAGTTCCCAGCAATGCAGTCTGGCGTGGGGAGGCAAGGACTTACCTCCACCAAACTTGGACTGAAGAGTCACTGGACTGTGGGAGTCACTTGGACAGAGTTGCTGAGTTCAAGGGACCTCACTCGTCGGGCTGAGAGGAGACCCAGAGGACCGGTGATGCAGTTCTTTGGTGCCTGCGTTTGCAGGGGGAAGATTCCGTCGACCCACAGGAGATTTCTTCGGAGCTTCTAGTGCAGAGAGGAGGCAGACTACCCCCACAGCGTGCACCACCAGGAAAACAGTCGTTAAGGCGGCAGGATCAGGGTTACAAGGTTGCAGTAGTCGTCGTTGCTACTTTGTTGCAGTTGTGCAGGCTTCCAGCGCGGTCAGCAGTCGATTCCTTGGCAGAAGGTGAAGAGAGAGATGCAGAGGAACTCTGATGAGCTCTTGCATTCGTTATCTAAGGAATTCCCCAAAGCAGAGACCCTAAATAGCCAGAAAAGAGGGTTTGGCTACTTTGGAGAGAGGATATGCTAGCAACACCTGAAGGAGCCTATCAGAAGGAGTCTCTGACGTCACCTGCTGGCCCTGGCCACTCAGAGCAGTCCAGTGTGCCAGCAGCACCTCTGTTTCCAAGATGGCAGAGGTCTGGAGCACACTGGAGGGGCTCTGGACACCTCCCAGGGGAGGTGCAGGTCAGGGGAGTGGTCACTCCCCTTTCCTTTGTACAGTTTCGCGCCGGAGCAGGGCTGATGGATCCCTGAACCGGTGTAGACTGGCTTATGCAGAGATGGGCACCATCTGTGCCCATCAAAGCATTTCCAGAGGCTGGGGGAGGCTACTCCTCCCCAGCCCTGACACCTTATTCCAAAGGGAGAGGGTGTAACACCCTCTCTCTGAGGAAGTCCTTTGTTCTGCCTTCCTGGGCCAAGCCTGGCTGGACCCCAGGAGGGAAGAAACCTGTCTGAGGGGTTGGCAGCAGCAGCAGCTGCAGTGAAACCCCGGGAAAGGCAGATTGGCAGTACCCGGGTCTGTGCTAGAGACCCGGGAAATCATGGGATTGTCTCCCCAATACCAGGATGGCATTGGTGGGGCAATTCCATGATCTTAGACATGTTACATGGCCATATTCGGAGTTACCATTGTGAAGCTACACATAGGTAGTGACCTATATGTAGTGCACGCGTGTAATGGTGTCCCTGCACTCACAAAGTCCGGGGAATTGGCCCTGGACAATGTGGGGGCACCTTGGCTAGTGCCAGGGTGCCCACACACTAAGCAACTTAGCACCCAACCTTTACCAGGTAAAGGTTAGACATATAGGTGACTTATAAGTTACTTAAGTGCAGTGTAAAATGGCTGTGAAATAACGTGGACGTTATTTCACTTAGGCTGCAGTGGCAGGCCTGTGTAAGAATTGTCAGAGCTCCCTATGGGTGGCAAAAGACATTCTGCAGCCCATAGGGATCTCCTGGAACCCCAATACCCTGGGTACCTCAGTCCCATATACTAGGGAATTATAAGGGTGTTCCAGTATGCCAATGTGAATTGGTAAAATTGGCCACTAGCCTGTTAGTGACAATTTGAAAGAAATTAGAGAGCATGACCACTGAGGTTCTGGTTAGCAGAGCCTCAGTGAGACAGTTAGTCACTACACAGGTAACACATACAGGGCACACTTATGAGCACTGGGGCCCTGGCTGGCAGGGTCCCAGTGACACATACAACTAAAACAACATATATACAGTGAAATATGGGGGTAACATGCCAGGCAAGATGGTACTTTCCTACACTCAGGAAATATGGAGCGCCCAGCGGGTGTGCTCTTGTAATACCTTTATGATAGAACACGCAATTGCGAACGCCGAGCCGAGGGGAAAAACCTCACAACAGAAAAGGCGTGTGATGCGTGAAGAGAGTGAATAATTGGAGGAACAGAGTCCTGAGCGAAGCGCCGTTCAGAACCCTGCTGCCGCTTCACAGTTGTACATTTAAATCAATAAAAATCATTTAAAATGCAGATTGTATGGCAGTGAAAAATGTTGGGTACTTATCTCTGGCTGCGAGCAGCAAAGCACTAAGGGGGCTGAGACATTTATATGGAGAGCAGGTCTGGGATTGGGCATTATGGACTAATTACGGGGTTTGTTGGGATATGTATTTTTTTTGCTTATTTAACATTGATTGGCTGCTGTGATTTTCTCGCTAAAGAAAGAGAAAGCATAATCTGAAGCCTCCGGTCCTGCCATAGAATTAGAGATATCCTGCTTAGCTTTCTCTTCATCTTGTTTGCGTGATACATACCAGTCATGCGGTAATGTGGGAACTTAAATTGCATTAGCCTAACGCAACATGCGTGGCACTTGGCTAGACTGCTACTGCAGAAAGAAGAGCTGCACTGCTCCAGAAAAACGATGCAGCTCAGACATTCCGCGCTCTTGTATAGAGGTGTGCATAGTGTACAGCCCAGTGCAAATTTTTGTGGGGAAAAAAAGTGCTGAGGCACAAAGTTTTGCTTTGAAGCCCGCGCCTGGTGATGTCAGCTGTCGAGATTGCCAAATATGAAGGGTGTCTACTTTTGATTCCACCTCATGCCTCTTAAATCCATCACCAGACACTCCCTACCTGTTTAACTCATTGCGGTTTGTTTCATACCTGCTTTCTCTTTGTCACTCTTTTTCGTCTTTTGTTTCCTCCTTTCCCTCTTGTGTGGCTTTATTTACCTTGTTCATGGTGAAAGTCTGATGAGGAAAAATAAAGGGTTTTCCCAAAAAATGAGCGCCTGTGGGCTCACCTGCAAAGACCGGTTTAAAATAAGCACTGGTGCAGTAGTTCTCTAGCTGCCGGATAAATTGTATAGCTACTCCGCGAAATCTTCTTTTAATCTGCAGCCTCACCAGGTACACTCATGTGCACACAATTCCTTAATCAGCAACATTTGCCTTTTTACGCGGGTGTGTCACCAAACCAGAGCTGCGGCCACATTCTTAAAATACTCATTACGTAAACATTCCTTCCAACAATTGCATGAACAGCCTCCAATCACTAACCTATCAGCGCATTGGTAAATAATAGCAGGCTGAGAGTTAGAAACATTTTGGCTCCTGGACACCTTAGACAGCAAAGGTGAACAACAACGCGGCGCCATGTTGTTTCCATGAGTGGCTCTGCGTGACGGGACAGCGTTGTTCCGGATGAAGGTAGGGACTAGGTCTCTCTTATCTGAAAATGTTATTGAAAGATGATGCAGGAAGGCTAAGCTCTGACAACGATATAGTATAAATTATATTTTTTTTAAACACAGTTATGAGGGAGGGGGTACTGGCTTTTTTATCCAAACAGACTGCTCATTCGCTGCAACTGTTTCCAGTTTTCCCTATTCCATTGTTCTATTTCTGCCCTCTAGCTCAAAAAATAATGACATATTGTCTGCTTCCACTGGAAGGTTGTTCCCTCAATAATCCTCTTCGCCTTCTTCTGAATAACATTTTCTAAAGTAATTGCGAACCTTCAAGAGCTCTTCAATGCCAGGGTAAGCCACAGACGGAGCTGGGTGGTGAGCGCCCTCTTCTGAGACCTGAGTGTAGCTGCACTTGATATATTCTAATAGCAGGTTCACTCAGCCGTTCTTAATTCTGAAATTGATAAAACAGAACTTACTTTTTGAGGTTATAACAGCAACTCATATTTGTGGAACTGCAGCACGTACTGTATACATGTCAAGTTAGTTTCGTTCTGCCACCTACTGTCCTTGGGATGCCCTTCCAATTAAATTGGGACATGTTATTTCTCTAGTAAATAGCAGCCATAGTTAGGGTGCAGTGCGTAGGTCACTCGTCCTTCTTTGTCCCAGTGTCCCTTCGCCTGCAGCACTACTGATAGCTACTCCATTCTATAAATATGGGGGTGCTCTTGCAAGGAAAATGTAACCTCTTGTTATTCCCTCAATGAATTTGCATTTTTACATCACACGCCCTTCCACCCTCTGCTTAGTTTGTGCTTGTTGTTTCCTGTGCGGAGCACCGGCACTTATTTCTGAGGGCCGGCGCTTAATTTTCTGTCTCAAGCATTTAGTGTGAGCAAAAAACACTTGGGAAAGACGGAGGAAGAGAAAAACGAAAAAGCGTCGGAAAGGGGGAAGGCAGGAAGCTGCAAGAGTAAGCTGAAGGGGCAGGAAGTGGCTATAAATGGACTGAAGGGGGCCGAGGTGGCTTCAGGATTAGGCTGCCTCAGTATTATGTGCTCGCAATTTTAATTGCAGCTGCCGCGTGTTTAAGAGGGGAGCTTTGAGGCACCTTTTTATTTACAAATTAAGCACTGCTTTCACCCAGTGCTAGCTCTTCTAGATTCGTGGGTCTCACCTCGATGGAGATGGTTTAAACCATGAACTATTATGATATGTGTCCATCCCTGGACTCAGTACCAAAGTCAAAGGTGCTATGGCATTTAGATGTGTTTTCTTCTTTCTCTTGCAAACACTGATTCTCTGATAATTTCTCCTCAAGTCACTTCATCTAAAGGGGAACTAAAGCTCCACAAGACGTTCACAAACCTGACATCATCGCCCAAAGTGCTTTTCAAAAATATGCGTTACTGATACTGTAACAACAGGAACCTCTCGGTTTAAGCTAGTAACAAGGTCTGCAATGAAATAGGAAAACTTCTGACAGAAGGTGGCTCTGACTGACTGGTTGACCGGAACTGATATGCGACTGACTCAGCCCCTGACCCTGCCTTGAGGCCAAAGACACCAGCTCTCGGGAAGTCTCCAGAGTCCACCACACTGATCAATCAGGCCCTGGAGGCTTTCGAGTAAACATTTAATAAATGCAAGTCTTTTGGATAAGTGTTGACATTCTGAAGGCTTTGACACTCTTGGAAAAGCTTTGCAAGGCAAAAATTCTTCTCAGGTTAAGGACCTCAAGAAATCCTGGTTTATTCTTGAAGATTAGTCTCCTTGTGTCTGGATTTCTTCTTGATTGGGTCCTGCAATCACTGTAAGTTCTATTAGTCATCCTGTTCTGCTGTGCCTGAATGATGTAGGCCTCAGCATGTTAACGGCCCTTTAGCTCTGAGTGCAAACTGATGCTACACCACCGTTCATTAGGTATTGTTTGTGGGACGAGACACGAATTGTCAGGATGCCAATGGTGGCACTAAGGGTCAGATTTATGGATAGTGGCTCTACACCGAGTGCAGTGCCACTTTCTCTGCGCCCTTTAGCAACCCCCTACCGCCACCAAGTTTGCACCGTATTTAAAATACAGCGCACCATGACGCAGGGTAGGGGGCATTAGCATCATTTTTCATGACGCTAATGATGTACTCTGCAGGAGTAGTGCCAAAATATTAGCACTACTCCTGCAGAGTACATAGGGCCTAATTCTAAAGAATGGAAGGCCCCAAGAGCAGACGTTAAAAGTGCCATAAAAAAATGGCATAAGGAAATCTCACAGATTTCCTTATGCCATTTTTCTGGCTCCTCTAACATGGTAATGCCCCCCAGACATACATTATGTCTGGCACAGGCATAATGTAGCGTAAAGGGTTACATAGTGGCGCAATGCATGCATTGTACCACCCAGTAAATAAGGCATGGGGATTTCGGCCTTGTTGGACCACATTAACGTCAAAAGCAATTACGTAAATGTGGTGCAAGGTGTCGCTAGGGCATTATAAATATGCCCCCAAGTGTCAATGTCCTGTTGTTAGTCCTTGAAAGTAGCCAATTTCAAGAAATCCTGAATTTAACAAGTTTGGGGAATGGGGGACATCTACTTACAGCTTTCTAATTGGACATTGGACATTTCTGATCTGCAATTTCCAAGAATCACACACTGTGGCAAGTGGCAAATTGAACCCTGGGTCACCAGGTTGCAGAGTTAATAACATGGCCATTGTACCATTTTTCCACACCCAGGTCAATTTCAGTCAGCACCCGAATTTAACTCATGCTTTATACGTTGTTCACAGTTCCCTCCACCTATGGACCAAGCTAGTGAGTGATGTCATCAGATGGCATGGCGTGGCTTACTTTGAAAAGTTGCTAATGATGCAAATGAGATTTGGCTGACCCCCCTTTATGAAGTGTCCCTAGAATGTCATTACCTGGATGCAGAAGTTATCTCACATTACATTCAGACAATAGGGTCTGGCTTGGCTCTCCTTTGATCAGCAGTTGGCCTTTTTCCTCCAGATCCTGTTGTTTGTAATGTACATTGGGCAGTGTCAGAGGTGTAATGGTCTATTCTCGGTCCATGCCCAGAAAACCTGAGAGAAGGCTGCAGCGATTAGCCTAGGCTTCCTTAACATCCTTGATTCTTACGTGGTACCTCTGATGATCAGTGAAACTGAAAATTGCGAATATCTAGCCATTGGTTTTGCTTTCACAATAATTATGTATATAGAAACACTGGCCCTACTGACAATAATATTACAAACAATTCAAATGTACCCAAAGTTTTCTTTTATCATTTTGTATTAAAAAAAATAAGAATTTAATTATTGAAGGCGCAGTGGGTGTATAGCGAGAAACTTGCACGGTGCTGTCATAAACCTGATACATACATGTGAGAATTAGTGATCAAAAATGTATATCACAAAACAAGAACAGCACAGCCCATTTATATGTACAATCTTAAAAGGGGGTCCATAGTAATAGTCAACGTTTCGATCCCCTAAAACAGTTGTGGAATTATTATCAGGACTCTTAAAATAAGTGAGCCCAAGGCAGAGAGAACAAGCACTGCAGTCGTGGGGTAACAGCCCTTTAACTTGATGTGATCCTCGAACCTGAGCGGAGCCGCAGCCCTGGTCTTTTTGCCAGGGAGCCTCAAGTTGAGTTCTGTTGCCTGACGACCGCTGTTCTTGTTTTTCCTGTCTAGGGCTAATTTATTTTAAGAGTCCTGATGATGATCCCACCGCCATTTTAGGGTACTGAAATGTCAACTTTACCCAAGGTCTCAGCCACTGTTGGGTTCCCTGGTTAAATGTAACTTCACAATAATTATGTCTTTTATTTACACACCGGTTAAGAGAGAAATTAAAATGTTGATAAAGAGTAAAAACCTGACATCTCTCCTGTGCAAGGTGTTTAGTCATGACCACACGCAATTTTAAGGCAGCATAGTCTAATCTAACCATGATGGCGGCCAGGGTCTATTAATTGATTAGGGCTTTGTCAGCTTTTGGACCAAACTTCACCAAGCATTAGACTTACTTGGTGACCAGATGTCTAAGAATCCCTTAGGCTTCATGTTAATCAATACTACTGTTTACTGCAGATATTTAGTCAATGGACCAGTGCCAGGAGACACAAGGCAGCAGGGCGTGGGAACATTACATGGACCGCAGTCCTCTGAAGTTCACAGTGATTTCTTTAATAGTAGATTGAATTCTGTTTTTGGTAATTATGGAGTAAAAGATGTCCTCGCAGTGACAAAGAGTCTTCTTGATATGAATTTGGCTTGGACTTATTGTAGATAAAGGTCTACAAGCGTTCCACGCCACACATAGAAAACGGAAAGCACCTTGAACATTTTTTTGTGCAGAAGAGTGTCTCTACCGACACAAAAAACAACCTTGCTCTTAATGCAGGCCCCCTTCCAACATGGCGCAAGGGTGCCTGCACTGGCTCTAGCCAGCACACAGAGTGGCAGTGCAAGGAGCTAGCAGAAATGCACCATATATTTGTAAATATGGTGTAATTCTGATCCCTCCCTTTAAAGCAATGCAGCAAAGCAAGTTGCTTTGCTGCTCTATGTTGTGTAAAATATTAGTAGATCTGCCTCCTAGTTTCCAGGAAACGTGACAATTACAGTTTGTCATGCGTAAATGCTGTACATGTTCCAATAGATGCTGAACCTTAATGCTAAAAGGGTACGGGATATGAAGACAGCCCACATGGCAGGAAAGGGTTGGAACTGATGCCCTCCTCTTACTGAGGAGTTCTTCTGGTTGGCGCATGGGCAGGCACTTTAGGTAGGCACACAGGCACAGTATTCAACCTTAGTTGGAACGTGTGGTAAAAAGGCACCCAGCAACACCAACACAGAGAAGGCATCCTTCGTATCCACACATGTCTTTGAGGTGTGGATCCTCAAATTTCTGACTGAAGACACCCAGTACTTTTGATTTTACGGGAGAGAAACCATGGCATAGCTTCCAATCAGCAAGGAGACATATTTTAAATGTGAGGAATCTATCGAAGCCAGAAGGCAATGGGAGATTGTTGCAGGCAACCTACCCGGACAAAACAGCTTGGATTTGCTGAGTGGGTATTCCAGTCACATGGCAGGCATCTCTACAACTACTATTATGTTCCCTCCGAACGCAACAGTTGGCTCCAGTGAAAGTGGAGTCTTTTCCCGGGGCCAGCCTCCTAGAGAGGAGCCAAGGTATCGCAATAATTCATCATGCCAATATTTCCAGATGCATGAGGTTGGGTTGTTAGCCCATTTATGAGTCACTGCATGAACCCATGCACAATAGTGTGACAATAACTAGGTAGTCTCATCAGCGCTACTCTCTCATGATTAAACTAGAGGTATTTCGGGTGCCCATCCAATCACCACCTAGAATTTGACACACAATCATACAGAGCTAGCACCTGAGCCACTGTGTGAAAACAAGCATGGGAACTCTTGAGGGGGAAATAAAAACACAGATTTGCAAAGCTCCTGCATACAGCTGTGGACCTAAGTCCTTACGAGTGGCAAGGCTTTTCTTAAATAGGTTGGGAGGCAATCGCTAAGCCGGGTAGGTCATCTGAGGATTAATGCCGTTATTACATCAGCCACGTACACCTTCACGAGCAGATTTACCACCTAGTAACAGGTTCCACAGGCCCACAAACCCACAAAGGATACGGTATTGCCTCTGTTGCAGTCTGCCTGCCAAACACGTGTGGCTCTTTGGAAAACAGAGTCTCGTTTTTTGTCACTGGAAGGACTTTGATGACAACTCCCTCGCTAATCGCTTCCCCTTGCTGGCACACGGAGGGCCTTCAAAATGGTTACTTCTAGTTCATGGGGAGGATCGTTTGTCTTGGTTACCATATATAAATGAGCATGCAGCTACTGAAGTGCATTACTATTTACAGAAAATAATATTTCTGCCGGTACACACCTACTTCCAAGACCCTGAGATGGAGAGATCATGTGATTGGGCGATGCAACTTGCATAGTGTTTGTTCTTTGCCATCATCCCAATAAGTAGAGATTCAGGAACAAGTTGCAAGGACGTGGTTGCTTAAATCTGAGCGTTTGGTTGCGGATCCTTATCCTGTGGCTGCAGGCAAGCAAATCAGAGGAAAGGGTGCACTGAAAAAGAGAGACAGGCTGACTGTGGATCATCCTCAGGTCCAGAAAGTAGAAACACAGACATCAGAGCCCTTAGCCCTCCATTATGAATGCCCCGGAATGGTATCCCCAGGAGGGGGTGGCCCCTGTGGGGACACATGTGGGGATGGGGGGGAATTAGGGAGGGGGGTTAGGGGCAAGTGTTGGACACTACCCCAGACCTAGAGATATTATGTTTGTGAAATGATTAAAGCATTCCATGTATAATTTGTTTACATTATGACGGCTGCAATGTTGAGGACAAAGCAACACAGTACATAATTTGCAACCAGAAACTTCAATCATTTTCTTGATACATACTTATTTACAAAAGACGAGCTGATGTAGAAGGACCCGGCTGTAAATGTGGCGACACAGTGGACAGGTTCTCTTTGTAGTAACTGGATGTTGAGGGTACTATTGAATTCCAGAAGGGTGATGGGGTCTTCCTTATGAGTGTGGAAGGCACTGCAGTCAAGTGGTTACAATACCTAAAGCCATTACAACTTCATTGAGGCACATGGGGATTTCATGGCAGAGAAGTTCCCAGTGGCCGAGCAGTCGAGGGCAGGTGGAATAGTGGCATGAAAGTGATTAGAGGGAGTTGTGTTGTCGATGGCTTCAAAAGGCAGTATAAGTAGCTTGTGTGCTGCTCTGTTTTTTGATAAATAGCCACCCAGACATATACTGGTGGGTGGAGATGGGTAATTATCGCCTTAGGTAATGCAGTATACAAATGGCAAAATTATTGATTTTTCTCGAAAGGTGTGAAAAGTGGATTGCTCTAGAACTAGTATGTTGCTACATCAGATTGATGACAGATTTGGCTGTTTTGAAGAGGAAGCAATTAGTGGATTTTTTTAAAGTTGAAATTTTTTCTTAAAATATAAACCCATTACATACACAAGGGCCATTAAATAGAAGGAACACATATATTCTCAATGGTAATATCAAATCATTAATAATACACAAACGTTGTTGCATAACATATATGATTATCTAATGAACATAATTTAAAAGCTGGGTATAATAGGCAGAAGAGAAGCAATCATTCTAGATCACTAATAGTTAACAAAAAGAACAACAACTAAGTTGGTTAATAATCATATAGTTAAAAAAAATCCTTATTGACCTCATATTGTGAATAAAAGTTTCTTCATTTGTGCAATATTAGACTTTTAAATTGGCTATGTATCAATTTGCAGGGCTTCTAATTTTTTAGATTGATATTTTTCGTCAGCATAAGACATTTCTGAAGCTACATTTGATTAGGTATGTCTACGGCTATATTTGATTGGCTATGTCTTTCATTATCTTGAGAAAGTATTCCCTTGCAGCATTGCTACTGTTGAGGACAATATTAGATCTAATATTGTTTTTTCACTACCAATCCAACATCTCTGGACACTTGTAAAAATAGTCTGCATCATGGTCCATGCACATCCAGTAATGTCAGCTTAGGTGTCCTGTCATCTGTGGGGTCCAGGGCCTCATACTCAAGAATTTGATGCATCGCTATTGATGTGTCAGATTTCTTGCACGTCCCGCACATCCCCTAACAACGCCATGGATGTGCCATGGATGCACTGTATGTACAATACAGAGCTCCATGGTGCTTGTTTTCACAGATGCATCAGTAATTATGACGCATCTGTTGACGCTAAACTCACGCATACTGAAGTAGCATTGTTAAACTGGCGCAACTCCAGCAATGCGAGGAGTCTCCCATAGGAAAAAGCCCTGCGTCAACTTTATGCCTGCTCTGAACAGGTGGTAACATATTTGGTGCAGTAAAGTCGCAGAATGATGCAGTGAGTTGTAAATTTCACTGTGTCAGTTCTGTGTGGCTTTTCCCGTGGGAACGCCTACCCTGCATACATTATACATGGCACAGGTATAATGTGATGCACGGCTTTACAAACTGACGCATTGGGCCCAATGTGTCAGTTTGTAAATATGGACCAGTGTAGGGCACTGCTAGCGCTACCGCTGCTTAAAGAAAAATGATGCAGCGGTGGCACAAAGGGCTTATAAATGAGGCCCCCAGTATGTTATTTGAATAAGTTTCTGTTGAAATAACGATGCACCATGTCAGCACTTACTTTTGGTGTGCATATCCACCAGTCCTTTTCTGATATTTGACACCCCGTTTATTTCGCAATCACGTCTATTCTTTGAGAACAAGTTTACATTTCCTTAATTATAAGTTTTTGAATCTTTGGACAAGATGTTATCTCAATTAGCTTGCCATATCTTATGGCCAACTCTTGCAGGTCTAAGCTACCTACAGCATCTGCTGTCGGTTTACTGATGTAATGTTGCAGTCAGATGGTTCTACAGTTCTCCATGAAAGAGATTATGTTTTACCCTGAGTTCTTGAAAATACATCATTTTATGCTCTCTAGTGAAAATGTGGTCTGGTCTAGTGTGATAGTTTAAAAAAAAAACATGCATAGGCAGAAGCTCCTCAGTTCAGACTTGTAGGTTATTTTATAAGCTCCTGAGAGAATACGGACCACCAACGATCATTTAAATCATTTAGAATTCAGAAAAACAATAAAAAAATGAGTGATTTGCAGACTACAGCATTCACAGGTTTGTATAAGAAGCATGAAAAACTATCCCTCATGCATGATGCCGAAACTCAGCACTAATAGATGGTACTGCAACCAATACGCTTCTCCAATCTATGCATCTCATAATAGGGGAACAACCCACACAACCAGTTAGAGAGTGCTTAGAAGCTGTGACAAGAGGAAGGAAGAGGAGGTGCTCAAACAAGAACAAAAAATTGCCTCAGGCACCAAATTCAAGTGCTCCTATTAGCGAACCAGACAGCTAAATAAGTGCCCCACATTTGCAAAACAGGGACGTTTTAAACTTGTAAAGACATGCAGTATATGTGTTTTGCAAGGTATGGGAGACTGCATGCATTTGTGCCTACTGCAGGCAATATTTGTGGCCATGTCAGGGACATCAACAGTAAAACCTGGCCCACCAGACCATAAAACAGGCCCACAAGCAGACAGAACACTAGCCCATACACTGATCAGTTAGATCTGACGGGCACTCCCAGGTTGCCCTACATGGTATAACGACCCAGCCTGTGGCAACAAATTTCAACCTTGCACCCACACTCTGTTCTGCCTCTTCAGCCACTCCTCTAATTTGTTTTCTTGGTATTCATTTTTTTTCATCTTTTGGTCTCCCCATTTCAATCTTTTATTTGCAACCAGACAGTGCTGGAAAAGAGAGGACCTGGATAGGCAGCGGTTGTTGAGCTGAATCTGGGATTCACATAGGCGCCAGTGAAATGTGCCAATTGTGTCTCAGTGTGGTTTGCCTACATTGGGACACATTCAGCAACACTCACACTTTCTTTGCTCTGGTTTCAGAACAGCAACGGCAGGAGATGAGGGAGGAATCTTAACTTTCAGTTCCAAGTGGGCCTGACACAAATGTCTCACTTAAAGTGCCATCAGTGCTTCTTTTGTTGAAGTCTCATTCTGGTGGGGACCTTGCTGGAGCCTAACACATTGATGCTAATGCCATCGGGGAAATAAGACATTAACCTTGTCATTTCACGCGTGCTTGAGGTAAATTATGACTTGAGTGTACGTTTTGGGGTTTTCCAAGTGCTGTATTTAACATATAGTCAGCTATATAACAATGTCAGATATATTTGCCTACTTCGGTAATTTAATTAACAACCATTTATATTACAATTACACGTAAGTCCTTATAACTATACAAGCAATTTATGACATGGACTTGTTATGGAAACTGCAATAGCTCTCATTTAAGCAGTCTGTTTTCTTTGCTTGACTTTGATTAGCATTTCTTTTATTGCTGTTAGAAAGTGTATAGTTCCTGAGCACGTGCAAAAATGCTGATATCATCATGGTCAACAACACTGTGTGCTGACATACTTTCTGTTTGTATTAATGGGCATGGCCATTACAAAATGGCCCCTTAAAGTGTAAGGTTATTGTTTACAAAAATCGGCATTTAATGTCAATATGTGGATCGAGCTGATACATTTTACTCCGTTACTTTAGACTCAGAGAAGCTTACTGTCTTCAAACCCTGAATTGTTTTGTAAATATGAGATAAAATCAGTGGTCACGTGGTATATACATCTCTTGATTGGATCACTGATCGTGTTGGGGCTGCGGTCTAAGTGGCCTTCTAATTCAGCGTTGGTGCACTGAACTCAGTTCTAGCATCAGTGGTTTAGAAATCTGACTCCCGTGGCTCTTGGGGACGCCCAGATTTTCTATCAGGCCAGAAGACTTTCTATTTGTTTTTTTACTGACAAGTGGCTCCATGTCATGTGTTAATACCTTCTGCCAATTCTGTTACTCTAGCCAACATAACTCTGTGTTCTTGTCTCTTGAGTCCTTAATTAAAGTGTTAACAGAAAACTGCAAAGACCACAATGTAGCTTTCTGTCGCTTGAAAAGCGAAGCATGCCTGCTGGTATCCATAAGTGCCACTTTGGAGACTTGTAAAAATAAAAATAAGATTTAGCTCTTGACTTGCATTTTTTTCTTTTACACAACCACATGTTAACCAGGTTGCCTTTCAATACAAATATTGGCATATCGCTGCTAATCAGCTAAGATTAACACTTCATTGGAAATCTGGCCTTGCTGTTTACCACAACAATAACTTGACTTTTCTGACGTTCCAAAGAGACAGTGAGAATGGAAAAATCATTGTGTTTGTACCCGTCCTTCTGAGGGGAATTTGTGTGATTCAAATGAAGTGATGTCGTCATCTTCTGTGATGCACCCTGCCTTGAACAGGTTCAGCATGTGCTGCACATGCTGCACCGCAAGCGTCTCCAGTTTTAGGTAGGCATACTTTGGGTAAATTTCGTGAATGGGATGGTAATGTTTGTCACCTAGTGAAAGTTGTTAGCTGGGTAACTCGAAAAACCATCTATCATGAGTCAGAAGACGTGATACTGTGATGCTTGACACTCTCCTTTTGCAGTTTATTACCTGGTTTACGCACTTTAAGTACAGCTCCATGTTCTCTCACAACACACTCTAACCAACTAAAATCTTTTGCAGAACCTTAAAGTCACTTGGATTCAAGTGTGTGCTTATGCCCTGGGATGTTATTTGTTGGCGTGACAGTGGATGAGGCTTTTGTTGGTGTTGAATGACTTAGGGCCTGATTTAGAGTTTGGCAGACGGGTTACTCCATTACAAATGTGACGGATATCCCGTCCGCTGTATTACGATCTCCATAGGCTGATATGGGATCGTAATACGGCTGATGGGATCCTCTCCACCAGGATCTAAATCAGGCCGATAGTCTGCATTGCAGCTTATGCAGGAAGCTCTCCCTCTTTCTGTGAGTGCACCAAACTCTTCAGAGCTGAGCCACGCAAGAGTGTGTTAGGTGTACCCTGCAGAGCTAGGGAGGGCTTCATAGGCAGTATGGATAAGCATCCTTCTAAGCTAGTATTCTACGTTTCATTGGGTTTTCTGCACACCTCGCTCTGTGAACCAGGAAACTTGTCCAAGGCCTACACTTGGTGCTGAGCATTTCAGAGAGGACAGTAGTTTAAAGCTGAATGCAGACAATTGTTCAAATATTTTGGCCAATTCTGAATGATCTTTTCGGGCTGTGTCTTAGAATGATGCAGGTTCTGAACAAAGATTTCTTTGGAATTTGAAAGTCAGCTGTGTTGTCCTAGTTCATTCCCTGAGCAAAATTAGACGCACCTAAAAGAATTGACAAGCCAGTCTTTCACCATTCGGCCTTACATTAATGTGTGGAGTTTGCTCCTGTGGACAGCTTGAATCTTATGGCTCTATTGTGGACTGTAGATTGTCTGGGCAAAGTACTAAATTATATTGAAGATGCCTCATTCATTCTATGTTTTGATAAATTGTGCTTACAAAAAACCCAGACAAAACAAGGGGGCAGCCTGTAACCCCTAGAACAAGGGTACAAATATCATTCAAACAAAATATTCTACTGGGAAAAACAATAAGCTAAATTCCTAATGATGAATCTCGGAAGTAAAATTGACCTGACACCTAGGTAAACACATACCTTTCAGGCAAGAATGGCATATGACTCATTGCAAAAATACTATGGATTGCAAATTAGAAAAATTGCAAAAGGTTCTCCAATTTGACAGTGCAGTGAACAAGCGATGTTTAGTGAATCGTGATGTAATACAATTATATACAATATACAAAAAATATACAAAGTAAACAAACGTCTGCAATGCACCGGAAGCCCACACTCGCTTGGCTTATTGGACCCTGGGATTGAAGTCCAGCAACACAATAGAACAGGAGTCATGTATCCTGCATTGTATATAAGGAATGGTCACAATGAACAAGTTGACGTTTCGCCCCCCCTACTCGGATGAATTCACTGGGGTCATCATCAGGACAGGATATTGGTAGACACCTATAAAAAGAAAACATGAAACAAACGTTTGAGGATTTACATGATGTGTATGGGAAATTGTAGTATATGCTTTTCCATTAGGAAAGATTTAGAAAAAGTTTAGATTTTCTCCAAACACTAGAAAACAAAATGTACAGTACTGTTATGTGAGAAGGGCGTATAATCTACATTAGTCAATAACATAAATGAGCCAGTGGGTGCTGGGCTACCGTTTAGGAACACTTGTCAGTAATTCTGGGACAAAGCACTTAAAGCCAGGAATACACACCAAAGTGTGGTATGAATTGCACTGAGTCGTTTTTGCTTTCTGTTCCTTCTGAGGCCTCTTGCTCCTGAGACCAACATTGGCAAAGAGCATTGTTAGGGTTGCCAAAGTGCTGCCGCTACCCATGGCCATTCATAATTGCTGTTCATGACCATGTGGAAGCTCAGAACAGCTCACTCCATGCCATGAACAATGTTTCCAGTCCTATGGATAGCAGGTGTGTTGGTCTAACTTGTACGATGGAATCAAACTAAAGACTATAACACCCAGAATGCATCAGGTAGTCGCATGAAAATCCAGGACTGTAAAAAATGCCCATGATAATGGAACTTCTCAAGTAATGGCTATGTGTTTGCTTGTGTCCTCTGACAGTCAATTGGCTTTCTCCACACTATCATCACATAACAGTGTAGCTAAATTTCTGCAACCCCTGGGGAGGCTTACAATAATATTATGCGTAGGCCACAACTGTTGGTGGTTGAAAGCTATAGCTCTCACCCACAATTAGTGGCATGCTTTATCATCAGGTTCTACATGTTATATTAGTTTTGTCAGGATGGGTTTAACCACTCAAATGGGCACATTTAATATTTTGCGCTAGGGATCTCGGATACCTGTTTTACAGGAAATAAAATTGTCTTGAAACAAATGTCAATATTAAAGTGTCTTTAGTTTTTTCAGACAAAAGAAATAATTATCGATGGTTAAGGGAAATTAGTATCTCACCATCTTAGACAGCATGTCCAACCTTGTTAATGCCCTAAAGGGTCAGGAGGCTTCCATCGATCCCCATGAGTCTCATATTTACTGTTCTTTGTTTCCAGTTGACAAACCAAAAAAGTAACACAAACAAAAGCATGCAAAGATACTCGCTCAGTGTCTGATCTTTAGGGGCATATTTATACTCTGTTTGCGCCGGAATTGCGTAGTTTTTTTTGACGCAATTCCGACGCAAAACTAACTCCATATTTATACTTTGGCGTTAGACGCGTCTAGCGCCAAAGTCCATGGAGTTTGCGTCATTTTTTAGCGTGGACACCTACTTTGCGTTAATTATATGCAAGGTAGGCGTTCCCGTCTAAAAAATTGACTCCGAGGCATGTGCGCCGTATTTACACTCCCGGGCAAAATTCCCGGCCGGGAGTGGGCGGGTCAAAAAAAATGACGTACGGCCGCTTTTGCGCCGTTTTTTAGCGCCTGGAAAAGGCAGGCGTTAAGGGACCTGTGGGCTCGGAAGGAGCCCAGAGGTGCCCTCCCATGCCCCCAGGGACATCCCATGTCACCCTTGCCCACCCCAGGAGGACACCCAAGGCTGGAGGGACCCATCCCAGGGACATTAAGGTAAGTTCAGATAAGTATTATTTTTTTTTTTTTTTTGTGGCATGGGGGGCCTGATTTGTGCCCCCCTACATGCCACTATGCCCAATGACCATGCCCAGGGGACAGAAGTCCCCTGGGCATGGCCATTGGGCAAGGGGGCATGACTCCTGTCTTTGCTAAGACAGGAGTCATGTCAATGGGGGTTGGGAGTAAAAAAAAAATGGCGCAAATCGGGTTGCGGCGCAAATTTTGCCTCAGCCTGACTTGCCCCATTTTTTGGCGCCCAAGCTCCATTTTCCCCTACGCCGGCGCTGCCTGGTGTACGTCATTTTTTTTAACGCACACCAGACAGCGCCGGCGGCTAACGCTGGCTAACGTCATTCAATAAATACGGCGCCCGCATGGCGCTTCAGAATGGCGTTAGCCGGTGCTTTTTTTTTGACGCAAAACTGCGTTAGCGCAGTTTTGCGTCAAAAAGTATAAATATGGCCCTTAATTTTTTTCTATGGAGTATACAAAAATATACATCATTGCTACTTATCAACAACCATGTAGATCATTGCACGGCAACATTTGATAAGTGATGGTGGTGGTGTCACACTGAAAACACTTTCCCAACACTGTTTTTTAAGTGAAAAAATGGATACAATGAAATAATTTCATGCCTGATTATTAGAATTCACATTACACTCAAGAGTAAAAGACCTCGCAGGGAAGGAGAGAATACATCTCCCTGTAGTCCTACGTTGAATGTAGAGAGCATTGTGACAAGCTTGTCAAGAGATGTCTAAGCGTTGTATTTAGTGCATTTTGAGCACCTCCACATTCTTTGTGAAAGGAATGAAGTTTCAGTCATTTGCATCTTTCCTTCCTCACAGTGGTGGTCAAAGGAGAGGGGACATGCTTCTACTTACATAGAAGCATTTTGTGTTGCATGTAAAGTGTCATGACACTGCCTGTGACATAACATGTCACACATTGAGGACGAGTAGCGGGTATGTAATATGGTAGTCTTAGACAAGCATGGTGGCTGCCTATGGATTTTGTAAATGAAGACCTCTTGGTCGAAGAAAAGAACCTACTAAACCACTAGAGTCATGATCAAGTATCTTTAGAAAAATATGCATTTCCAATTTGTTACACTTCAAAAATGAGTATCTTGAGACCCTTAAACATACAATTCTATTCTATGTATTACAAATATTCCTTGATTGATAGGTCAGATGATAATGACTCGGAAGCTGCAGATAGATTACCAATATATCTGGCTAAGATATTGTTTTTTGATATGCCAGGGTGCACTTTTTAATCATTATCTTTCAATATAGACCTCAGTGTGACTTCCCCCTATGTCTAAAACTGTATGAACTGAAAAACAGAAATGATAGGGAACTATTGCGGACTAAGGAAGAAATGACATGAAGCAGTTTAAACCAAATTTCATGGCGTTTATATGGTTCCATGGGATCTCATTGTTTAGACCTCTGTTCTCTATTTAGGAGAACGGATTTAGATTCAGAGCTTTTCTCTGATTAGGCAATGCAAATTCTCTAAAGTTTGGGCCAGATGTACAACCTTTTGTTTTGCAACTTGCAATTTTCGATTCGTTGGGAATCGCAAATAGCGAGTCGCAAAACAAAATGTACAACTGTGTTAAATACACTGTTTGCGATTCCCAATAGGGTTGCAAATTACCTACCTTATCAATATTTATAAGGTTGGTCACAAGGGATGGTGGCCTGCTGG